>NC_080567.1:10803750-11140000 GCF_030253575.1 Rhododendron vialii
TCAACCAGAGGGCGTGGTGCTGGCCGGGTGGCTTCAACTGGCGCCCCTCCCCCACGATCACGTCGCAATAGGGGGGATCTGCACAGTCATCATCTTCTCCTCAAGAAGTGGACACTACTGTAGAGGCTAGTGACGTTCATAGAGACAAACGTCCTAGGGTAGATGACCAAACTGGCACTGCTTCTCAAGCAGATACTGAAACTCATCACCCTACTTCACCAACTGCCCAAATCCTTCCACAGACGTGGACTCCTCCATTTACTAGGGGAGACCGTCCCGTTCACGTTGGGGACAGTGCTGGTTCATCCGAAACAGCACTTGCCCTAGCTCAAGGATTGCTGCTCCTAGTTGACATGCAAAAAGAATCCGGATCTGCACCTGACCGGCTTGTTTCCATTGGACTTGTCAGTGGTATCAAGGTAGTGTGACTTGATCTTTCCATATAAGTTCTTATGTATATTTCGTATACTATATATCATGTATTGCTACACCCGTTTACTTACTGTTCGGTGTTTTGCCAGTTCATTCAAAAGATGGTTACTTTGGGCCAAAAGTTCCAAGAAGCTGAGACCGAAAGGATCAGACTGCTGAACGACAACACGTGGCTACTTCGGACAGTTTCACGTTTAGAAAGAGAGAGAGAGAGATAAAGCCAAATCTGATTTTGATGGAGCTAAGGGCAAACTTGAGATTGCCGAGGAGAGCCTAAATCAAGCTTTGTCAGAGATTGATAGCACCAAAAAAGCCGCTTATGAAGAAGGGTACCAGAAGGGTTTTGATGCTACAACTGCTAGCTATGTTGAACAAATGCCTGCTATTCAAGACCAGATTTGGGCTGCTTGCTGGGAGACATGTTAACAAAAGGTGGCGTTGCAGATGACTCCCTTCTCTAGATTGAGAATGAATTGCCGAGCAGCCGGGCTGGAGCTCCCCAAGAGCATGAGGTGCCCCTAGAAGATGATGTTGAGCAGCAAATTGAAGATTTTGCTGGAATAGAGGAAGATATTCCATCTGGATCTCAACCCGTCCAATCTCCTGTTCGTGAGTCAGTTAATGAACTTATCAACCTCGAAGAGAATCCATCTGGTAGTGTTGCTACCGCTGAAGCTCGTGCAGAGATCCCAGATGAAACTGTTCCTGAGGTTCAGAATCTGGACTAACAGGTAAGTTTTTGGTATAAAAAAGTTTTGACTGGTCCTGCGTGACCTTTCATTGGCCCTGCGTGGCACTAGTACTTTCAATACTTTTGTTTGATACAGGTATTCGGCCCTTTGTGGCATAACTTTATAATTTGCTCGGCGCCTCTTGTTTTTTGCTTTGGATGCAAACAGAGTTTATCTAAGTATTTCGTACTTTGATCATATGTTTTGCTTGTTCTGTACTCTAGCAAATCCTATGAACATCTGTTCTTGTACCTTTTCACGTACTTAGAACAAACCTTCTAATACTCGTATTTGTATGTACTACTGGTGTTCAAGCATGTTTATCGTACTTGAATGTTTCTAAGTTTCTCGTACTTGAATGCTTCTGATTTTCGCGTATTTGAAAACCATACAAGTGTTTCTTACTTGTACTCGCTAAGTACTCAACTGTTTTAAGTTTTTTGTACTTGCATAGTTGTGGCTAACATATACTCGTTATGTTTTAAGCCAAGCCAAGTGTCTCGTACTTTAAATTCCATACAAGTGTTTTCATACTTGTATTCCTTAAGTTTCACGTACTTAGAAAATCATACAAGTGTTTCATACTTGTGTTTAAGTTTCACGTACTTAAACAAGGCATACAAGCGTTCTCATACTTGTGTTTAAGTTCCACGTACTTAAACAAGGCATACAAGCGTTCTCATACTTGTTAAAGTATAAAAATCTCACAAGTGTTTCATACTTGTGTTTAAGTTTCACGTACTTAAATGTATAAGTGCCTGTCCCCTGCTCCCCAATACGAATGAGGGAAACTAATCTCGTAGTTCGTATTTTTTAAAACAAATACCAAGAACACAACATCTATACTGAAAAAAGTGACTTTATTCATAATCTGTAAAACTCAAGAGGGCGTTATTCGTACCCTTTGCAACTAGAATAAAAAAAACTAGAACAAGGGAATTATATTCGTAATTCCCACACAAGTACGTAGTGCAATCTAAAACAGAACTCAATGCTTCTAAACGAAGAATTTTCGTAGATTATGGATATTCCAAGGCCTCGGAATTGGATTACCATCCAAATCTGCCAATTTATAGGCCCCTATGCCTACAATCTCGGTTACTCGATATGGGCCTTCCCAATTGGCCCCCAGCTTGCCTTCGTTGGCCACCTTGGTATTGCCGAGCACCTTCCGTAGCACTAAGTCCCCCACACCAAATTCTCGAGGATGAACATGCTTATTATAGCCCTTCATCAACTGTTCCTGGTAGGAAGCCAGATGGATTAAGGCCCTTTCTCTCCTCTCCTCGGCTAGATCAAGCTCAATTTCAAGGGCCCTATCATTGCCCCCACTTTCGACTAGTACAGTCCTATTGGTCGGAAGACCAACTTCAAGAGGTATAACAGCCTCTGTTCCATAGGCCAATGAATAGGGGGTCTCTCCCGTAGACCTCCTAGGCGTTGTTCGGTGAGCCCACAGTACTAATGGTAACTCGTCAGGCCACTTCCCTTTTGCTTTATCCAACCTTTTCTTGATTCCATCAAGAATTGTTTTGTTGGAAGCCTCTGCCTGTCCATTACTTTGAGGGTAGGCTGGAGTCGAGTAATAATTCCTTATTCCATACTGAGCACAGAATGCTTTGAATTTCTTCTGAAATTGTGATCCATTGTCTGCAATCAATGAGTATGGGACCCTAAAACGAGTAATGATGCTCTTCCACACGAACCTTTCTATCATAGGTTCGGTGATTTTGGCCAATGGTTCTGCCTCAATCCACTTAGTGAAATAGTCTAATGCAACTAGCAGGAATTTTTGATTCCCAGTTGCTTTGTGTAGTGGACCCACGATGTCCATTCCCCATTGAGCAAACGGCCAGGGACTTGTCAAAGGCACCAGATCCTCGGCTGGTGTTCGAATCATTGGTGAAAACTTCTGACACTTTTCACAAATTTTTACGTATACTTTAGCATCTTCTTGCATGTACGGCCACCAATAACCCTGGGTGATTGCTCGATGGGCTATGGACCTGCCCCCAGCATGGCTTCCACATGTTCCCTCGTGAATCTCGTGGAGGAACTTTTGCACCATTTCAGGATGCACACAAAGTAAATAGGGTACTGTAAAAGACTTCCTATATAATTTTCCCTCTGGGGATAACTAAAACTGAGCAGATTTGGTCCTTATTTTATGAGCCTCCTTTTTGTCTGAAGGGAGTGTTTCATCTCATAAAAACTCCACAATTGGGTCCATCCAACTTGGTCCCTGGGTCACGTCCAAGACCATCTCCACGTTTCTCTCAATGCTCGGCTCAGTCAGATACTCTACGGCTATCTTTCTTTTAAACTCAGTTGGTACAGCCGCAGCTAACCATGCTAAAGAATCCGCGTGAGCATTCTTTCCAGAACTTATCTGCTCAATATACACCCTTTCGAAGGTATCAAGCAGATCTCTGGTTGCCTGTACATAGGCCGCCATCTTCTCGCTCCGGGTTTCATATTGCCCGGACAGTTGATGGACTACAAGTTGTGAATCACAATATACCCTAACCCGTTCTGCTTTTAGTGTTTTTGCACTTCTCAAGCCAGCTAAGAGTGCCTCGTACTCTGCCACGTTATTTGATGCATTGAATCCTAGCTGAACAGATAGTTCTAACATTGACCCTTCAGGGGGTAAAAGCACAACCCCGATTCCTAATCCAGTGTTACAAACTTACCCGTCAACGAATAGCTTCCATTCCTGGGGATCTTGTTCGGCTGGGGCCTGCTTCTCCTTTTGGGGTAGTTCTGTTTTCTGCTCCTTTCTCGTAGGAGGCAAAGGTGCTACTCTGGGTGAGAATTCCGCCACAAAATCAGCCAACACTTGGCCTTTAATTGCTATGCGCGGCTGATAATCGATGTCATATTGGCTTAACTCAACGGACCAAGTTGAGATCCTTCCCGAGAAGTCTGCTTTTCGTAGCAGTGATTTTAACGGGAACTCAGTATACACCACAACTTTATGGCTCTGGAAATAATGTGGCAATTTTCTGGTTGCCGTTCTTAACGCCAAGACTAATTTCTTGAGGGGCAAATATCTTGTTTCTGCATCTAATAACATTTTGCTCACATAATAGACTGGGATTTGCTCGGATCCCTTATTTCTCAAGAGGACTGCACTCACAGCATGCTCAGAAACGGCTAAGTACAAAACTAGGGACTCACCTGGTTCTGGAGTTGAAAGAAGGGGAGGAGAAGCCAAATATCCCTTCAGATCCTGGAAGGCTTGTTCGCACTCTGCTCCCCATTTGAATCCTTCCCTTTTCTTTAACAGCTGAAAGAAAGGTCTGCACTTATCACTTGACCGGCTAATAAATTGATTAAGAGTAGCTGCCATCCCAGTCAACCGTTGGACGTCCTTCGTTGTCCGAGGACTCTGCAGATTCTGTAAGGCCTTTATCTGGTCGGGGTTCGCCTCAATTCCCCTTAAGGTTACAAGGTGGCCCAAAAACTTTCCAGAATCGACTCCAAATGCACACTTCGAGGCGTTGAGTTTTAGTTTGTATTTCCTCAAGATTTCAAAAGCCTCTTTCAAATCTGCTATATGGCCTTGCCCAGTTTTACTTTTCATCACCATGTCATCTATGTAAACCTCCATAGTTTTGCCGAGCAATTTTCTGAACACGATGGTTGCCAATCTCTGATATGTTGCCCCTGCATTCTTCAATCCAAAGGGCATGACATTGTAACAATACAACCCTCGTGGTGTAATAAAAGAAGTCTTTACTTGATCTGGCCCGTACATGGCAATTTGATGATATCCTCGATATGCATCGAGAAAACTCATTCGTTCGTATCCTGCTGTTGCATCAACTAACTGATCTATCCTTGGAAGAGGGAAACTGTCCTTTGGGCATGACTTGTTTAAATCTGTGAAGTCCACACAAACACGCCATTTTCCATTCTTCTTTTTGACAACAACAGTATTGGATAGCCATTCTCGATAGTAGACTTCCCTTATTGCCTTGGCTTCCAACAAATGATCTACCTCTTCAATTACAGCGTCAATGTGCTGTATGGCTGCCCTTCTTTTCTTTTGAATGACTGGCTTATGCTGTGGATCTACATTCAAATGATGGCAAATAATGTCTGCATTCACACCAGGCATTTCCTCTGGTGTCCAGGCAAATACGTCGACGTAAGTCTTCAAGAAACTTATCAATTCAGTCTCTTCCTCTGCTGGCAGTGATTCCCCAATTAAAAAATACCTATCTGGATCAATCTCGTTGATCTGTGTTTTCTTCAAACCCTCGACTACCCTCTCGGTTGGGTCCTTTCCGATATCCTCAATGGTGGGCTGATCTGGAATTTCCATTGTATTGACATGGTGGGCGTTATGGATTCTTTTTATGATGGACACCAAACATTGTTGAGCTACCTTTTGGTTACCCTTGATCTGTTCAATCCCATTGGATCCTGGGAACTTTACCATTTGATGGAAAGTAGAAGAGACTGCCCTCATCTTGTGTAACCATGTTCTCCCTATAATCACGTTATAGGAGGACGGTACATCCACCACCAGGAAGTCAGTTCGTAGTACCACTGTCCCAGCCCGAACAGGTAGAGTTACCTTTCCTAATGGCCAAACTGCTCCTGCTCCAAATCCAACTAAAGGGGTTGCTGATTGTACCAAATCGTCTTGAGTTAGTCCCAGCTTCTTGAATGCATCGTAGTATAGTACTTCGGTGCAACTCCCTGAGTCCACCAAGATTCTTTCCATGTCATATTCCCCAACTCGTAGGGTTATGACTAAAGCATCGTTGTGAGGTACCTGGACTCCTCCCAGATCTTCATCTGTAAAAACTATGCCCTCGTTGCATGCTTCTTCGTTACGCCCTCTTTTCTTTGCCAACTGCATCACATGCTGGTCATGTTTTATCTGTCTCTGAAGCAATCTCACCTCATTTCTCGTATAAGGTTCGGCTAATCCATGTATCATATGGATTACTCTCTTTGGATTCTGTTCGTAATCCAATTCCATTGCTTTTTCTTTATCCTTGGGATCTTCTTGGATAAATTCTTTGAGATAACCTCGTGAGACCAAATCATCAAGGTGCCATTTAAACATCTCACAATCCTCGGCCATATGGCCCCAATCCTTATGGTAGCTGCAGTGCTGATTCGTAGCACGTTTTGCATCTTTATTCCCACCTAGAGTTGGAGGCCATTTGAAATAAGGTTGATTCTTTATTCGATAAAGAATCCTGTAGATGGGCTCTTTCCAGACCGTGTTTATTGAGAAGAATGACTTGGGATCCGGAGCTTGTTTGTCCTTGTATGGCTCTTTTTTTGCTTGCCCATAATCTTTCCTTTCACGATAAGTTTTGGGCTCTGGCTTGTCTGCTTTCTTTATGGGCCCCTTTACTTGCTCGGCGGCCAGCTTACCATCCTCCCGAAGAATGTCATCCTCGTTTCTGGCATGCTGCTCAATTCACTCCATCAACTTTGCCAGTGTCTGCACTGGACTCATGTTTAGGGACTTGCGCAGCTCCCCCCGAACAGGCAAACCTGTCTTGAACGTGGCTATTGCGTATTCCTCGCTGCAACCTTCAATCTCGTTGAAGGTTTCCCAGTACTTTTTTGCATATTTCCTGATCGGCTCGTCCTCGCCTTGCTTCATAAAGGAAAGGCTCTCAAAAGTTTTTGGAGCTTTCCTGCTCGTTAGAAACTGTGCAGTGAATTCTTCAGCCAACTGCACCCATGTTCGGATGGAACGTGAACCCAACCTATGAAACCAAGACAAAGCTACCTTCCCTAAACTTGACGGGAACATCTTGCACATAATTGCATCATCTCCTTCATGCATAAACATTGCCTGCTGGTAATGCTGTATATGTGCCACGGGATCAGCATCTGTCTCGTAGAGGATGAACGTTCCGTGTTTCACTCTGGTCGGCAACTTAGCTTCCTGTAACTTTCTTGCAAAAGGGGAGGACGCTATATTCTTAAGTGCTTTTCGTGCTGCCTCTGGTGCAGTCATGGTTTCATGCTCTGGTCCTTTCTTTTCGTTGGGTCTAGTTCTTTCCCAATCAGAATCAGGTCTTTCATACCTGTCCCTATGATGTTTCCTACTCCCTTCCTCCTCAGGGGTAGAACTTCGACCTCTGCTTCTCCTTTTTCTTGGAGAAACCCTCCTTTGCTTCGGTGTTCGGGTCTTGCTCCTCTCTTTTCGTGGAGAAGCTCTATGTCGCCTTGGGCTTGGACTTCTGCTTCTGCTCCTTCTTCCTCGTGAAGGAGCTTTTCTGTATTGTATCACAGCATACCCACTTTCTATAGAATTTCTTCGAGACAGTCCGGAATCCTCCGGATGTTCCTTGATTCTCTCTAGTTCTCTAATCTCATGCTCTCATTTTTTAATCAAACGAGCATACTCCTCGATTTCTTGTCTCTTTTTATCAAGAACGTCTTCGCTATGGTGCACACTCCTGGAGTGTGCGATCGATTCATCCCTTCGATGGGATTTACTCCTTCTCGTGGATCTCGAAGCCGTCTCTCCCTCTCTATTTTTGGAGTTGTTGTGGACGGTAAGGGGGCGGCCCTTACTCGTGGTCCTCCTGTGTCCACTCTCGGGCTTTCTCGGAGCCCCAGGTGGAGATTTTTCCCTTCCTCCATCTAACACATCCTTTGGGTCGTGCGGTGTTGTTGGATCTACTTCCACCATGGTCGTATTTCAAAGGGAACTCTTTCGTTTCCCACAGACGGCGCCAATTGTAGGTGAACAAATTCAATTAGTGCTTTGATCAGCACTAGATTGTAACGGCTTCTCGTGCCTCTTGACCGGAACCCTAATTCGTCGTCGGAACCCTTGACCTGCAAAACAGACAAGGACTGAGCGCACCTTTGCCTCTCGTGGCAAAGGCCCTCCGATGCCTTTGTTAGTATCTCGTACTTATTGCGTACCTTTCACCTCTAGGTTTACCTCATATTTATAAATTTGCATATGCTTGTGGCCCAAGCATTCCTGTTGCCATAGGATTCCCAACTCGTATAGGAAACCTAGGATATCAAGGATTCTCGTTTCCTTTATCAGTTTATTGAAAAAGAGTCCTTTTAGGATTCTTTTTCCATTACTGGCCGAACATCCCATTCTCATTGGGTATCTTTACCAGATCCTATATTCTCGGGATTTTATTCTTTTACGGGACATGACTATTCTGGAATCTTCCAGAGTATTCCCTCTGCTCCTATGCTTTGATTGGAGCTCTTTCTTCGTTCGGCCATCTTGTGGCCGAACAGACGGCTTTGGACCAGTCACCTCACATGTAACTGGTCTTTTAACAATTATTTAGACCAACGACCTCACATGCCTTTTGTCTTTCTTAGCCGAACAGACTGCATGGATCAATGACTTCCCATATCATTGGTCCATATCTTCGTTCACCATACTGCCCGGCGATAAGTCCTGTCATACTTGCCACGTGCTCCCAAATATCACGTGTTCGGCAATTAAAAGTATCTGTTCGGGAATACCTCCCTACACTTACTTACTTATCTCGAAGTATTTGTATTTTTGATATTTAAGATGGTTATGAGTATGCATATATGAGTTGCTTGTATTACTTGTGGTGTGATAAAGCATAAGTGATTTCACTCCAAGGGCGTCCGTACATGTGGCGTTATGCTATAAGTGGTATTGAGTTGGATGATCTTGTTAGAATGTTTCATGCTTACTTTTGTTCTACCGCGGAGTCTATGCATGTAACGAGACACGAGAACCGAGAAAGTAGAAACATGACACCTAGGGTGTGGTTAATGAAAAGGCGTATTTTAAAAGGGTGAAATGTTTTGGAATCCGCAATGTGGTCGGACTTGCCCATTGTGTGAGGTGTGTGTGTGTTCCAATGGGAATCCGGAAATAACGGAACCATTGTGAGGTTGTGTGTGTTCCCATGGGAACCCGGAGCAGCGGAACCATGGTGAGGTATTGCTTGGTTATCCGCGGTATGGAGCCAATGCAATTGTGTGCCAATGGGAACCCGGCGCGGCGAAACCATTATGAGGATACTCGGGAGACCGGCGCGGCGGAACCGAGGTTGGGTGTGTGGCTTGGTTATCCGCGGTACGGAGCCAATGCAATTGTGTGCCAATGGGAACCCGGCGCGGCGGAACCATTGTGGATACTCGGGAACCCGGCGCGGCGGAACCGAGGTTGGGTGTGTTAAACAAACGATTTTTGGAAAGGTTGAACGGTATTTGGAAAATGTTGACACGGTCTACGATGAGTTGCGTAGGAGAAACTCGGTGAATCTTGGACACCAATGATAGTTGATTAACGAATATGGATGTGTCATTGTTAGCTGTGTATACATGTATCATGTGGAAATCGATGTTTTATTATAACCTATTGTTTGTAAGTTAAGATAGGTGGGTAAGGATTTTTCTATTGAGGTTTCGTAGTTCATGGTATTACCTTTGGTGACCCTGACATATTATATCGGTGGCGACGCTAGTATAATGTGTCAGACCTTGTTGATGTTCAAGACGAACAGTTCACCGTGGAAGTTTTTGGAGCAGAGGAGCTTGCTAGAATGGAAGAGCAAGCAGAGTAGTATTAGGAACTCTAGTTTCCTTCCTTGTTGAATAAATGTACCCTTTACTTATGATGTATTTATGATGTAATAATGGGCTAGACTCTCTTTATTATGTAATAAATGCGTCATTAACGTACCCAAAATTCGGGGCATTACAACTTGGTATCAAAGCTTTATGTTCAAAACCTCGGCCATGGGTAGAATGGGTAGAACCACGAGATAAGTTTGACCGTTGCACAAACGTGAATTGAGTTTAAGTTTACCATCCCAAATTGGGTGGAATTCTGTCAAAACAATCTTCAGATTGAAGCAAGGCACGGAAATTGGCAGTACGGCCAAGCTGGGAATTCTCGAACAATTGGATGATGACTTAAATCAAGGATCGAAAGTGGAACTTAGAATTCTGAGACTTCTTAGGTATTACCTTGTCTAAAGATGTTGTTAATTGAGGTTAAAACTTTTTTTTGTAGATGAGACATCTAGTTGATCTTTTAGCCGAAGCCTATCAACCCAGAAATACCATAGAAACCCTAACAGCCCAGAAACTGGAAGATCCCGGCTTTATGGCCGCTGTACTTGCAGAAAAGAAAGATTTCCAAAGAGTGCAGCAGAATACCCCTATTTCCGTCGAAAAGGACCCCTGGTTTTCGGAAATGTTTCCTATCCTGTCTGCTTTCCATGAGTATTTCGGTGTCTTACCCCCGATGAAGAACTTTGAGGTTGGAGTTAAGGAAGATGAAATCGATGGCGATAAGGACGCCAATGAGGTGACTGAGGAAGAAAACCTTGCGGATGAAGGGAGTCTCGAGGAGGACGAGACCCCAAAGGATCTGTGAAGGCCAAGGATACTACTTAGGCGCACCTGGAATAAATCTAGTAACCGTTGTAATCCTTCGGGATGTAGGATGTTAAGGATTAGGATCGTTTTCAACTTGTGTTAGGAAAAATCTCATGTCTCTACTTGCCTTATAGTAGAATTCTATGCTTATGTTGTATGATGTTCTTATCTATGAAAAACCTGCTTTGTTTTTAAAAGAGTACCATTGCATACTACTTGTTAGACTACTTTTGACCTTAGAAGGAAGCGCCTTTACAAAAGGGAAATCGATTCGGTAGATTAAACCTTCCCCTTCCTTCGTAGATGGTGAACCGACGCAGTGGATTAGGATTCGAAACCGGAGATTCCTCGAACGCGAACCCTAACCTAACCCAAATCATGCAAGCGTTCATAGTTGCTTTGAACGCTAACCGCCAAAACCAAAACCACGACGATGGATCCATGACCCAAACCCGAGCGATGAACGAATTCCGCAAACGCCGACCTCCGACCTTTCATGGGGACACCAACCCTGATGTAGTCGAGACGTGGCTGAATGAGGTCAAGATGATCCTCATAACACTCGGAGTTACCCAGGACGGAGATCGTGTAGCCTTAGCCACGTACCAGTTGAAGGGAGTATAGCTATTAGTCTAGTGCGTAAGGGTGCGAACTAGTAATAGCCAACCTACGATTGACCTGCAATCTTAGAGTAATCAACATGGTGGATATCGACGTAATCCTGGGGATGGACCGGTGATCTGCACGTCGAGCGGTCATAGACTGCCATTAGAAGTTAGTAACAGCCTATACCCTAGGAAGGACTCGTTTCCTTTTAAGGGGGATAGACGGACAGCGAGTTCGGCGACGAAAAGATCAAGATGGCAGAATCCACTACTTGGATGGCCGCTAGTTTCCAGTAAGTAGAAGCCGATAGAATGGAAGTGGGATTACCACGCGTCGTGTGCAAATACGCCGATATTCTCCTTAAGGAACTTCCTGGCTTACCACCTCAAAGGAAATAGGCTTCTCTATAGAACTTCAACCAAGAACGGCACCAATCTCTATGGCGCCATACCAAATGGCCCTGCTGAACTCAAGGAGCTCAAAACCCAATCGAAGGAGCTGATGTACAAAGGATTTCCTAAGCCGAGTACGTCACCATGGGAAGCACCGGCATTGTTTGAGAAGAAGAAAGAAGGCACGCTTCGACTGTGAGAGGTTAGGAAGGTTTATCTTTCCGTGACTGCATAGGTTCTTTCACTACCTTCGTTCATAATATCCGAGTTCATAGAGTACCGCAAGGATTGCCTTCTGAAATCCGTTTATTCCCGGAATGAGGATGGAATACTCATGCCTTACGATTATGGACCCATTGTTTCCTAGTTTTGGAAATGGGTTTAATATCGAGAAGCATGAGGGTTCAACAAGGATGTACTAGGAACGCTTGTGGGATACTAGTCTGCATAATGATTTGGTAGGAGTTTTGCATTTGGCGTTGGATGGAAACTTCATCAAGAGCATACTACATGGCGAGTCGTTTGACGGCTGAACCAACTCAACCTCCATCTTGTAAAAGAAGGTGATTCGATCAAACAAACATGCAGAGGATTATGAGGGATGCCTGAAACACTGTACTTCTAGTACATGCTGAAGCCTCTAAGCAGTAGCTGTGTAGTGCCAAACCGTCCTAGGTGTTTCATTCGTTCCTTAACCTTACCCCTCACCTATTTAAAGCCTAGCGCGCGCCAATTTCGGGGACGAAATTGTTTTAAGGGGGATAGATTGTGACGCCCCTGAATTTTGGTCAATAAAAATTTTGTTAAATATTTGAATTTTATTTGAATTACTTATTTTTACTTTTAGCAATCCGTCGTAATTAGATTCTAGTCCTTTGGGGCCAATCGTATTAGATTCCAACCGACTACTTGGAGGAACCAAGCAACCAAACTCACCTAGTTACTAGATGAACCTTTTGGACCTTTTTGAACCTTTTGCCTTTACCCATTGGTCAATAGATGTTAGGGTAATCTTTGTCCATTGGACAATAAGCCTCCCATTTAAATATTTTGGTAAGTACAAGATATAGTATTTTAATGGTGTATGTTCACAAGTGCAAAGTACATATATTCTTTGTTTATTGGGGATTCTCCCACCCCTCCTTTGTCCATTGGTTATTAACCACAAGGGAAATTATTATCCATTGGGTAATAGCCCTAATCTTTCAACATGGTACAAAGTTTTATTTTTGTAATCAAGATTTGGATTCCCATGTACCTTTATGCATTAAAATATTGAGATATATCTAAACCCTAGATTTCTAAAGTACTTTATTTATTAAACTAGTACTTGTACTCTATTATAATCTAATGGGGAGAATCCTAGCCTTTTTTTTTAATTGGGGTACTTGGTACCACACCTATATTTAAATATAGGGCTTTTGTCATATGCTTTAAAGGACAACTTTGATTATTTTAATATAAAAGTTTCCTTGTAACTTTTGTCCATTGGACAGTAAAAGTTAGGAAATTTATTATTCATTGGGTAATAGGTTGGTCTTTCAACTAAGTACAAGGGTTTTAATAAACTAGTCATTTCTAAAAACCCATGGGATGATGTACCAATATTTTATTATGTGTACGTACCTTGGATTTAAAAGCCTAAGATTCTTAAAGTACTCTTTTATTATTTTATATTGGGGTTTTGTACCCAATTGAATTAGTTTAATGGGGAGTTGAACTACCTAGAGTACATTAGTACATATGTATGTATTATATAGGTACTTGGATGATTTAAATATTGCCTTAGTACACATGTGCACATTTATTAGTTTATTGAGAAAATCTTGACCTTTAAAGACTACTTTGATCTTTTGTACAAAAGTACTTATTATTTATTTGTATTCTTGCACATTGTAATATATATACATATATATATGCTAGTACTTGAGAAAGAGAGAGAGGAGAGAGAGAGAGAGGCCGTGAGAGAGAGAGAGGGGAGAGAGAAGCCGAGAGGGAGAGAGAGAGGGAGAGAGAGAGAGAGAGGAAGGAGGAAAGAGAGAGGAAGATTGGTTGTACCTTCCATGATCTTTCTTCATCTTTTCAAATCCTTGGGTAAATATTCTTCCTAGCCTAAATCTATCTCCCCATTGTACTTCTATTATTGTTTAAGACCAAATCTTGTACCATTGTCTCCTTTCCTTCCAACAAATCTTTCATAATCCATCCAAGATACACCATTTAGCCATGCAAGCCTAGGGTAGGCTTTGATCTTCCATGAGTGCATGACAAGTGTCAAATTGTGAGCTATGGAGAGAGGAGGGGGCCGGCCTTGAAGAGAAGAGAGAGAGCCAAGGTTTTTCCTATAAATAGGACCCCATTCCAAGCATTTCAACTCACACCCTCACCTGGCAACTTCTCTCTCTAGAAAAATTTGTGTTCTTTCTTGTTCTTGTTAGTTTTTCCTTTGTTCTTGAGTTTTTCTTGTGTTCTTCAAGAAACTCATCCAAAGCCGCCACTAAACCGCCACCCAACCACCCTCCGATCCAAAAAGCTTAAGTAGTTTAGTCAAGATTAGGTTTCGAAAGAGACCCTTCTCTTTCGAAGCTACAGGGAGCATTCCGTAGGAGGTTACACCGTCCGATAGCCGACTTGCCTTTCGTAGTTGTCACTACCGCCAAGAAGAACGGTAGATTCTCCCTATCTATTACTCCTAATTATATGTAGTGCATCCTTACTTACTTATCTCGAAGTATTTGTTTTTTTGATATTTAAGATGGTTATGAGTATGCATATATGAGTTGCTTGTATTACTTGTGGTGTGATAAAGCATAAGTGATTTCACTCCAAGGGCGTCCGTACATGTGGCGTTGTGCTTTGAGTAAGCATAAGTGATTTCACTCCAAGGGCGTCCGTACATGTGGCGTTATGCTATAAGTGGTATTGAGTTGGATGATCTTGTTAGAATGTTTCATGCTTACTTTTGTTCTACCGCGGAGTCTATGCATGTAACGAGACACGAGAAAGTAGAAACATGACACCTAGGGTGTGGTTAATGAAAAGGCGTATTTTAAAAGGGTGAAATGTTTTGGAATCCGCAATGTGGCCGGACTTGCCCATTGTGTGAGGTGTGTGTGTGTTCCAATGGGAATCCAAAAATAACGGAACCATTGTGAGGTTGTGTGCGTTCCCATGGGAATCCGGAGCAGCAGAACCATGGTGAGGTATGGCTTGGTTATCCGCGGTACGGAGCCAATGCAATTGTGTGCCAATGGGAACCCGGCGTGGCGGAACCGAGGTTGGGTGTGTGGCTTGGTTATCCGCGGTACGGAGCCAATGCAATTGTGTGCCAATGGGAACCCGGCGCGGTGGAACCATTGTGGATACTCGGGAACCCGGCATGGCGGAACCGAGGTTGGGTGTGTTAAACAAACGATTTTCGGAAAGGTTGAACGGTATTTGGAAAATGTTGACACGGTCTACGATGAGTTACGTAGGAGAAACTCAGTGAATCTTGGACACCAACGATAGTTGATTAACGAATATGGATGTGTCATTGTTAGCTGTGTATACATGTATCATGTGGAAATCGATGTTTTATTATAACCTATTGTTTGTAAGTTAAGATAGATGGGTAAGGATTTTTCTACTGAGCTTTCGTAGCTCTTGGTGTTACCTTTGGTGACCTTGACATATTATATCGGTGGCGACGCTGGTATAATGTGTTAGACCTTGTAGATGTTCAAGACAAACAGTTCACCGTGGAAGCTTTTGGAGCAGAAGAGCTTGCTAGGATGGAAGAGCAAGCAGAGTAGTATTAGGAACCCTAGTTTCCTTCCTTGTTGAATAAATGTACCCTTTACTTGTGATGTATTTATGATGTAATAATGAGCTAGACTCTCTTTATTATGTAATAAATGCCTCATTAATGTACCCAATATTCGGGGCGTTACACCATTCCCCTTTCAATGTTCTGCATTCCATTGTATTTCCAAATGGAAAACCCACTCCCAACCTTGCTCTGGCCATGGCTAGCACAATTTTTGAGCATTGATTGGCTAAACTTCCAATACCATGGCCTTGCCTCATTCCGGTATCTTCGTCACGTGCCGCTCCGGCCAACACTTATGAGGGCTGCTCTTTGATTTTGGGATCCTGACATCCATGTCTTCCGCTTTGGTGATGATGAGATATGTCCGACCGTTGAGGAATTTCAGGCGTATCTCCAGACTTTCGTGTCCCCGACACTCGTTGTTTCTCCTTATCAGGTTAGCATGCCAGGCCTATTGGCGTCCTCACTCAACATTTCCAAGGGTTTGGCCAACACTCTGCTCGAAGGTGGCCGAATCAACATCATGCGTTTCATCGAGCGCTACAACCCAGATGGTGATTTGGATGACAATGCTGTGCAGGCTCTGCGCCGGTTTGCCTTGGTAATCTGCCTACTAGCCGCTTACTTGCTCATTCCTGCCGATGGGCGGGTGTGCCCCTCGTTGGTGAGTGTTGCTGCTCAAATGGGGGCGCGAAGGAACGTGGTGCCCCTTGTCTTAGCGGAGACGCTCCTAGGCTTGGATTTGGTGTACACAGGTCAGAAAAACACCTTTACTGGGAGTCTGCTTCTGCTTCAGGTAAACTCACTCAGCTCACCTTTTCCCGGCTTTTCACACTTCTCATTTTACCTCGACGCTCGGCTTAGGTTGCTCCCTAGCTCTTGCTTGTTTTTTCGCTCAGGCTATATCTTCTTTCTCATTTGTCTTTTCGCTCATGCAGTTGTGGCTATCGAACAAGCTTGGGTTGTTGCTCCCACCGATAGAAGGTTGGAATCTTTTCCCAAAGAGGATTCACCAAAGGGAGATGCGGTACCCTGACATGGATATAGAAGGCTGGTATGAATTCATGCAGCAAATGCAGCCTGACGAGATCGTTTGGAGGTGACTGATGAGATCGTCTGGAGGTGCCCCTGGCTGGACCTCCCGGATATGGCTATTCATTCCAATGGATTTGATAGGATGGTGATTGTAGGACTGACAAGTTTCACTTTCTATATTCCCGGCCGCATCCTTCGTCAACTGGGCATCTCTCAGGAGAATCACCGTATCAGTACTGGGAACTTTCGCGTTCCCAATTTCAATGCTCAAACACTCAACGGTTATCAGGGGCGCTGGGGCCTCAGAGTCCTTTAGGCAGAAATGCCAGATTTTACCACTGGGCTGAGGAATCGCTACAGACAGTGGTTGAGAGCGGATGTAAACGCAAGGGAAAATATCGACTGACTCCGGACCACTTTGCTACGCTTAGAATAAGCTATGAGCCATTAGGCATCGCAAGCATTTTGTCCTGTTTTTCATGCTTTAACTATTTTAAGGCTTTTATGCTCAGCTTATGTATCAGAAGTAGTAATTTGTAATAAAACCGAAAGGCGATGGGTTTTCCCTTTTTTGATTTCCTTCAATGCAGCTTTGACTTGTGCTCGACCTCCTCAACTTGTGATGTGGACCTAAAAAAAATGTCAACCCTGGATCAAGTCTTTGATAGAATATGACCGAATCTCAAGGTGAGATTGCCTACGTATCCCTTTTCAAAGAATCAGGTCAGAACGTAGTTTAGGTAAAGGTTCACTCATGTATTTTACCTCTCCTTTTACGCTCTAACTTTTGCCTAGAACTGCCTTTTCAGGTTTTCGGTCTAGCGAGCTTTCGACTTTTGCTCATTTATTTTTTGCCTAGAACCGCCTCCTTAGGTTTTTGGTCTAGCAGGCTGCTCTAATTTTTGCTTGGAATCGCCCACCCTTGTGGTTTTTCGATCCAACGAGCATCTCTCAGGGATAATAACGCTTGAGTTGATCCAGGTTGACCAGGGTATTGAATTCATTGCCGTCGAGGTCGATGAGCTTAGCGGCACCCTCGGATAAGATGGTCTTAATGATGTAAGGCCCAGATCACTTCGGTCTGAACTTCCCGCGAGGATCTAACACTGGGGTGCGGATCTCCTTCGTAACCATGTCTCCTTCGACTAAGCCCCTGGATTCCACCTTTTTATTGAACGCCCGAGCAATTCGACGTTGATACCCTTGAACGTAATACAAAGCTCGGAGCCTTCTCTCATCAAACAACATTAGTTCGACAAACCTTCCGCTTAACCATTCAGATTCCTCAAGACCACTTTCAGCCATGATTCTCAGCGACGGGACCTCAAGCTCGATAAGAAGCGTTGCCTCCATCCCATAGACCAAGGAAAAGGGAGTTGCACCAGTTGAAGTGCGGATTGATGTTCGGTACCCCCGAAGGGCGAGAGGTAGCTGCTCGTGCCAATCCCTTGCAGACTCGGCGGTTTTCTTGATGATCATCTTGACATTCTTGTTCGCGGCCTCGACTGCCCCATTTGTTTGTGGACGATAGGTCGTTGAATGATGGATTTCGATGTCGAATTCCTCAAAGAGCTCCAAAACCCTTCCTTTGAAATGACTTCCATTATCCGATACAAATGCCTGAGGAACACCGTACCGATAGATGATGTTCTTTCGACTGAATTGAACAACTTGAACCGTTGTTAGGGTTTTGTAGGATTCAGCCTCGACCCACTTGGTAAAATAGTCTATCGCCACCGGTATGAACTTATGGCCATTTGAAGCGGACAGTCTGATCATGCCGATAACGAACGTCGATGCCCCAAACAGAGAAGGGCCATGGTGAGGTCATGCCGTACAATTCAGATGGAGGAACATGCTGCAGATTTGCATGGATTTGACATTTGTAATAGCGTCGCACATAATCAATGCACTGCGATTCCATCGTGCACCAGTAATAACCTTGCATGAGGATTTTCCTTGCTAGCAGGACACCACTCATATGAGGTCCGCAGACTCCCTCGTGAATTTCTTCCATTATTCTCGTTGCTTCGGCACCGTTGACGCAGAGTTTATGCATCCCACAGTGAGACCTTCGATACAGTTTCCCTCCGCAGATAATGTACTGGGATGCTAGCCTTTGTAAAGCAATCCGATCTTTCCTTGTGGCCTCAGTAGGAAACTCCCCGCGTTCCACAAAGTTCTAGATGTCGTGGTACCAGGGCAAGCCATCATCGACATCATCAATGGCGTTGACGTACTCGTAAGCAGGAAAATCCCTTTGCTCAATCACAATCGGTCGCAGCTTAACACCTGTCGAAAGTTCGATCATTGAGCCAAAGTCGCCAAAGCATCGGCGAACTGATTCTTCAAGCATGGAACATGGGTGAAAGTCACCTTATTGAAGCGAGGAATTAGTTCTTCCAAATCTTGGTGATAAGGCTTCAGCTTTTCCTCACGAACCTTCCAATCTCCATTGGCTTAAGAGACCACCAGGTTTGAATCTCCGATTACCTCGAGTTTCTCAACCCCTAAAGCAATAGCAGCTTCCATTCCGACAATGCAGGCCTCATACTCAGCTTGATTATTGGTAACATTGAAATTTAACTTGAAGGCAAGTGGAATATGAGCACCAGCGGGTGTGATCAGCAACACTCCAATCCCGAACCCTTTTTGATTAGCAGCCCCATCAAAATAGAGCGTCCAAACTTCCTCGACTATAGTCAGCACATCCTCATCAGGGAAGGTGAAGTCCACGTTCTCCGGGCCGTCGATTGAGTGATCAGCCAAGAATTCTGCCCCAGCACAGCCCTTCACAGACTTCCTCGTGACGTGTTGGAGATCGAACTCAGCCAGCAGAAGCAACCAACATGCTAGCTTATGGGTGAGCGCAGGCTTCTCGAACAGATACTTGATAGGATCCATCCGAGAAATCTGTCTCACCGAATAGGCTAGCATGTAGTGTCTAAGCTTTTTGGTAGCCCAAACCAGCGCCCAACATGTCTTTTCCAGAGGGGAATAACGCTCCTCAGATCCTACCATCTTCTTGCTCAGATAGTAAATAGCTTTCTCGATCCCACTGCTCTATTCTTGCGCCAGTAGACATCCCATGGCCGTTGGAGCGACTGACAGGTAAAGAATCAATGGTTGACCCGGTGTGGGCGGCATTAGTACAGGTGGGTTCTGTAAATACCTCTGAATAGACTCGAAGGTGGCTTGGCATTTATCTATCCATTCGAACGGGACACCTTTTTTGAGCAGGCGGAACAACGGTTCACAAGTTAAGGTCAACTTAGCAATGAATCTGCTAATAAACTGGACCTTCCCCAGAAAGCTTCGCACACCCTTCTCGGACTTCGGTGGCTCCATCTCGAGAATCGCCTTGATTTTGGAAGTATCTACTTCGATTCCCCTTGCAGTGATCAGAAACCCTAACATTTTGCCTGCTGTGACCCCGAATGTGCACTTTTGCAGGTTCAAACGTATGTTGTATTTACGAAGCCTTTCAAGAAACTGCCTGAGTGAAGGAAGATAATCCTTTTCCTCCTTCGCCTCCACAATCATGTCGTCGACGTAGATCTCAACGGTCTTGTGGATAAAGTCATGAAACAAGGTCGTCTGGGCCCTTTAAAAAGTGCAGCCGGCGTTCTTCAGTCCAAATGACATCTTCACATAGCAATAAGTGCCCCATTCTGTAACAAACGTCATTTTCTCTTGGTCCTCAGGTGCCACAGAGATCTGGTTGTATCCTGAGAATCCGTCGACAAAAGAGAGCAAGGCATGCCCCGCCATGTTGCCCACAAGCACGTCGATATGTGGTAAGGGAAAACTGTCTTTGGGGCTTACCTTGTTCAAGTCCCTGAAGTCGACGCAGACTCGGATTCTTCCATCCTTCTCTGGAACGGGCACGATGTTGGCGACCCACTTAGGGTACTCTGCGACCCTCAAGAATCCTGCGTCAATCTGCTTGGTAACCTCCTTTTTGATTTTCTGAACCCGGTCTGGCCTCATTCTGCGGAGCTTCTATTTGACAGGAATAGCCCCGGGCTCCAGTGGAATTCGATGCTGTACGATTTCGGGATCAATGCCTGGCATATCCTTGTGAGACCATGCGAAGACCTCGGGAAATTCTTTGAGCAGCTCGATTGTTCCGGCATGATTTTCCAGGGACAGGTTCGCACCAATTTGCATCATGCGGGGGTCATTTTCGTCTTTCAAGTTTACAAAAATTACTTTTTCTTTTAGAGGTTGAGCACGCCATTCGTCTTCGTTTTCGACGAGGGAACGCAACTCAGCCGGAATGTTCCCGTCGAAGTCTGTTCCTTCATCGTCAGGTCGACACAATTTATATAGAAGCTAGCAAAGTAATCAGAAGTAGGATCATGCATTTCATAAAGCCCAACAGGGTTGCCAAGTACAGACGACTCGAACTCAAAGTAAAAGCTACGACGTGGAAGGCCGAGAGGCACAAACTCCGACTTTGAGCTAGACCTAGACTTGACAGACTCTATGTCAGATTTAGATATATCATCAATGCATGTCAGGTGTGGAGTGAAAATGCAATTATTAATACTTCCCTTCGCCCCCACGATGAGAGAGGTAGGATCCTCGAGGATATCCGATGAGTCGGGCCCAAGCATCAGCACTTCAGCCTCTTCGCCCTCGCCAACCAAACCTACCTGGGAGAACAGCATCTCCAGATTCCCCTGATTGAAAGTCTCCAGCCAGTCAGCCTTTTCCTTGATCCGAACCAGCTGTTTCTTGAATTCCCCCTTAGCGAGCTCTTCTTTGGCTACCTCTTCTTCATCATCAGACCAGGTGTCTGCAGCAAAGATTTCAAAACCTGGTAGCCAAGTGCAAGTCTCTGGATCCCAAAACGGCTCTATTTGTCTCGAGTAAGCAGAGCCTCCTCCTTCTCGAACAAAATAGCTGTCAGGATTACCAAAAAGGGTTCGAGGTTTTCTCGTATCTTTCCTCTTTTTGGCGCCTTTGGCTGGTGGAGTGTAACCTAAGCCAAAGCGGCCTTCGGTGAAAGGAAAGACAGGGAACTCAGTGATCCCTTGCTGGTTGATCCCGAGTCCTAAGCCAAGCATGAATGACATTTTTCTCATCATCTTGAGAACAATTGAACTTATGGTGAAATCATCATCCATGGCAATGGCAAGGACTGAGCCCAACGTGTCAAAAGAGAAACCTCCAAAGTCTAAGTCTTCTTCCCCGTGCATGATCCCTAAAACAGGCGTTCCATCATCCGTGAGTGGGCGGATCCTGGAATCCCCTCAAATTGTCAAAGTTCTGGTAGGGAGTCCCAGCATAACCTTTTGATGTAGAGTCGATGGTACCGCCATGATGTCGGCCCTATGAAGCCACGGCCTGCCCAGCAGCAGATTAAAGGTAGCAGGGATATCGACCATGTGGAATTCTACGTCCATTTCAAAGCCCTCAGCGTCGAGTTTGAGAATCAGAGTCCCTTCCACCACACATGAGTGTTGTCGTATGCTTTGACAGCAAGATTAGAAGGCATTAAATCATTCTTTGTAAGTCCCAAGTGGTAGGCAACCCTCATTGGGCAAACATTAATGGCAGAATCATTATCAATTAGCACAGTCGGCACCCAATGTCCCCGGCACTTGACGGTGATGTGCAGCGGGCGGTTATGAGCGGTTCTTTCGACGGGTAGGTCCTTCTCGGTAAACGTGATGGAGTGTTTAGAGAGAAGCGGTAATACAAGAGCGATCATGGCTTCGGGGGTAATGTCGGTTGGTATCGTGAGCCAGGCCAATGCTGAGGACAGCCTTTCGCGATGCTCCTTTGACGAAGATATCAAACCCCGATAGACACAGCGGTAGGGATCCGTTCGAGCTATTTCAGAATAGCGTCTTCTTTGAGAACCCCACTTGGAACAAATGGATCATTCCTCTGAGCGGCGGGAGCGGTGGTTTTCTAAGCAAGTGGGTTGGACAAGCTTCCGGCCTGCAGATTAGATGGCTGGAATACTTTGCCACTCCTCGTGACGTTGGCAGCATCCCACCAGGAAGACGAGTCAACAAAATCCCATAGATCAGCTGGCACATCCTCCAACTTGCGCTTTCTTTTGTCTATCGATGCAACTACTGCGGACGAGTCTGGTCCCAGAGCTGAGTTCCACTCCAAGTCCTCCATCACTAATCCCTCCCAGAAAGCAGGATCTTGTGCAGCATCTTCTTCAAAGGGTGTTCCTAGATTGGTGACAAATGGAACATCCCAAAATCCTCCATCGACCAGAGCGGTGTTAACAGTCCACACCTCGCTTCCCATGTTCAAATCGACAATGTTGTCCACATCCCAAATATCGGCAGGCGGCGGAGTCTTGACGGTCTCATTTACATCCCAAAGGTCCTCGGGAGGTGCATCCAAAACCATGATCGAGCAGTCATCCCCAGGAGCAGAAATGATAGGGCGAGGTTGTTCCACAGAGACGATGTTGAGAGGAGGGTCAAACTTCTGGATACAGCGATCGACCGTGCCTGCGATTGAATTTACCAGAGGCAACATGGCACCGAGTGGGCGACGGACATCGGGCACGACTTCCCCTTCTTGATAGCATCCCCAATACTATTCACCGATATCACTCTGGTCCAAATCAGCCTTGAGACCTTGACCCATTTGCCATGCATCAGGCTGTGGATCCCACACGTATCCTTCATCCTCTAACTCGACTTGGTCTAGTTCAGGCTGGTAGAAGAGCGGAGACCATCCAGAGGGTCATCCTGTGCTGCATTCCATTCCCTTTCCCATTGGTCCAGCCATATTTGATTGACCTGAGGGTGTGCAGGAAACCCCATGTTGTATTGCTCGATCCAATCTGTACAAAGCTCCTCCCGTTCCATAGCTTTGTCCTCCATGGCCCATCCGGCTGCCATCATGTTTATGCTTGGCTCAGAGGGAAAGGGTACGACTGGTCTAGGGTTGTTGGCTGAGGTAATATGATCGGTGGGGTTGAATATGGTGGAGCTGAGAGTTATTTGGTTCACTTGAGGGTTGGAGTCGTGTTTGGGCAAGGAATTGGTGATGACATTGGGCTTAGTAGGTGGAGTTGGAAGGGTACCATTGTCCACCAAATCTTGTATCGTGTGTCGGAGGCGATAGCAAGAGTCAGTGTAATGGCCAGGCATCTAGTGGTAAGCACAGAAAGCATTAGGGTTATGGCTGGGAGTGGATTTTGAGGAAGTGGAGTCGGGGCTAGAGGCCTAAGATGGCTGGTTTTGACTAACTTCTCCAATACCGAGGAAAGTGGCGCCTCGAAATTGGCAAAGTTATGGGGTTGGTTGTGGTTTCGGGGCCTTTGAGGGGTTTGAACTTGGTTGACATCGGCGATGTGATTGGAGCTTTGGGCAGAGGCGTTATTATTGGCAGAAGCTGCGCTGGCGTAATTGTTACCGCCAAACAGAGCAGTGCTGTTTCCAGTGTACGCACAAGGTTTTGATTTTGAGGCCGAGGTAGAGGAAGAGGTGTCACTTCGAGGTAGAACACCTGTTTGGAGAGCTTCTTCGATGGCTAGGCCGGAATCATAGAAAGTTTCGAAGTTCGCCCCCTGAACCAGCACGAGGTTCTTAGCAAAGTCCGGCTGCAGGTTGCGGGAGATGATGTAGATTTGGTCCTTTTCACTCGGGCGATCGGTCATGAGAGCTGCCGTGGCCCTCCACCTCTGGATAAAGTCCTCAAAAGACTCCTTTGCACTCATCTTTGTTGATTCCAATTCCCGGGTGGTCATCTTGAGCTGAGCATTGTAGCTATACTGAGCGTTGAAGGCAGTGCCAATATCTTCCCATGTTCTTCTTTTGGCAATGTCGAGTGACAAGAACCACTGGAAAGTGGGACAGGCGAGAGTTTCCAGAAACAATTGGGCCATCCCGTCTTCCTCGACCCTGTGTAATTTCATTGCACCGTGGTAAGCCAGAAGGTGGATTTTCGGATCTCCAGTCCCGTCGAACTTTGCAAAGTCGGGCATCTTAAATCGTTCGAGCAAACGTGCATTTAGGAATGGACAAAAGCGATCCATGTCTAGCCCTTCTGCCCCCTTCTTTTCGGACTTAAAGATTGCTTCTTCTAGTTTTGCCATTTTGGCGATCAACTCAGCCATTTCTGGGTTCGGAGCTGGGTTTTCGACCAGAGGGACCTCTTCGGCAGCGATTTCCCATTCTCGCCTTTCACCGCCTTCTCCTCTTGGTGCAAGAGGAAGTCGCACTTCAATTAGGGTGCGAAGATTGGCCATGGAGGCATCGGCTTGGTCGGCCCTTTGCTGCATGATGGCCAGATTGTGCTGGAGATCTGCCAAAACACTAGCGAGATTCGGGGGTGGAATATCTGCCATGGCTAAAGCTTCTATCTTAACAAGTTTTGGAGACGCGAGTGGAGACGGAGTGGATGGAGGGGACTCGTGTGGAGTAGTCGGTGGCGAATCCTCCCTTGTCAAAGTGCAGACCAGAGCTTCCGTTGTGACCGACTGAGAGACGAACCCCAAATCAAATCTTCAAACGGACCCGGCGGACGATCCTAAGTAGGTTTGGCTCTTGATTTCAGACCCTTGCTTCGGTATCGGCATGGCTAGACAGCGAAGTATAAGAGCTCAGTGATAGCCTACAACAATTTATTTCAAAAGAATTGACAAAATGGAAAATGTGCATGTCAACGTCGTCGGTGTCCTCCTAGACCCTATAGCTAAAGAGATTCCATCTCATGACATTCGAACGTTGCCGAGAATCCTCGAATAATCTTTTCGACAATGTATCCTTATTTGAATCGACTTGTGCTAAGAGATATCAAAATAGACTAAGCCTTTGACTATTCCGCTCTCGAAGTTTCAACTTTTGGAATCGGAACAACTTGCCATAAATGACGTGATACTTTTAACCAATGTGGCGTAAGCAGCACTGTGCCGGAGCCTGAGTGGTGTAAGTGATTAGCACTTTTAACCTGAACGGTGTGAGTACCACGGCATACTTTTGTTGTTCCTAGTATTCTGTTTGAAACTTCGATAGGGTTTTAGACAAGAACCTAGAAGATATCGATTTCCCAAAGTCTCGCTAATCCAAGGATTTTGAAAATTGATAGCATGCTACATCGGGATGCATGACTCGTCATCAGGCTAAGGCAACGTCGAATAGGCACAAGACAGACTCGACAAGAGACATCCTAAAAGCCGCCCCAGCATGCTCCTACGCAATACGGTATGAATGTATGTACAGGAATGCGATAGGGAAAGCAGTACCACATAGACAATATATAGGGGTTAGATGCAAATAATCCTACCCTGCGGGTTCCTGTCCTAGGTTGGAAGGTTCTAGTGCTCTGTACGCATGTAGAGACCGATTTTGGTTAAAGGGGTTCCTCTGACTAGAGCCGCGATATACCTCCCATTGCAATGCGTGTAGCAAAGCAACGGTCGAATGGTAGTATGACTCATCATCGTCCAAGGTTGTTGGGCTTTCGAGGACCCCGGGCTCCAGTAAACTGTGCCGGTTACCCAAAACACCTCACCAGGGCTGACCAACATCGATGCGAATGGAAGAATGCCAAAGGATGATTTGAAGGAGAGAGAAATGCGCTGTTTTGCAAAATGCCTTTTTAAAGTTTGGCTCACTTTTACTAACCAAAATTTGGAGAAAACTACACAAGTGAACAATGGCAAAATCCCCAGTTCAGATTGGTCGGACACGAAGATCCTGTTACGTTACCACTCCGTTCTTCAGCAGCGCGGAGCATACTGTCTTGACAGACTTTTTGAAAGATTGTTCATTTACGTATTAATCGCCAAGTCTTGATTAGTGCAATGACTCCCCAGCAGAGTCGCCACAGTGGGCACACGCCCCAAAATTTTCAATTTTTGTCTTAAAAAATCGGGTGCGCCCTATTTCGGGAAGTGCGGTGAAACGCTTACAATTCAGAGTCACCACTCGGGTTTTGCGGTGAAACACCCAAGGAACCGAACTTGAAAACGCTTGCTACGTCGTTTGATTTTGAAAAGGCGTAGACCGATCCATCGTCACCTTCGATATATCTGAGGTTCGGGAGCCAAGTTACGAGAGAGGAAGGGTTTTATGGCACCCCTCTCACCCAATCAGGAGATCGGTCTCTACTCTGGCATTTGTAAAACGCTTGCGTTTTTCTCTCATTAATCATTTATTAGTCAATTAGGGCGGGGGAACAGTTAAAGGGGATTAAAACTGTAACAAGTTGCATTTATGTGACAAAAGGTGGTGTGTGATTTACTTGAGATAGATGATAATAGATTGAGAACAAGCACCTGTGAGCATTTTTAACAAACTGGAGCACGTTGTCCCAGAAAGAGGCACGCAAAGGGAGGCTATATGCACTGGCCAGGCCACTGCATACAGAAACTACTTGCGTGCGCCACCAGTATACTGGCGTGCGCCGGTAAATCTAAACTCACAGCACCTATTTCTCAACCCTCTGGGCTCTGGAAGGACCAGTGCACATCCAGGACAAACCACACAATTAAGATAGCAAAATAAATGCAGTTACAGGCAGCAGAGATGGCTTTTAGAGCAATAAAATGAACAAAAATGCCCCATAAATAGTGTGGGGAACATAAACAGAGGCCAAAGCTCGACTGCCATGCAAGGGCCACCCACTAGACCCATTGAAACTATCGTACGCCAGTCCAGAGACCCCGTACGCCAGTTGCACTACTTGGTTAGTGCTTGGCTTTGCATGATCTGGGCTCTGGAACTTGACCAGAAGGATCCCAGAGGCCTTCTAAAATAGAAATAACAGATAAGCAACTACACAGTTCAAAGATACAAAAAGCAGTAAACTGGTTGTGGGCTACCACAGCCCTGGGTGAGATCGGGGCGGCCCGAAAAACACATACCGCTCCATCGAATTGATTTGAGAAATTTGAAGAGTCGCCACCCGGATTTATGGTTCGCCACCCGAGAAACTGTTTTTGATTTGAAAATTGATTGATTTGAATTGAAAACCAGAGATCACTCGAGGGTTCGGAAGCCATGTTACGAGAGGGGAAGGGTTTTACGGCACCCCCCTTGCCCGACGCGATGTCGGTCTTTACTAAACGTTCGTGGGATTTTTCAAATGGATTTTGTTTCATTAAACACGTAGCAGGTATCCACAGGTGTGGCAAATAGAAGGTGTATGCTGGTGCTTGTGTACAAGGAGTGATGAAGTGATGATGGACACATGCATGATGGCGAAGCTGTATAAACTGCTACTGGCTTCACTCTCGAGCGCTTGAGAGTACTCTCGAGCGCTTAGGAGTTCTACTGACCGAATCCTGCAGAGTTTGTTAGCCACAAATAGGATGCCAAATAACAATGTATGCTTGTGCACATGTATAGGAGGGGATTATGTGATGATGGACACATGCATGATGGCGAAGCTGTATAAATTGCTACTGGCTTCACTCTCGAGCGCTTGAGAGTACTCTTGAGCGCTTGGGAGTTCTACTGACCGAATCCTGCAGAGTTTGTTAGCCACAAATAGGATGCCAAATAACAATGTATGCTTGTTCACATGTATAGGAGGGGATTATGTGATGAAAGACAGCAAGATAGCAAGAAACGCAATACTGCTTACTGGCTTCACTCTCGAGCGTTCAAGAGAACTCTTGAGCACATGGGAGTGTCTGAACCCTCACCTGCACTTTCTGTTAGTACTGACAGAACATAATGTAAACACTGCAAAATGAAATACTATTAAGCAGACCACCGGCTCAGCAGAGGACTTAAAAGACTGAGATAGGACCTCAAGTTTTCAAGTCATGTATCCTTGCCATTACACGAACGGATCTACAATTTTAAAAGGGAGAATGTACACATCCATGCATGCAGAAGCTCGGAAAACACAGAAGACAGGGAAAGTGAAACGCAATGGCATGCATGTACTCCTGAGCGCTTGGGAATGGATTCAATCGCTTGGGAGTTAGCTGCATGCCAGCTTACTCTCAAATAGAAAATGGCACCACTTCATCGTGCAAACACCCTTATCTAAGTTTTTAAGAAGAGAAGATCTTATTTTTAACTTAGGAAAATTTTGTTCTTACTTGAGATTTGTAAGAAACATTTCTGTTTCAGGAAAAATGATCTCCTGTGTCTGCATGCCAGAATAAAACCACTTTACTTGCGAGTGCACCTCACCCCTAGCCTACTGCCCACCAAAATGTCATGCATGGGACTGGAAACAGTCCCGAGCGCTCAAGACCACTCTGGAGCGCTCTGGAGTGTTTCCAGTAGGGGGGTTTGGGAAAACATTGTTTATGGACTCTTTGCTCTTGCTTGCTTTTTTTTTTTACTAAGGTCTCCCAACCATGCACCCAGAATTAAGGTCTGGGACAGGCTGAGAGACCCCCCTCAGAAAGGATACAGCCTCTTGATTTGAACCAAGGATAGAAATATTTCTACCTTTGCTTGACACTCTGCTCCTTGGATGGTTGTGAAAGGTGAATGTAGAGTGAAAAAGACAAGAGATTAGAAGTTGAGAGTGTTCTGGATTTCTTGCCCTTTTCCTTGATGATTTTGAAAAAAAAAACCTTGAAGTTGGGAAAGAAGTTTGAGTTTTAAAGCTTTTTCCCTTGAACAAGAGAGAGAAAAGAGGAGGGGTTTAGAGAGAGAGCCCTTTCGTCCTCCCTTCAGCCGAAAAAAACCAGGTATATATATAGAGCATATAACCCATGGTTTTGAAAAATCAAATGATTTTGAAATAAACTCCTTTTTTAAAGAAAGAAATCTTCAGCTGATATCCTCTCTGACTGAGGTTGAGTGTTGACTCACCTCAGCCGGTTCAAAGGGAAAGCAATGATGGCTTGCATGGATAGTGGGAATCTTTTTCACCCATTGGGCACTGGGAGAGATCTCGAGCGCTCTGGAGTGGTGTCGAGCACTTGGGATTTTATTCTCGAGCGCTCGAGTGTGAGCCAGGCCAGTGGTTTTTGGAAAACAGTTCTGAGCGCTTGGGACCGCTTCAGAGCGCTTGGGACCGCTTCAGAGCGCTTGGGATTGATTTTGGCCATTTCTTTCAAGGAGCAACGTCTCAATTGGCACATGGCTTGTTTTGATCCACATTCATCATCGGGGAGCCTCAGGGCCACAAATTAAGGAAATTCGACAAGTCTAAATTGGGGTGTCTACACTGGTTCTTATCATGCTAAAAGGTGATAAAGCAAAAGAAAATAGAAAGATTGGTGGTCAATGATCCCCAAGCTAGTACTGCACATATCACCATGACTCGCGTATAGCTTATTGTTACCGGCGTGCGCCATTGACTACCATTCGCGATCCTTGAAATGCTACCAGCTTTAGGGCCAGGACTGGCATTGATTACCAGCCTTGACCCTACTGGCTGACACAGATTAAGGATGGAGTAGTAGTAGATCCCAATCGTATACAGGTATTCATTAAGACTCATACGAAGAAAGATGGACAACCAGTTGATGAAGCATCAGCTTTGGCCATTGTATGTGTATTTACTTCATTCATTTTTGTATTTATTTAGATTCATTTTAATGGTATGCTTCTTCTATGTCTATTTACATAATAAAATCTTTGCTTTTGTTCTTTTACTTACTATAGATAGGTTTCATTTATTTCAGCGTCGTCTTAATGAGGGAGCCTCTCAGATTCTTGAGTCTTCAGAGTCGCCTGCTTTACGGGAGGAGTTATTCACTAACGTACTAAAACCAGATAGGAATGGACGTGTGCGAACCTATGGCCTGGGTCCTTGTCCGAGTCAAGTGTTTGGGACCAGATATACCCGATCTCAGGAGCAGCGTGTTAAGGATCAGTTGTGTGCGGAGTTGGGTGCAGAGTTGCGACAAGAGGTGCTAAGAGACGTAAATGATGAAATCACTCAATTGAAGAACCAATATGCAACCGTGGCAGCTTATATGAAAAGTGCAGGACATCCTTTGCCTCCATCACCAAATGGAGCTGGAAATGGAGATAAAGATCACACATCGTCACTAATGGAGCACAATGGATAGGTAAATTGTGGTTTCATGGTACTTTTTGAGGCAATGAGAATAGAGTTGGCCATTTTATTGATTGAAAATACACCTGCCTCTCATATTGATTGATCTGTGTTGTTGCCAAAATATATAGCTTAAGCCCAAATAAGTATGCCTTGTGGTCTCTGAAAGAAGCCTATAAATTGGTTGCTCAAATACATGTTTAAGTAGGTATGCATTAGACATAACAAGAACCGAATAGCAAGAATACCAAAGAAACTTGCTAACTGAACCTGCTAGCAACACAACTGCACACGCAATCACATCTACACTATCACAACTTCACCCGATATCATGTGCCATGATGCAATGGAGCATGACTTCCTCTGGCACTTGAAATAATTCTGCTGTACAAGACCGCCAAACAATTGCATAGCCAGCTATTTGCACATTTCCATCTTGACACCTTGCAATGCCATTACCTCTCTTCTTTTGATTTTCTTTTTTGACAATATTGAAGTCACCAAAGAGAAACCAAGGTTTATTATTAGCAGTGGAGGAAGAAATAGAGTTTAGTCCAGACCAGAGCTGCCCTCTCTGATCTCTTGCATTACAACAATAGATAACAATAGCAGTAAAGTTAATTCTGAGCTACTTATGGGACACTTTTGCAGACTTGCAGTACAACTTGCACATCCGAAACATCGTCATTCCAAAGAAGAGTGATTCTAGCTATTCCATTAGCAAGATGATTACCAGAAGACCTCAGAGAGTCAGAGATGCTACGGAGAACATTTTGAAAATTAACCTGTCGAATTTTAGCCTCCAATAGACCAATAAAATTTGCTTTATTTTGGGTTGATTAGGTGGCATTTTGCTGCTTATAAGGGTTATTTAGAAGAGGGAGTAGCCAACTTTGATGGAGGGGCGGCAATAGATGGTAGGGAAACCAACTCAGTGAGAGCAGGTTAGCGATGTTCAAGAGGCTCCCTTAGTCATTTGTGCAATAGCTTGAATATTGACCTCAACAGGTGCCAAAGGGGCATCTTTAGGTCTCCATTCTTGTCTAGGAGCTTTCATGCAGCTACCAAGCATTTTTATGACCAAAAGAGTTGTATAGTTTTCACACATGCGGGAGCCATTTGTACTCAAATTTTTCTGATGATTCTTAAACCCATCAGGCCCTACAATTTCCACTGACGTAGGAAAAGAGGAAGGAGGAGTTACCTCTACAAATAAGAGTATGAGCATATGAAAACCTCTTCTTTTCTGCTGTCATGTTATCTGGAAACAAGGGAGTCCCAATCAATGTTAGTTGATTAATAAAATTGGTTAGTTAGTGAATGTATATCTTTGCTTATCTATAGCCATTATCTATGTAATCCTTCCATTACCTGCAGCAATTATCTGTACCCAATATCTGGAAACAAAGGAGTCCCAATCAATGTTAGTTGATTAATCAAACTGGTTAGTTAGTGAATGCATATCTTTGCTTATCTGTAGCCATTATCTTTGCCAAACAATGGCAGTCTAGTGATTGATCACAAATAACAAGGAACCAGCAAGACACAAGCTCCCCTACTGCTGCCGAGTTTATAGTCTAGATGACTCTGTGAAATGATAGAAAACTGAAGGAAAACCCTTGCCATTATAGGTGCTAACCAGCCAAAGACCCCCTCGGATACTCACCTCCCACTCTTCTTTTTTCACATTACAAGGAATTTAGGGGTCCACCTTCTCCTCCAATATTCCTCACCAGATTACCCCACTAAATATACATCCACTCTCAAAAGAGGGTTGGGATCAATCACACAGTTCATGGGAAGACACACTCACACTATTTGAAACTGTACCTAATGGAATCAATCACACATCTCCATGACGAGCAGATTGTAAATTGTCTTAACATAATGGAATAGTGATAAGATAACTTCCTAATAATAGGAGTACTAGAGGTTGTGACATGAGCACCACAACACCGCCAGCTTGCTGAACCTGCTTACCGACTGGGTCAGCTGCACAATCTTGAAGCTGCTTGCTTGTACATAGGAGTAATAGAAGGAACTCCACCCCAGTTCAGGACCCTTCTTATGCCCCATGACCTGCTCCACGATCTACTGGGATAGAAGTAATGGCAGCAACCTGAACAATCTGTTATCTTGAACCTGCTTATTGAAAATTGTTGAAAATAGATAAGAAGTGGACACACCAAGATAAATCATTAAGCTTAGATCAACAAAATACTATGCATTTGAAAGGTTCCATTCATTTACAAACCAGCTAGATTGTGCTCCTTGTGGAAGCTTGGAAAGAGATAAATTGGACTTGGGTCAACCCAAGTTTGATTAGAACTTGAAAATTATAGATTGGATTTGGGTGTCGATGGCTATGCCCCATTTTATTTAGAATTCAATGTGTCCCTTTTTGTGTCCATATCCATATCCATTTTTGTTCTACGTAGATAATTGGAGTAGAATTTTGTTGATCATGAGTAAAACATACGAATAATTGCAGTTTACAGCAGTTTTTTTTGGCAATTTTAGACCAATTTTTGGGCAATTTTTTTAGCAGTTTCTTGAAGTGCATGGCATTGAACTGAGCAGTATTTGACCACTTTAATAGCATTTGAAGTGCTGACTTTTTTTCCAGTTGTTGCATGTAGAATCTTAGTGGAAGTGTTGTCTTTTTCTTTTCCAGTTCTTGCTGTTTGAATCTCAATCATCGTTAGGCTTGGTAATGCAGATTTAGTGCTATTTTTAGTCCAGATTTAAGTCCAGTTGTAGTGCAATGGGTAGTTGGAGTTGCATTCCTTTGTTTTTGGTTTATAAGATTACTGGGTTGTGAATTGATATGTGCTTAGTTGTTTTTGTTTTCAATCGAACTTGTATCAATTGTTAAGTGCAAAGAAACAATAGGTTTAGAAATTTATTGAGGAAAGATTTGCAGAGGACATAAAATGTGTTGGCTGATCAGAAGGCATGGCCTTTATTGAGGAAAGATTTGTGGAGGAGCTACTTCAGCTGTAGAACTATCTGATATGCAAGATGTTTATACCAACAAAGTAAGGAAGGGAAACACAACTTGGGTAAGATGCCTATATAGCTACTAATATTTGATTGACCTGAAGGCCCTACTGTGACCCAAATTGAGATCTATTAATCTGGGTGGGTACATAATAGTGATCCGAACGGGTTAAAACTTTTCGGTGGTGAACTGACAATATCAATGATTGAAACACGTTTGTCTGAAATTTCTAGGCAAGTGTGTATCACATTGCCATCAATGTCTGATAGTCTTTTGTATGTTTGAATAATTCTATTTAGATTCTGTTTTCAAGCTCGAGACTTGCCAGCATTCTGTTCATATTAAGCCTCTTTCTCTGCCATAAGATGCACTCATTTTGGCATCCCAGAAGTTGATTTGTTTCAAACTCACTAGTTTCTTTAAAAGACTTGACTGTCTCTTGAATTCTTGGTGCATGCGAGGTGGCCACGGTAATTTGAGTCTAAGCAAGTGAATGGCTTTCCTGGTCTATTTCCATTGCCCTATGGTAAAGGTGCATACCCTCTTCCGTTAGTTGTTGAAATGTCTTACGTAAGTGAAAGTGTGGTTACAGGTTTCCTTTTCTATTCCCATCGAATCGTACATCTCTTTTTGTTTACTATCTTTACCATATTTCTTTTTCTTAGACACAGTGTAGATAGTTATTCTAGGACACGTTGGATACCCATTTTACATTTGACACGACCACATTGGCTTGTTGGTGCTTCAATCACAAATGGTTGTATTAGTTTCTTGCATCTATCCATTATACTAGGATATGTTTGATGCTTGTGTCCTTTATCTTTAAACTTACTGATTGTGTAGGATGTCGTGGACTATATAGATACCCACACACCTCTGTATAAACGTGTAATTGTTTCTTGTATTTGCAGGTTGATAGGATGTAGATCGACGGACATGGAAGACATGCAATAGGAATGACGGGAAGACATGTTTCTAGTATTTGCAGGTTGTAATTGTTTCTTGAAAACTGTTTTTGTTTTGGAGTTGGAACTGACCAAAAGCATATTTTGGGTCATTGTGTTGTTTTGGTTAGTATGATCTTTTGTTTTTGGAGATACACATGCAATTGAAACTTATATTTTGACGCTCTGGGTTTGATTTTCACATTGGCATTCTATGCCTAGCATTGTTATTTTTTGTTCTTTGAGAATTGTCTTAATTTGCTTATATACGGAACTTGCATTTTAGTTTTGGTAGTGGAACTTCAATTTGTTTTGGACAGTTTCAATTTTGTATGCAGGAAATGTATTATCAAAAATGGTACTAGGTTAGGATAATTTGTTAATGAAAAAAACATGTATCAAAAAAAAAAAAAAACTTTTAGCGGCATTTTACAAATGCCAGTAAAAGCAACGAAAAGAAAATTCCAAAATATAAAAATGGCATTTTGAAAATGCCGGTAAAAGTTGTAAAAAAATACGGCACTTGTAAAACGCCGGTAACATTACCTTTTCCAGCATTTGCATCAAATGCCGTTAATAAATGTATATTCGGCAATTTTTTACCCGGCACTTCACAAATGTCGGAAAAACTAGTAACAAACGCCGGTTTTATTTCCGGCATTTCTACAAATGCTGTTTATGTATTACCGACACTTACCTAGACGGCATTTTTTATTTTCGTCAACAAATGCCGGGAATACTATTACCGGCATTAATTTGGTCTTTACCGGCATTTATAAAATGCCGCAAAAAGCTTAATTTGGCGTAGTGTGGGGTGATGGTTGCACATGGTATGATGATTTTTCTGAACCATGTGGTGATACTTTTGAGCCGTGCTGCTTCTTTGGTATACGTCACCCTAGGGGTGTCTTCTTCTTTTTTGCAGTTGACCTCTGGTGTTTGGACCATTAGAGGATTCGACATCCTCTTCTCATCTTCTCCTGTTTTTCTATTTTTCTTCCTACATGGGTTAGTCCGGCAGAAAACTAATGTATAGTTTGTTTAGGAAATGTGGGATGATTCACCTTGTAATGTAAAAAAGCTTTTGAAAAATGAAACAAAATATTTTGCTCTGATATCTGATCGTGCATGCTGTAATTGTAGCATAAATTTGTAATTCGGTGAGCTGGATAGAGTCGTGAAACTTCTTTGTGAATAGGCTGTTCTAGCGACTGAGTAGTCGATTAGGCGGCCGAGGAATTGATTCTCCTTTTTGAAAACTGATTTCAATTGGGCCTGATTTTTAAAGGCCAGGGAATTGATCCCACGGCCGCAATATCGATGTGCCGGCCAAGAGACCGACTTGATTAACACGGATTTAGAATCCGATTTTGATTCAAACTAGGACTCAACCTAGCCTATAAGTACGCGTTCTACGAACTCGATTGTTTGTCAGCAGCAGTTCCTAACACATGGCACAACCGGTTCTTGATCAATGGATGAATTCCTTCAATGGCCTAGACCATTTACAATTTAAGACCTTTGGTATGGACTTCCTCTTCTCCCTTCGCCAAATTCCTGTGAATTTTGCTTTTCTCCTTGTAGCCACCAGCTTGTGGGATCCTTTTCTTCATGTTTTTCGATTTAGAAGGGAAGAGTTGTGTCCCACCCTTGAAGAATTTACAGCTATTATGGGTCATTCAAATAGAAAAGGTCTCATTGTCCCTAACCCTTTGTTTAATTGAAATGACCTTTTGAAGGTCTTGCTCAAAGTTCACAAACATGAAACTAGGTTCTTTATGGTGAATGGGAGGTTGGAAACCCTGTAGCTTATTCAGTGCTTTGGTATAGCTGAAGCTCATCGCCAAATTCCTCAACTGGAACCGCGCTTCCATGCTTTATGTGTCTGCCTTCTTCATAACTATCTGATGGGCCCTTCCTCTAGCCATGTTGATTCCATGTTGCTTGATTTTGCCCAACAGATTGGTAAACGTGTAGGTTTTGCTGGTTTGGTGTTAGCAGAGACCTTGATGCATCTCGATGCAGTGAAGGTTAATCCAACAGCCTAGTTTTCAGGCAGTTCTTTGTTGCTACAGGTTCACTCTTTATTTGTTTATTTGCTTGTCAAATTATCTTTCCACTCATCACTCTTTTGTCTTGACTCAAATGTTCTCACAACTTGCAAATTTTCCTTGTTTTCTACAGGTGTGGCTTTTGAGAAACTAAGGATATGGGATGAGCTGAGCGGCTTCCCTATAGCCCAGACCACAGCATAGAGCGCCATGTGATTAGACAATTTCCAACTGAGGTTGCTTGGAAGGTGTGGATGGAGACTTACAAGGGCAATCGGATTCAATGGGTTTGCCCTTGGTATGGCATTGAAAGCATGATTGTGAGCACAATGAGCCATTTTGGTGTTGCGGTGATTGGTATTTCTCAAGTCACCTTCTACTTTCCTGCTCATTTCCAAAGACAGTTCGAGGCTGAACAAGTCAAACTTTTGGGCGATCCTAAGTATGCTACTTCCAAGGCCCATGATGCCAACCTCCGTCGCAATATGCTTCGTCCATGGCCAAATCGGGTGATGCAAGATATTGCTGAGAACTTTGTTGACAAGCTATCTGGTTCGTACAAGCGCTGCTTGGAGAAAAACCTTTTGGAAGACAAAAGTGCAAAGAAAAGCATGGCCTAGAGATTGACACTTTGCTTATGCTTAAAAAGATGTTCTTTTTCATGTTTGATTCTATCTCTCATAGATCAAGAATTGTTTAAGCTTGCTTTTCCTTTTTTCTTGGAAATGATAAAATATTGGTTGCTTTATTAAAAATGCCTTTACAATAGTGTGATATTTGAGTATGCTTACCTAGACTAGAATTTGGAAGTAGTTGTGATAGCAGTGGCCGAATCTCAATCTAGAGGTTGCATACGTATCCCAAGGAGGGAATCAGGCCATAAACATAGTTCCCAAAAGATTTGTTTTTTTTTTTTTTTTAGCTAGGGTTTACTCGGGTATTTTCCTCTCCTTTTATGCTCTTGATTTGGCCTAAATTGCCCTTGCAGGTTTTCAGTCTAGCAAGCTCTTTATTTATGCCTTAGTTTTTGCCTAAGTTGCCCTTGCGGGTTTTCGACCTAGCAAGCTACTCTAATTTTTGCTTAGGTCCGCCCACCCTTGTGGTTTTCGGACCAACGAGCATCTCTCAAGGGTAATACTTCCTTAGCTTATCAATGTTGACCGGTGTTGCAAATTCCATCCCATCCAAATCTGCAATGTACGCTGCTCCTCCAGATAGTATGCGTTTGATAATGTAACGCCCCCAATTTTGGGTACGTTAAATAAGAAATTTTATTGAAAAATAAACTGAGTCAGGCTCTTTATTACAACAAAACTTAAAAGATGTACTTTTATTACAAACGGGAAGGGAACTAAGGTTCCTAACTACTGCTCCGCTTGTTCTTCCATCAAGGCTAGCTCCTCGGCTCCGAAGGCCTCCAAGGTGTACATCTCACCCTGTTCATCTATGAGATCTGACATATTATACCGGCGTCGCCACCAATATAATAAGTCAGGGTTACCAAAAAGGCAACACCGTGAGCTACAACGCTCAATAGAATAATCCAAACCCTCTAACCCTTAACTTACAACAATACATTATATAATCAATAATTTCCACATAGTGCATGCTTATAGTCCAAACAAGTATTCTAATCCACATTCCTTACTCAACTAACGTTGTGTTCATTATTCAGACTCATCGTAGACTGTGTTATTATTCCACTTTCCTTTTTGCCATAACTCTTCTTTAACTCACCCAACCTCGGTTCCGCCGCGCCGGGTTCCCGAGTATCCTCACAATGGTTCCGCCGCGCCGGTTTCCCATTGGCACACAATTGCATTGGCTCCTCTCCACAGATAACCAAGCCACTCACCCAACCTCGGTTCCGCCGCGCCGGTCTCCCGAGTATATCCTTACAATGGTTCCGCCGCGCCGGGTTCCCATTGGCATACACACACACAACTCACATAATGCCACCCAAAACCGGTCATTATGTTGTTTCAAAATATTTTCTTCCTCGGATAAACACATTTTCATCTTCGTTAACACAACCTAGGTGCCATGTCTCTACTTTCTTGGTTCTCGTGTCACGTTATCATGCATAGACTCCGTGGTGTAGGACTTTCCACATAAACAAGCATTTATCAAAATGAATTAAACAAGATCATCCAATTCTATATCACCAATAACGAATATCATGCATTTCATACGTTCTTAACAAAAGATAACCTTATCTACTTTATTTGAAATGATCAAAGTTATTTCAAATGAACTTATATTTAGAGTTAGGGTACAAAACTACTTTATACTTGGATAGTAGGTAAGGATAACTACTTGGGATGGAAGATAAGGAGATCCTACCTTACTTCTTGGCGGTAGTAGTCGGCTATGAAGATTTGGTCGTCGGTTTTGGAATTCGGCGGCGTAACGGTGTCGGTTTGCTTCGAAGGGAAAAGAGATGTAGTTTCTTTTCCTAGAAACAACTTACTAACTTTAACTAAGCTACTTTAAAGATCTAGTGGTGGTTTTGGAAGTGGTTTGGTGGTTTCTTCTCAAGAACTTTCAAGAACACAAGAAAACTAGAACTTTGGAAGCAAGAACACTTAGAATTTCTAGAGAGAAGTTGGAGCAATTGTTGAAGGTGTGAGTTCAAAGCTTGGGGTGAGCTTCTATTTATAGGCAAACTCTCCCTCCTCTCTCTCTTTGGCCGGCCCCTCTCTCTCTCTCTCTCTAAGTCTCATTTTTCTTTCACATGTCAAGGTTGATTGAAAGGTTGGAGGCTAATTGGTAGGCTTGCGTGGCTAGGTTAGTCCTTGGATTTGATCTTTGGAAGATTTGTTGGAAGAAAGGAGACAATGGTACAAGATTCTTGTGTTAAACAACTAAAAGATGTACAAAGGAGGACAATGGGGTTAAGATTTGGCTAGGAAGAGTAATCACCAAAGATTTGAAGTACAAGGGAGATCAATGTCAAGGTAAACATCAAATCCTTCTTCTTTTCTCCTCCTCTCTCTCTCCCTCTCTCTCCCTCTCGGCTCACTCTCTCCTCTCCCTATCTCTCTCGACTCCTCTCTCCTCTCTCTCTTTCTCATGTACTAGCTATATACATATATATGTATTATAATGCAAGAGTACAAATAAAATATATGTACTTTTGTACAAAAGATCAAAGTAGTCCTTAAAAGGTCAAGATTTTTCTCAATAAACTAACAAATGGGTACATGTGTACTAAGGCAAATTACATCATCCAAGTACTTATATAATATATACATATGTACTAATGTACTCTACGGTTAAAAGGGTCAAGATTCTCCCATAAAACTAATACAAAAAGTACTAGTACTTAATTAATATAATAGTGTACTGTGTACTCTCAGGAATCTTAACAAAATATTAGTTTAATAGGTCAAGTACTTGGTTGAAAGATGGACCTATTACCCAATGGATAATAAATCCCCTAACGGCTAATAACCAAGAGATAATAAAGGACGAGTACTTTAAATAATAAACTAAGTCTTTTTTTAAAAAGACTACATGTCCTTTGTAAATACACATGTGTATATATACATGTACTTATCAAGATTATAATATTTGGAAACACTATTATCCAATGGGTAAAGATTACCCTAACGGTTACCGTCCAATGGACCATAGTTACTAGGGTACTTTTATTAGTAAAATAATCAAAAAGTACTTTCAAAGTAATTATAAAAGTCTATTTCTTAAAAGATAATAGTACTTTGTTCAAATCTTTCAAAAATCCTTTTAATATAAAGAATTGGGTTTCTATTATCCAATGGATAATAGTTCTCCTAACATTTATCGTCCAAAGGATAAAGAATAAAACCAAAACAATAAAAGAAAATAATTAAACAATTTCTAGTCTAGGGTTTGAAAAGGTTCAAAAGGTTCAAGATGGGCAAAATGGTCCATCTATGGTTAGAAAAAGGTAACTAGGTGACTTCCTAGTTTGGTTTCTCCAACAAGTCGGTTAGAAGCTAACTAGACTTGCTAAGTAGGACTTAAAAGTCACGAAACGATCCTTGAGGGGCTAAAGTGTAATTATGATCAACTACCGGAAAAAATAAAAGAAAATCAAAGCAATCAAGCAAGTTAAATAATAACTTGAATAATAAATAACTTTTTATTTATTAAAATTCAGAGTTATTACAGATAAAGTAGGGTCCTCCCCAGTTTGGTCTAAACTTGCCTCTTGGGTTTGAAACGTGGCGACGGATTGCTTTGAGCATCATATCTCCCACCTTGATGTCCTTGGGCTTCACCTTTTTGTTGAATGCTCGTGCAATACTGCGTTGATACCCTTGCACATGGTAACGCTCTCAGCCTCCTTTCATCTAATAATGCCAACTCGTCGTAGCGGTTTTGAACCCAATCTTCTTCGATCATTTCTATCTTAGCCAATACCCTTAGTGAAGGTAGTTCCAGTTCGATAGACAGGATTGCTTCCATCCCATAGACCAGGGAATAGGGAATAGGGAGTAGCCACAGTTGAAGTCCTTTCAATCGTTCAATAACCCCATAGTGCTAGAGGTAGCATTTCTGGCCAGTTTGTGTAGATGTCGATGGTCTTCCGCAAAATCCTTCTAATGCTTTGTTTGCAGCTTCAACTGCTTCATTGGTTTGAGGTCAATAAGTAGATGATCGATGGTTCTGTATCCCAAACTCAGCAAAAAGCCTCTTTGTTGCCCTTTTGAAGTGTGATCCATTGTCATAGATGAACTCGTGAGGTACCCCATATCGATAGATGATATTGGTGCGCATAAACATGGCCACATGAGTAGCTTTAAGGGTAGTATAAGAAGCTGCCTCTACCCATCGTGGTAAACTAGTTAATGGCTACAAGCATAAATTGATGCTTCTATTTCCCTTTTGGATTTATACTCCCAATAACATCTATTCTCCAGGTGGAGAATGGCCAAGGAGATGTCATGCTATATGATTCCGTAGGGGGAATGCGCAAGTGAACAACGTGAGTTTGGAATTTGTAGCATCGGCGAACATAGTTAGCACAGTCAGCCTCCATTGTAGTCCAGTAGTATCCTTGACGTAGGATCTTCTTTGCCATTGTTACCCCACTCATGTGTGGCCCACAAATTCCTTCATGTATTTCCTCCATCACCTTTTGGCTTTCTTCTGTTGTGACACAAAGTTGATTGGGGCCCAGGTGTGCTTTTCGATATAGTGCTCCTCAACAAACCACAAATCGGGTGGCGAACTTTCGCAGAGCCATCATATCCTTTGAGGTGGCTTCAGAGGGATACTCTCCCTCTTCCAAGAACTTCTTCACATCCTCATACCATGGTTTCCATCGTCCTCCTCACCTTCCTCAATGAAAGTGCACTCACATGCTGGCTTGACCTTTTGCTCGATCATTAGCGGCTGCATAGTGAACCTCAGGGGTATTTCGACCATAGAGGCCAATGTTACTAGCTCATCTGCGAACCTATTACTCACTCGTGGAGTGTGTGTGAAGATAACAGAGTCGAATTTTGGAATTAGAGCTTCCAGCACATAGTGGTACAGTTTCAGCGTGTCTTCTTTAACCTTCTAATCTCCTCTTGCTTGGGACACCACTAAGTTTGAATCTCTAATGAATTCTACCCTTTTTGTCCTTAGTTCTAGGGCTGCCTCCATTCCAGCAATGCAGGCTTCATACTCAGCTTGGTTGTTGGTGACTTCAAACCTCAGTTTATATGACAGAGGGATATGAGAGTCGTTTGGGGAAACTAGCAATACCCCGAGGCCATACCCACATTGGTTTAATGCTCCATCGAAGTAAAGCTACTAGGTGTCGTCTAGGAGAAATAAAATGTCTTCGTCTGGGAACATGAAGTCTTCTGCCTCGGCCTTCGTTATAGGATGATCTACCAAGAATTCTACCACATCCCTTCCTTTTACTGATTTCCTTGTCATGTATTTAAGATCAAACTCTACTAGCAACAATAACCACTTAGTCAGCTTTCTGATAAGTGTTGGTTTCTCGAAAAGATATTTGATTCGGTCTAAACAAGAAACCAGAACTACCAGATGCGCTAGTAGGTAGTGCCTTAATTTCTTTGTGGCCCATACTAGCCCCCAGCATGTTTTCTCCAAAGGAGTGTTTCTTGTTTCATAGTCCATCATTTTTTTGCTGAGGTAGTATATGGCGCACTCTATTTTAGCATCGTTTTCTTGTGCTAGCATGCATCCCTTGGATGTGTCTATTACTGAGAGGTACAGAATCAATGGCTTTTCAGGGATGGGTGGTGATAACACAGGCGGCTTCTGAAGGTACTCTTTGACTGCCTTGAATGCTCGTTGATAGTCTTGACTCCACTCAAAATCTGTATCCTTCTTCAAAAGCTTGAAGAGAGGTTCACAAGTGGCTGCGCGTTTGGAAAATGAACCTATTGATGAACTGTACCTTTCCTAGAAAGCTCCTTACTTCCTTCTTTGTCTTTGGCGGTGGTATCTCCATGATAGCCTGTATCTTGGAAGGGTCCACTACGATTCCTCTCTGAGTGATAAGGAATCCTAGCATTTTTCAAGCGGTTACCCCAAAAGTGCATTTTTGAGAATGAAGCCGTAACTTGTATTGCCGAATCCTCTCAAAGAACTTTTGGAGTGCTTCGTAGTGTCCTTCCCTTTCCTTTTATTTAACTATCATATCGTCGACATATACCTCTACTTCTTTATGCATCATGTCATGTAGCAGTGTTGTCGCCATCCTTTGATTAGTGGCTCCAGCATTCTTCAACTCGAATGGTATCACTCGGTAGCAGTAAATTCCCCATGGTGTGGTGAAGGTGGTCTTCTCTCTATCCTCAGGAGACATTAAAATCTGATTATACCCAGAAAACCCATCCATGAAAGATAGCAATGCATGCCCTGCGGTGTTGTCCACTAGTTCATCTATATGAGGTAACGGAAAGTCATCCATTGGACTGGCCTTGTTGAGATCTCAGAAATCTACACAGACCCTGATTCCCCCAGTCTTCTTTGGCACTGGAACGATGTTGGCTACCCACTAAGGATATTCGGTAACTATAAGAAAATCGGCGTTGTTAATTTGCTTAGTGACCTCTTCTTTTATCTTTAAGACCCAATCGGGGTGCATACATCTTAGCTTTTGTTTAACATGTTTTGCATTAGGATGGAGAGGAATTTTGTACTGAACAATTTCGGGGTCTATTCCAGGCACGTCTCGTAAGACTAGGCAAAAACATCTTTGTATTCTTTTTGCAAAAGGATTAGTTTTTCACTTTCCTGAGAAGATAGTGTTGCACTAATTTTAACTAATTTGGGCTCGTTTTCAGAGCCCATGTTTGCTGTGATTATTTCTTCAGAAAAAGGTTTAAGTTGCCTCTCTTCTTCCCTCTCGATGAATTCTAGAATTTCTTTTGGAATTATTGGATTATCAGAATCCACACAATTAATCATAGGCAAAGTGAAATACTCTAAATCTTCACTCTCATTGCTAAAATCGTCAAGAGACATTTTAGAGTCAAATTCAAAATAAATATCATGTCTTGGCGTTTTGACCAGGTTTTCCTCACTAGACTTAGTAGTTTGAAAAGATGAAACACTAGACTCGGACTGGGTTGACTTGGAGTCGAAATTAGAATCAAAACTAAGGTCAGAGTTAGCATTTTTTATTTTGTATTTTGTATTTTGTATTTTGTATTTTGTATTTTGTATTTTAGAGTATGTTCCATAGTCTAGTTTAGGTAAGCCTCCTTTGCAGCATCCACAATTAGCTCAGAGCAATCATTTTCCTTGCCAAGGGTGATCATTAGCACTTCACTATCATCTTGATTCACACTTTCATTATTGTCACCCTGCCAGTCTTAGAGGGCCATTTGGTTTGCCACTGCTGTTGTTTCTTCTAGTTGAGCTTCAATCTCCACTTCATCGCTGTTGTCAGCTTTTCGTGTGCCAACAAATCCCCACCAATTGCCAAACGTATCTGTGATGGGGTGGATCACCCTTATTTCATCATTGGGAACCCCCTCATCAAAGAGTAGGTTTAGCGACACTTTGTCTAGTGGATCATTGTCAACAGGCTCTTCTTTCTTTGCTCCTTCAATTTTGAGGTTGTCCACCTCGTCTATTGTCCAGTAGTTGTCGGTAGGTGCATAAGGGTCATAGAAATAGATTGGGACCCTACAAAGTTCTTCTTCAATTATGTCTTCTACCTCTTCGTCATTAACAATTCTTGTGAACATGACGTGGTCATCTTCAGAGATAATTACCCAAGGCTTCGGTTGATCCATTGGGTAATGTACTTGGAAGGGTCAAAAACCTTGACAGTGGGATTGGACGGGCCAGACAGCTTGGTGACAATTTGGAAGTGCGAATCGAACATGAACAGTGATGCAGCCATTTTTATCTGAAAAGTTTTCCTTTAGTTAGATTGGTTTAGCTTACCCCTTTCTTCTTGACTTCAAAAGCCCCTAAGGTTTATCCTGCAAAAGAGAACTTTACAACATACATATGTACAATGGGTGTGAGGAAGAACTTTTACAAACAGATGCAAGCAAATTCCTAGCCTGTAGGTTCCTGTCTTATTTTGATAAGTTCTATAGCTCTCTAACACATGTAAGGTTTGGGTGGTCTCAAGGGTACTCCGTCATCAAAGGGCACCAGTCCTTTCACCAGCCCATCATAGGTGGCAATCGAGTGATTCCCTTTTTGATATACCATTAGGTACAAGTGCCTATGGAGTTTACTGGACCCTTAACATAGCCCGTGACATGCCGGGATATTAGGTGAACTCAACAAGGTTGCCCGCTCGATGCATATGATAAAAGAATTTGATAATTAATCATATGTCAAACTTTCTTGTTATGGCTCTCAAGTCCCAAGCAAAGTCGCCAAAAACTGTAGACACTTCCCGAATGGGGCATCACCATACAGATTGATCATGTTCGTTTGCTTTCTACTTCATTAACCAAGATCGTGGATTTTCCCATGGCTAGGAACATCGCCACACGATAGCTATTACCATCAAAACAAAGTCACCACCTAGTTTATAAAACTAGGGAAAACAAGTAGAGATTCTGGGTACGGGAACCAAGAGTACAATAAAGGGGAAGGTCGTTTGACACATGATATGTACTTGCTTTATCTAATTCTAAGCACGTAAACTGGTTATTAGCCTTTAATAGTTGATATGGTGAGCTGATACAGTAAGTAAAACATGCATCAAAATAGAAAGGAGATTGTCCCAGGGAATGGAACCTGTAGCCGATGAATGGATGTCACGGCCGAGGGATCCTTCTGGATAATTGTATCGGCCGAAGGATCGATGTCGCAGCCAATGTTCTTCCTCACACCAGAACAAACAATTAACAGAAATTCAAAACGCTACGATTGAAGTGCAAAAGCATGAAATAAACCAAACCATAGGCCCTTGGACCTCACCACCTTGATTCCTCAGTTGTTTGATTGCTTTGGATTGAGGGTGATTGATTGATTTGCTTCTTGAAAACCCTAGGGTTAAGGTTTGTACTTTGGGGGTTTGATCGTCGGATTGTGGCTGTATTTTTGCAGAGTATTATGGCTTGAGAGGGTTGATTGTTATGTATTTTCGGAACCCAAGTGCCTCTTTATATAGGCAATTGGTGACTCACTCCGACCAATCAAATGGTGTGAATCAATAAGGAATTATAGGGTAATTGGATCTCTACTCGAATTTACTTTTGTAGCCCGAACGCATTGGAATTTGGCAGCTTGGGTTTTGAGAACAGATCAAACAATTGACAGAACATTCCAAAATCTGGAAAAAGGATGATCTAGCGATCAAGGAATAGATATGGCAGCTGAAGAATAGATCTGGCTACCGAGGCATTAATCTCTCAGGGAGATTTTCAAACGACATGTTTCATGGGTGAAAGAATGAAGTTGAGGTCGTGAGATAGATCTTATGACCGACAGATGGATTCTCTTAGGATTCTGTACTGCTGTCTGACAGGCTATCTGGCTTTGAATTGGGTCCTCTAAGCGGCTAAAAGTACTCACCAAAAGTCCACGGGTTTACGAGAAGTCAACCAGCAATCAATATATCCATTCATCATTGGGATGGTCATTAAGATGGGACTTGAAATAATCATTAGACCAAATTGGGGTGTCTACATAGGGTTCCAAGGTATTGCAAGCCTGTGGACCCGGATGTGGCTTCTGAAAGATAACAAAATCAGGAGGAGGAGGGCAGGAAGAGGAAAAGTGATGAGGAGGAAGCCGAACGGAAGAAGTGGGTGGACGGGCTAAAAGGCCGAAACTTCACGTGCGAATAACAAGTGGACCATACCAAAATGGGAGCTCACCCAATAATCGAAGTAATCGAACGAAAAGGTTCGCGTTCCATTTTCTCTCGGATTAAGGGCTATAAACCAAACTTGGTTGTAAATTTCTTTGCAAACATCGTTGTGCATAAGGAAAATGAGACAATAGAGTCTTGCATCGGGAAAAAGAAGGTAACCGTTAACCCCACTATCATAGCCAAGTGTTTGGGGAATTATCAACGCCCCGAACCTCATACCATCACATACCCGAACCACAGTTGGTCCAAAACTGAAACTGAAATCATAAACACTCTTACGAACAAACCACTTAGAAATGAGATATTTGTTCATGGGCGTCTGTTACAGTTGTATCGGGTGATTAACAAGGTGGTGCACTACAATTTGTTTCCTCACAGCTCTGAGAAGATGCCGCACAACCCAGACGGGGAAGTTATTTATGTGTTTGGCTCTAATGATGATGTGGTTGATTGGGCTAGGTGGATTTGGTTTGAATTGATGAAATTCAGGCAGTGTGGTGCTTTTGGCACCAAGGCCAATTTTCCCTTCCCTGCCATGATCACCGCAATCTATACAAAAGCCAAGGAGTTTGAACCGCTAAACAATTTACCCCCGGATCCCCCGGTTCCATTATGGGAGGTTCGGTGGAAAAGAGCAAGTCCATGTCCAAGCCTCCATTTGCGGCGGCAAGCAGTTCTCGCCCCCAACGCACCAAAAGGACCTGAAAGAAATGAACAATGGTGGGAAATTTTGATGTGCCACTGTGACACAATTCAAAAGGAACAAAGTGAGTTGAAGAAAGAAATGGAGAAAGAGGTAAGGAGACGGAAGAAGAAGGAGGATAAGTTGATGAGATTGTTGAAGCATGTGTCAAGTTGTGGTGTGAGGGGTTCTAACCCTATGCCCCCACACAGGAGGATGAGGAGAACGCCACTGGAGAGGAGGCGGAGATCGTAGTGGATTCGAGCGAGCCTTGCTACTCGGGAAAAGAACAAATGAGAGAGCATGATGTTGATGATGAGGATGAGGGGACAATTGAGGAGTAAATTGAAAAATCCCCAAACTTGGTCGGGGTATTGGGTAGTTGACATTCCACCCCTTTCATTTCTATTTTCCAGCTTTAGTATTAATATGTAGTTTTTATTGTCTTCTTTGTAGCTTTCTTTTTTGGTGGCTGGCATGTGGTCGTGGTTGGGTAATTTAGGGGATGGTAGTGGCCAAGGGTAGTTGAAACCAAGAAGAAATTTTAAGGCCCCTACACATTTTGTTTCCCTTTTCTTGGCACCGAGGTCATTATAAGCTACTGAAGTCCTTAGTTGATCCTAATGTATGCTCGTCTAACTCGTTTTGATGCTTGATCGATATTGAATGCTAATCTAGTATGAAATTTCTGTTAACTTAATTTGTTGTGAATAAGTACTTAGCTCTTTTTGCTCGACACTCTTTTGATTAGCATGCATAGCTTTTTGATTCTTGCTATTGCGATTGTTGCTAGCACTATCATGGGATGTGATCATTTTCTTTTGTGTGAAAAGTAGAGCATATTCTTGAAAGTTTTTGGAATCGAAATTCAAATGCGATGCATGTTGTTTCACTGTACAATCGGCATAGTTTATATACCTTAGTTCATTGTATGTACGTACGTGGGTTGCATGTGATTGAGTTTGAAGGGGCCTTGTTTGTGGACTCTGGTCGTATCTTATGTTGAGCATAGCTTCGTATCTTGTTTCGGGGGAAGATTGCATAGCATTAGTTTTATACTTTTTGTTTAAGTTTGCTAGGGACTAGCAAAGTCCAAGTTAGGGGGTGTGATATGCCCTCGATAGTGTAAATAAATGGGCTTATCGATCCTAATTTTGTCACCCTCTCGTGCGTAACTTGCTTTATTTAGATGATATTGCACGGAGGTCGTGTTTTTGTGAGTTTCAGGAAAAAGGTGGAAATAAGGCATTTTGAACTCCAAGGAGAACAACCTAGAAGCATCCAAAGAGCCAAGGCCATGTGGCACCCTGCCACCAAGTCCCAAGGAGCGTTTAAAGAAGTGTTGAAGAGTGCTCGGGACGTCAAAAGGGCAGTTGGAAGCAAGGAAAAGTCTTGGAAGCAATTTGCCAGAGGTGTACCGGTACTGATAATTGCTGTACCTATACACCTCGGACAGACCTTGTCCAAAACTGCTGTGAAACAAGACCTGTACCGGTACTGGGATTTCACGATACCGGTACAACCTTGAAAAAAATTTTGCTTTTTGTGCCCGAGTTTGCAATTTTCTAAGGTACTTAGGACTTGTGTAACACGTTTTTGAGGGGATATAAATACCCCCAGATCTCATTTCATTAGGTTATCTTTACTCTTGCACTTTCTTTCTCTACCTCCATTATAGCTAGTTCTCACCTCTCTCCTCATTCATGTATTGAGGAGGGATTTTAGGAACGATCTAATTACATTCGAAGCTTTTCGCTATCATTAAAGTTGTAAGGAATCTTCTCCCCTTTGAGGATCTTGTGTTTCTTTCAAATATTATCAATGTTTAGTTTTAATCTTGTCTTTACCCTTGCTCATTTCATGTCTTCTTTTGATATGTGTGAGTAGTTTAGTAATTACCTTTTCTTTAATTGTCTTTACTTATCGAGGCAGCGGCATAGCCCCTCTTGTCTATTTGCTTTTTTCTTGTTATCCATTGTTTCTTGAGAAGGGGTTTGAAGTGTATGTGTGGTCATCGTGGTGTCTTTCAAAGCCCCATTTCAAATAGGCTTCATAGATCATTTTCTCTTCCTCGACCCAAAACTCCTTGTCGGGTTCGAGCTAGGACACCACCACCCGTAAAAACTCCTTTTGCTGTACGAACCCCTCTGCGAGAAAGAATGGCTAGAAATGGTGGTGGCGGTGCCCCGCCGGGTGTGCCCAAAAGGACTATGAGTGACTATTTGTATCCTATTCGTACTACTCCACGTCCCACCATAGTCCTTCCGACCGCAACCGAGGCGAATACTTTCACCGTAAAAATGCATCACATTAACATGATGCCATCGTTTTATGGAAAGGACAAAGAATGCCCGTACACTCATATGCGGGCATTTGAGGAATTGGTAACCACGATAGTTTCTACGCCGGAACAACTTGAATCTACAAAGCTAAAACTCTTCCCATTTTTTGTGAAAGATAAAGCCAAGATTTGGTTAATTAACATGAGACCCCAATCTTTGGCAAAATGGGCGGATTTATCTAAGGCTTTCTACATGAATTTTTCCCCCCCACATCTCACAAAGGACCTCATGAATCAGATTCAAACGTTTAAACAAAAAGAGAGGGAATCATTTTATCAATATTGAGAGAGGTACAAGGATTTGCTAAACTCCATCCCACATCATGGCTTCGCAACTTTTCAAAGGTCGAGTATTTTATGAAGGGATGCTTCCTAAATACTCGACATCTTTATGGATAGCATGTGTACCGGTTGAGTCATGGCTTAAACCCCTGATGCGGCGTGGGACTATTTCGAGGAATTGGCTTAAAAAACTCAAAATTGGAATTGCTCGAACCCCTCTAAAAAGAACGTGGTTAATCCGGTTTTGAGTAGTTCTGGAAAATTTCACTTGAGTGAGCAAAGCGACCTAGCACATAAGGTCACCAAGCTCTCTCTTCAAATTGAAACCTTGCAACTCAATACAATTACCGGGGTGGCCTCTGTGGCCAAGGCGGAGGAAATTTGTGTTTTGTGTGAAATCGTAGGTCATGCTACGGGAGATTGCAAAATGCTCCCCGTCGTTAAGGATATTCGTCAAGGAACCGGGCAAGCGGAGATCAATGCCGTTAATCAACAGCTTGATCCTTATTCTCAAACTTATAATGCGGCGTGGAAGATGCACCCAAATTTTCGGTGGACCAATCCTCAACTTCCTGGACCTCCACAAGTTCCACTGCCTTAACAACACCAAGCTTTCCGGCCTCCTCAATCTCAAGGACCACTGAGGTTCCCTCAAAATCAACAACCTCTGGGGTTTGCACCTCCGGGACTTCCTCATGGGCCAAATCAATTCCAACCTCAAAAGCGATCCTTTGATGAAACTATGTCATTTTTCATGCAAAGCCAGACGACCCTAAACGAGCAAAACACTCAAATGCTCGAGGAACTCAAAAATCAAGTGGCAAAGTTGACCAACTCGGTGGGAATGCTCCAACAAGAGAAAGGAAAACTTTTGACCCAACCCTAGGTGAATCCGCAAGACAACATTTTGTGGCAAGCTCTTCGGTGCTTAGTCCCAAGCAAGCCGTGTCTATTACAACTTTGCAGAGTGGCAAGGAGATTGACAAGGCTATTCCTTCCAAGCCTATCAAGCCTTCGGTTACACCAATTGTCTTGCATGCTCTAGTACCTCCTATTGACTCACCAACCTCAGAGCCCTCTCTCGTTGGTGAGCATCCGGCAAATTCACAAGTGGAAGAGCCCAAGGCCCCTATCTCCCAAATTCCAGCCCCTTTTCCCCAAAGATTGAAGGCGTCGGCCCATGCCAATACCAATGCCAAGATCTATGAGCTTTCAAGCAAGTGAAAATCAATATCCCGTTGGTGGATGCGGTCAAGCAAATTCCCACGTATGACAAATTTCTCAAAGACTTATGCACTCAGAAGCGTAAGTTGAATGTTCAAAAGAAGGTCTTCTTGATGGAGCAAGTGAGCTCTATCATTCAAACCAACATGGTTCCTTAGTATAAAGATCTGGGTTGTCCAACCATCTCCATCACCATTGGCGGCAAGAAAATTGAAAAAGCTCCCCTTGATTTGGGAGCTAGTGTGAACTTGCTTCTGTACTCTGTGTATGAACAACTTGGCTTGGGGGAGTTGAGGCCCACGCCGGTGACACTTCAATTGGCTGATAGAAGCATTCGAGTTTCGCGAGGGATGGTGGAGGATGTACTTGTGCAAGTAGACAATTTTATCTATCCCGTGGATTTCGTCGTCTTGGATACTTGCCCTGTACCCACCTCACAAGCGTGAATGTCAACCCCAGTCATTCTCGAGCGTCCATTCTTAGCCACAGCAGATGCCATTGTCCATTGTCTAAGTGGTTTGCTCAACCTGACTTTTGGCAACATGAAGATGGAAGTGAATGTGTTCAACATTGGGAGCCAAATAGGGGACGATGAGTGTATCCATGAAGTGAACCTTATTGATTCGTTGGTCCAAGAGCATGTAGACACTATCATGTGTAAGGATCCGTTGGAAGTATGCCTTACCGTCAAAGAGGCGACATTTCTAGACTCACCGGAGGTGGAGCATTTATATTCCTTGCTTGACATGGAAGTTGATTGTGGGACGGACTTATTGTCTCCAAAATTTGAAGAGTTGTCTCCTCTCGAGTGCAAGACCCTTCCTTCGAGTATTTAGCCACCAAAGCTCGAGTTGAAGGTCCTCCCAAAAACATTGTAATATGCCTTTTTAGGCAAAAGTGAAACCTACCCAGTGGTGATCTCCTCCTCTCTCGACGGCTTGCAAGAATCCCAACTCCTTAAGCTTCTAAAGTGGCACACCAAAGCCATTGGTTGGTCCATCACGGATATTAAAGGGATTGATGCTTCAATTTTTTCCCACCATATTGCCCTTGAGGATGGAGTCAAACCATCCTGCCAATCCCAATGCCGGTTGAATCCCATAATGAAAGATGTGGTGAAGGCAAAGGTTTTGAAGCTTTTGGATGTGGGAATTATTTGTCCTATTGCCGATAGTAAGTGGGTTAGTCCAATCCAAGTGGTCCCCAAGAAATCCGGTGTCACAGTGGTACCCAATGCCAACAATGAATTGGTCCCTACTCGAGTCACTACTGGATGGCGTATGTGTATCAATTATTGAATGCTTAATGCTAGCACTCAAAAGGACCATTTTCCTCTTCCTTTCATTGATCAAATCTTGGACTGGGTTGCGGGACAAGCTTATTATTGCTTTCTCGACGGATATTCGGGGTACAACCAAATCAAGGTCGCCTTACCCGATCAAGAGAAAATGACATTCACTTGTCCATTTAGGATGTTCACATATCGATGCATGCCATTTGGCTTATGTAACATGCCCGGAACCATCTCACGGTGTATGATGGGCATATTTAGCGATATGATTGAAAAGATCGTCAAGGTGTTTATGGATGAGTTCCCGATGTTCGAAGACTCGTTTGAATCTTGCTTGGAAAATTTGGGAAAGGTGCTGGTGAGATGTGAGGAGAAAAATTTGGTGCTCAATTGGGAGAAATGTCATTCCATGGTGACTCATGGTATTGTCTTGGGCCACATTGTATCGTCAAAGGGGATCGAAGTCGACAAGGCAAAGATTGATCTTATTGCCACCCTCTCGACCGCTAAATGTGTTAAGGACATTCGCTCTTTCCTTGGGCATGCCGGTTTCTACCGACACTTTATCAAAGACTTTAGTGCCATATCTCATCCTTTGTGCCATCTCCTTTCAAAGGACACTCCTTTTGAGTGGACCCCGGCTTGTGAGGAAGCTTTCAAGAAGTTGAAGTCAAGTCTCATTTCTCCTCCCATTGTACAAACACCGGATTGGAATTTGCCTTTTGAACTCATGTGTGATGCTAGTAACTATGCGGTTGGGGCGGTCCTCGGGCAATGCAAAGTTAAAAATTCGTATGTCATCTATTATGCAAGCAAGACTCTAAACGAAGCTCAAATGAAGTATTCCACCACAGAGAAAGAGTTGATTGCCGTCATCTTTGCCTTAGACAAATTTCGGTCATATTTGGTGGGATCCCCCACTATTGTCTATACCGATCTTGCCGCTTTGAAGTACCTCTTCACAAAGCAAAATGCAAAACCACGGCTCATTCGGTGGATCTTATTGCTTCAAGAGTTCAATATCACGATCAAGGATAAGAAGGGGGTGGAAAATGTGGTGGCGGATCACTTGTCTCGCCTTGAATTCGAGGACTCTTCCTCAAAGATCCCAATTGTTGACACATTTCCGGACGAACAAATCTTTGCCATTTCGAGTTGCCCTTGGTTTGCCAACATCATCAACTATCATGTCACTGGGCGAATTCCGGACCATTCGACTCCGCAAGACCAGAGGCTCTTTCTTAGTGAGGTGAAAAGATTCTTTTCTGATGATCCTTATCTTTTCAAATATTGTTCGGATCAAATTATCCGGCGATGTGTGCCCGACGAAGACCAACGAGGAATTCTCTCATTTTGTCATACCGAGGCATGTGGCGGCCATTTCTCCCATAAGAAGACCACCACCAAAATTCTTCAATGTGGGTTCTATTGGCCAAACCTTCACAAGGATGCTTATGCATTTTGCCGGACACGTGAGGAATGCCAAAAACTAGGTGCGGTGACTCGGAAGAACATGATGTCCCTCACCAATATCTTAGTTGTGGAGGTGTTTGATTGTTGGGGAATTAACTTTGTGGGTCCATTTCCAAATTCAGATGGGTATCTCTATATTCTCTTGGCAGTTGATTATGTGTCCAAATGGGTTGAAGTGGTTGCTACTCGCACCAATGACTCCAAAGTGGTGGTGAACTTTTTTAAAGAGCACATCTTATCGCGGTTTGGGATGGCCCGAGCCATCATAAGCAACCAAGGCACCCACTTTTGCAACCGCTCTTTTGAAGCCCTCATGAGAAAGTATGGCATCACCCACAAGGTCTCCACCGCCTATCATCCACAAACCAATGGTTAAGCCGAGCTCTCCAATCGCGAGGTAAAGCACATTTTGGAAAAAATTGTTAATCCGAACCGGAAGGATCGATCACTTCGTTTGATCGATGCCTTGTGGGCATACCGGATAGCGTACACGGCCGTGTTAGGCACTTCGCCCTATCGGCTTGTGTACGGTAAGGCGTGTCACCTCCCGGTTGAGTTAGAACATAAGGCATATTGGGCAATAAAATCCTTAAACTTTCGGTTGCTTGATGCCGGCGTTCACCGTAAACTCCAACTCAACGAACTCGAGGAAATCCGGCGGGATGCGTATGATAACAACAACATTTATAAATCCAAAGTCAAAGAATTTCATGATAAGAATATCCAAAGAAAGAATTTTGAAGTTGGGCAAAAAGTGTTGTTATATAATTCCAAACTCCATGTGTTTCCCGGAAAATTGAGATCTCGTTGGGAAGGCCCCCATGTTGTGCATAAAGTTTTTCCGCACGGTGCGATAGAAATTATGGACCCCGCAAGTGGTTATGTTTCCAAAGTTAATGGTCAACGCTTAAAACCATTTTTAGAAAACTTTGCGGTGGAGGACACGATTGACGAGTTAGTGAATCCGGTCTATGTGGATGATCCGTTGGTTTGAAAAGTTCTAAAAATGATTTCACAGGGAGCTTTTTGTGTAATACCCGTTCCGAAAATGCACGTGCATCGCATTTGACATGGCATTATACATCTCATTTGATAATCGCATTTATAGGTTATTTCTTTTTTTTGTTTATGGGGTGTATTATGTGAATGTGTCTTGTTATTAGTTCTTAAAAAAAATATAGAGAAAGTAGAAGATCGTGGAAACAGGGGGAAACATCCCCTTTGTTCTATTTTGTCTTGGATACAATAACTACATACATACTCATATGGACCAAAAATACATGCCACCTCATGCTCTTAGTTGGAGTCAATTGGAACTCCAGAGAACCCTTGGTTCTTCTTTGTTTGCTGCTGCACCGAGAGAGAGAGAGAGAGAGAGAGAGAGAGAGAGGGAGGCAGAAGAAGAAGAAAATTAGGGGAAAACCTAATTAAGAGTAAGCCCTATGTTTTTATGCTTAATTTCTTGTGTCCTTTGTTTTTGCTAAATCTGATATCTAGATTAAAGTGGTAGAGGAAGAAGGATTGAAAAGAATTAGTGTTTGGTTATTGATTGCAAGAAGAGTCTGCATTTTGGTTCGATTACACAAAAAAATTGGAAGTGATGCATATTTCTTTCTTGTTTTGGGAAATGATACAACCATGGATATCAGAATGTGTACTTTAGGTTCTGATTCGGTCATGGGATATGAGTTTTACTTCAGAAAATTCGTTTAGCCTACGGGTATGCAAGTAAGAGTTCGAACAGGATTGAATTTTCCAGGTTCTTGATGAATTTTTATGACCAACTTTCCGACCTAGTAATTTTTCAATATTTTTACTGAAGATGCCTCTATATGTCTAATCTATTGTGTTAAAATTTTAGAATTTTATTCAAAGTTCATAAATTTATAAAAATCCGACATTGAGCTGCTGTCGTAGAACTCACTGTGCTGACAGCACCGTCGCCTTTTACGGAAACGACTATTTCTCAGCCTAGAAAACTCGAAAACACATTCCGCTTGTTTTGTTGGAAACTAGACACATAGAGCTTGAAAAATATGTAAGCCACGTGCCTTAGTTGTGCTTGAGTAGTAACAGATTTTAGTTTGAAGTTTGGCCAAAAATCTGTCTCACTACAAGAAAAATGAAAATTGGTGACGAAAAAGTGGCGACGAAATTTAATTTCGTCACCAAATGAGTATATTTGGTGACGAAAAAATAAATTTGTCACTGTTTTGACAACTTCCGTGACGAAATAACTTCGTCACCAATTATACCTGTTTAGTGACGAAAAAATATTTTCGTCCCCAAATATACCCATTTGGTGACGAAATACATTTTTCGTCTCCGAAAGCTTAAAAAAGGTGACGAAATTATTTTTCATCGCCAAATGAGAGCAATTTAGTAACAAAGTATTTATTTCGTCACCAAATGCTTAACTTTGGTGACGAAAAATAATGCCGTCACCATTTTAACGCTTTTAGTGACGAAAAATATATTTCATCGTCAAATGGGTACCTTTCGTGACGAAATTTATGAATTGCGCTTTGTCACTAAATGTATTTCGGACATAACTCTTACTAAAAACTCCGATTGAGATAATTCAAATTGGGTTTGAATAATAACTCAATTGCCTACAACTTTCATGTTTATCAAAATTGCTAATTTTAATGTTTAAAGGTTCAAAAATACATTCGAAATATATTTTCATGTTAAACATATGTGCTATTTATTAGATATTTCAACTATTTATTGAAAAGTGTGTGTGATACAGTTGGTCGGAACATCCGTGTAAAACTCAAGAGACTCGGGTTCGAAACCCAACAGGAGCAAGAAAGAAGGATTTTTTTCCCATATGAAAACATCTTTTGCAATGAAAAATTTCATCACCGATGTGACCCATCGGTGACGAAATTTTTCGTCGCCAAAAGGAATAATTGATGACATAAAATTTCGTCATCAAAAAGCACATTAAGCGAGCAAAAAAATTTCGTCACCAATTATTCACTTTTTGGTGACGAAATATTTCATCATCAAAAGGCACTATAGGTGACGGAAAATAAATTTCGTCACCAGGTAGAAATCCTCGACAACCTATAGTCGACAAATTTGTTTTTGTCACCTATATTATTTTTGACGAAAAACATGCAATTTGTGACGATTTTCATTCGTCACTCAAAATGAATTTTTCTTGTAGTGCCTCTAGAATTCACTGCGAGTTTTGGGTCTGATTTTTTATCCGTTTAAAAATAGTTATCAAGGTCAGAAAATTCTTGAATTTTAATATGATATTCCTTTATGAGTCTGAGTTTTATGGTAAAAATCTTGTGGCAAACGAATAAAAATTCCAGAAATTCGTAGAGCATAGCATGGTTGGATTTCATAGAGCATTTCATTTGCATTTGGCATGAGCTTTGGTAGTGAACCTTATGGGTGGAGCGCTATTCATATTTTCTAGGTGGGGATATCATAAGGACTGTCACTATGGCGTCTCCTACTCGTAGGGAGTAGAGTCGGTAGCGGAGTCGGCGTTTTGTACGGTGAGAATGTACAACTTCAATAATAAAATTGAAATGTCTCTTTCTACTTACTCTCTGGCACTATATTTACTAATTGGAAAGTCCTATTATGATTTAAGAATATTTTGGAGATAATTGTTGCTTAGATGGATCAAAACTGTTTGATGAGTTGAAAGGAATTATTTTTATGCCACTTGTGCCAATGTTCTTATTTTCAAGCTTTGGTTGTTGCTTGCTTTTGGTCGATTGGCAAACTTGATTGTTGTTTGCCGGTAAGCTTGGTTGGTGCTAACCCTTTGGTTGATTACTAATCTAACTTGCTAGCACCTACCATTGGTGATAAAGAATGGTCCTCGTCACCGCTCCTATATGCGAGCCTTTGACTGAGGTCACGGTACCATCTTAACTCTTGGTCATGAGGTGGACGACTCGTTGGCACATTTGGTAAAATGATATACAACTATTTTGAAGTGGAGATGAAAGGTGTAAGTATTTGCAATGCATTGGGATATGTTGTTGGAATGAAATTGCAAATTGAGAAAGTTTATTGAAATGATGAAAATGATGCACTAGGCGAGTTTTGGTCACTATTTAATCAAATTGATATTGGTTGGATGTTTTGACTTTAGTCCATCTAAAGTGTTTAATCGCATTTCTTTTTATTATGTTGCTAATGTACATTCTCCTGTAACCTTTTTGGTTGCAGATTCTCGTTGAGCTAGAGGTCAATCCACTACAGTGCCTGTCAGGTGTATACAGAGGTCGTTGCTCTTGTAAATCTTTTAGTTGGAGCTATGTACTTTATGGTTTGCGAGGTTGGTATGGTTGAATAGGAAGGCAAGTACTTTAGACTTGTCCAGTTGTACAAAAAAATGTGGTTGGCACTTGTTGTACAATCTGTTGGGTTTGATGTAATAAAATCATTCGTTCGGTCTCCACTGAGAGTTGTAGTTTATTTTATTAATTTATTTCAAGGTGCTAGTTTTCAATAGTTGCGCAGATTGTGACAGGCATCACGCCATTTTAGGTGGGCCATAGTCCTGCCGGAATAGGGTGTGACATTTTGCGTACTTCTAGACTTAATTGTTTGGAAGGCCCGGTCTCTTCGGGGGTATCCATCATTGACTTGAGTTTATAGCTTCGCACGTCGCTATTAAAACAAGGTTTGTGTACCCAGCTCCAGTTAATAAGGGCAATATTTTGTGGTCTGATATAGCCACCCGTGCTTCGCCTAAGATGTTGTATAACTTGCTTGGCAACACCTTAAGTGAAACATGGGGAGAAACGTAGTACCTGTTTAATCACGTGATGATTCAGCGGTTTACATACTTGTTAATAATAATTTTCGGTGCCGGGCTATCACGAGCCGGCGGTACTAATGTCATTTGTGTCCTAGTAGGTAGTTGGTTCTTAAGTCTTTTACAGGGTAACACGCTACCCCACCAGCCTTGGTAGTTTGGGTCTAAAAGCCGGGGTGAGTGAGGCATTTAGGAGCCCTAAGCATGGGTGCGATTACGTGTCGCGGTTGTAAGACCAAGAAAGCTCCGGCGATGGCCTTGTGAGACTAGCTGTGGTTCCGAAGGAGGGGCTGAAAGAGTGGGCCTTGGAAGCGGTCCCGATGATGCAAAATTCTCCAACTTGGTCGAGGTATCGGGTGGTTGACATTCCACCCCGTTGGTACATTTTTTTCTATCCGTCTCTTATTGACCATCTTTTGCATTTAGGACACCGCATATTTCGGGGGGGGGGGGGGGGGGGGTGGTTTGTAGATTATTTATGATTTACGTTTTCGATTGTGCATAGAAAATTTTAAAAGTTTTTGTGCAATTTTCTCTTGTGATTAGTGAATTCAAGTGCTAGATGCTTAGATTATGCTCAATTTTCTCTAATAATGGCAAAACTCGTGCACCCCGTCGAATTTGATTATGTGTTGAATCGATGTTGCATGGATATACGTGAACTTTGTTGAACAAATTGAGCTCCAAGGGTCATCAAGTAGTATGCATCGCTTGGAGTTGAAGTTCGTTTTGAAGCATATATCACATGCCGGTTTGTCCCTTTTTCCGCACTTGCGTAAATAATATCCATTTGTTCATACTTGAGTAGTTTAAATATCTTTTATGCATCATATTGGAGTTGATGGGCATGCGTAGGAAATGATACAAGGCAATTTTTGCATGATAAAACCACAAATATGTCCCCTTGTTCCAAATTGTTGAACCGTAGTCCGAGTCTCTGTTTTTGCTCAAGCTTAGGAAGCCGGATGTATGGAGGGTTGTGCGGAACGGTGTTTAAATTGTTGTGAGGTGGCCTGGGGGTGTGTTGAATGTGTTGGGATTGATCAGAAGTCGAAACAGTGGTGCAGAAAAAAAAAATTGGTTCGGCTCAAGGTGTACTAGTACCGGGAAATTGTGGTACAGGTACATGCTAGACAGATTTTCAAAAATTCTGGACATTGATCCATACGGTCCTGGTCCACTATAAAAACTGAAACCCACCTTTTCCTTCACAGCCCACGACCACACAAGAACCCTAACCGCCCCATTCTCTCACCTCTCTGTCAAATCTCAACCAAAACCCCAACTTTCCTCCAAAATCAATTGAACCCACTTCAGTTCTTCAAGTTCCAACCTAGAGACCATAAGTTTGAGCATCAATCGTGGCTGTTAGGGCTCGAAGTCAGTCAATGTAAGGGTGGAACCAAGCAATCTCGTCTCTCTCTACAACCCAGGTACGAACAGCCATCCCCCTCTCTCTTGTTGCTTCGAAATGTTGAGGTTTTTTTTTTTTTTGCTCGGCAAAATGTTGAGGTTCTCTCCATTCCCCTTTTAAATTTCGAATCCCACCATACACATCAGTCCAAAGCCCCAATTTTTCAAAATCCTATAACTCTACCACCCCCAAATTTCTGAAACCCTAGCCTTTATTATGCTTTTTCTCGTGCTTTTGGGCTATGATTTCTACGATTGCTGTGGGATATTGTTGATTGTGTAGGGCTAAAATTCTATTGTAAGCTGTGTTGGGCTGGGTTTTCTATTCTCTACTTGGGTTGTGGGTGTTGATTTCAGCTATGTTCTATTTTTTGGTGTTATTTGCTGCAATGGGTAGATCAAAACTAATGGCAAATGGGATTAAAGCATACTGGGCAGATGGAACTAGGGTTCTAGGGAATTGCAAGCTTGTGGAGCCGGATGTGGCTGCTGAAAGGGAACAAAATCAAGAGGAGGAGAGCAAGAAAAGGAAAAGAGATGAGGAGGAAGTCGAACGGAAGAAGTGGGTGGACGGGCTAAAAGGCTGGAACTTCACGTGTGAACGACAAGTGGACCGTACCAAAATTGGAGCTCACCCGATAATCAAAGTCATCGAATGGAAAGGTTTGCGTTCCTTTTTCTCTCGGATTATGGGCTATAAACCAAACTTGGTTGTAAATTTCTTTGCAAACATGGTTGTGCACAAGGAAAATGAGACAATAGAGTTCCGCATCAGGAAAAAGATGGTAACCATTAACCCCACTATCATAGCCAAGTATTTGAGGAATTATCAACGCCCCAAACCCCATACCATCACATACCCGAACCACGGTTGGTCCAAAACTGAAACTGAAATCATAAACACTCTTACGGACAAACCGCTTAGAAATGAGAGATTTGGTCATGGGCAACTGTTAGAGTTGTATCGAGTGATTAACAAGGTGGTGCACTACAATTTGTTTCCCCACGGCTCTAAGAAGATGCCACACAAGTCGGACGGGGAAGTTCTTTATGTGTTTGGCTCTAATGATGATGTGGTTAATTGGGCTAGGTGGATTTGGTTTGAATTGATGGAATTCAGGCAGCGTAGTACTTTTGGCACCAAGGCCAATTTTCTATTCCCTACCATGATCACCGCAATCTGCAAAAGCCAAGGAGTTCGAACCTCTAAACAATTTACCCCTAGATCCCCTAGTCCCATTACGGGAGGTTTGGTGGAGAAGAGCAAGTCTATGTCCAAGCCTCCGTTTGCGACGGCAAGCAGCTCTCGCCCCATTGCACCAAAAGGACCCAAAAGAAATGAACAATGGTGGGAAATTTTGATGTGCCGCTGTGACACAATTCAGAAGGAACAAAGTGAGTTGAAGAAAGAAATGGAGAAAGAGGAAAGGAGACAGAAGATGATGGAGGATAAGATGATGAGATTGTTGAAGCATGTGTCAGGTTGCGATGTGGGGAGTTCTAGTGAACCCTATGCCCCCACACAAGAGGATGAGGAGAACACCACTGAAGAGGAGGTGGAGATTGTAGTGGATTCGAGCAAGCCTCGCCACTTGGGAAAAGAACAAATGAGAGAGCAAGATGGTGATGATGAGGATGAGGAGGACGATTGAGGAGTAAGCTGGAAAATCCCCAAACTTGGTCGGGGTATTGGGTGGTTGACATTCCACCCCTTTCATTTCTATTTTCCAGCTTTAGTATTAATATGTAGTTTTTATAGTCTTCTTTGTAGCTTTCTTTTTGGTGACCGGCATGTGGCCGTGGTTGAGTAGTTTAGGGGATGGTAGTGGCCAAGGGTTGTTTAAACCAAGCAGTAATTTTATGGCCGCTACCCTTTTTGTTTCCCTTTTCTTGGCACCAAGGTCATTATAAGCTATTGAAGTCCTTAGTTGATCCTAATGTATGCTCATCTAATTCCTTTTGATGCATGATCGATATTGAATGCTAATCTAGTATGAAATTTCCGTTAACTTAATTTGTTGTGAATAAGTACTTAGGTCTTTTTGCTCAGTGCTCTTTTGATTAGCATGCATAGCTTTTTGTTTCTTGCTATTGCGATTGTTGCTAGTTCTGTCATGGGATGTGATCATATTCTTCTGTGCGAAAAGTAGAGCATATCCAGGAAAGTTTTTGGAATCGAAATTTGAATACGATGCAGGTTGTTTGATTGTACAATCGGCATAGTTTATTCACCTTAGTTCATTGTATGCACGTACGTGGGTTGCATATGATTGAGTTTGAAGGGGCGTTGCTTGTGGACTCTGGCCGTATCTTATGTTGAGCATAGCTTCGTATCTTGTTTTTGTGGGAATATTGCATAGCATTAGTTTTATACTTTCGTTTAAGTTTGCTTGGAACTAGCAAAGTCTAAGTTGGGGGGTGTGATAAGCCCTCGATAGTGTAAATAAAAGTTTTCTAGGAACTAGCAAAGTCCAAGTTGGGGGGGTGTGATAAGCCCTCAATAGTGTAAATAAATGGGCTTATCGATCCTAATTTTGTCACTCTCACATGCGTAACTTGCTTTTATTTAGATGATATTGCACGTATGTTGTGTTTTTGTGAGTTTCAGGTAAAAAGGTGGAAATAAGGCCTTTTGAACGCCAAGGAGAACAACCTGGAAGCATCGAAAGAGCCAAGGCCATGCGGCACCCCACCACCAAGTCCCAAGGAGAGTTTAAAGAAGTGTTGAAGAATGCTGGGGATGTCAAAAGGGCCGTTGGAAGCAAGGAAAAGTCTTGGAAGCAGTTTGCCAGAGGTGTACCGATACTGATAATTGTTGTACCTATTCACCTCGGACATACCTTGTCCAAAACTACTGTGATACAAGACCGGTATAACCTAGAAAAAAAAATCTGGATTTGTGCCCAATTTTGCAACTTTCTAGGGGTACTTAGGACTTTTGTCACACGCTTTTGAGGGGATATAAATACCCCCAGACCTCATTTCATTTGGTTATCTTTACTCTTGCACTTTCTCTCTCTACCTCCATTAAAGCTAGTTCTCACATCTCTCTTCATTCATGTCCTGAAGAGGGACTTTAGGTACGATCTAATTACATTCGAAGCTTTTCGCCTTCATTAAAGTTGTAAGGAATCTTCTCCTCTTTGAGGATATTGTGTTTATTTCGAATGTTATCAATGAAAAGTTTTAATCTTTCTTTGCCCTTGCTCATTTCATGTCTTTTGATATGCGTGAGTAGTTTTGTAAGGCTAGGTTGTGAGATGGTTAACATCTCGTAACCAAGGGTAGTTCTTGTTCTTCTCTTATTTATCTTCATTTTCTAGGTTAAACATGTTCTCGGGGTATTCTTATGTATCAAGACTTGGAGGTGTTAACCTCTTTGATCATATGTAGGCAAGGGTTCAACCACTTGCCACATATGATGCTTGGAGCTATGTCCTTCCAAGTGTTTGTCAAAAAGTCTCAAAACCCTACCCATGTTTAACATCCTTGTCAAAAAGAGAAGAATCAAGTTTACATTTGTGTTATGGGTGTTGATTATCCCTAAGCCTAGCCTTTAGTTTAATCTCCAATTAAAAAGCCGTAGTTAGGTTAAGTAGCCATTTACTCAATCTCTCAGTTGGTCTTCTCAACGCCGAACATTGGTTAGAGGTCCTAATGCTAAAATTCTACGCAAAGCAAATTTTCAATCAAGTTATGGGTGCGCTCCTTGTGGATTCGACCTCGGACTTCCGGGTATTATGCTTTCACCAAACCTAGCCCTACGCTTGGGGTAGTTTTGTTACGGCACACAATAAGGTCACAAGCACTAGCCTAAGGCAAGTCAAAATCCAGAAACCCACCTGCACATGCTGGTTTGAAACCCGCACGCGCGGGTCAAATGGACAGGTGTTGGTTTGACGCGCGCGCGCCAGTACGAGACCCGCTTGCGTTGGTCAACCGCTTGTCCCATCGCCTTTTTGCTAGTTGCAGCAGCCATCATCAGGGGGCTACTGAGCCAGTTGTGCCTCCCTGGCAGCCCAGGGATCACCCCTGAGCCTCCTCTCTCTTAGCCCTCCCATCACCTTTATGGGAGACTTAAACACCAAGCAACCTCAACCAGCCCTTGTTGGCTGGTTGCACCCCCAATATCTACCACCACTCCTCCTATAAATAACCCCCATTGTTATATCCTTTCAAAAGGGTTACAAAAATTCAAAAGGCTACAAGTATCCTTACTACAATTCTCTCAAACTCAAGCAAACACTTATACTTTCACTCAAACTACCACTAAAGTTATCAAACGCTAGACTAATAACCTCAATCCTCAAAGCTCAACCATTCCATTCAAACCCAAAAATCAAAGGTATAACACCTTTGTACTTCATACTGTTCTGATCCCTGAAGGGGGCAGGCAGGGCCAAGGTTGGTAATTTATACTAGTCTTGGGCCTAAAGCTAGTAAGGTTTCAAAAACCGTTGTGGTAAGAACCAGCGCGCGTCGGTCATCAGTACATGTGCGCCACTCTGTGGCTGCGCACGCTGATTTGCGTGGGGACTGGTGTCTTGCTGCTTTATGTTCTCATTTGAACATAGACTACTGCAAGCATACTTAATAACCAGTTTATTATTTTCCTTAGTTAAAACTGTTAGTTTTAGTTCAATATTCATATCTGCTGCTATGGAGTACCACTGGGATCATTCTAAATATGTCCCATAACCCAGAAATATGTAAAACTAAACACTGGCTTGCCGCCTTAGGCCTGCACGCGACTGTGGACTACCTACGTGGGCAGGTCCATCTCTGACCAGTAAGTGGCCTTTGCATGGGTAACTTGGCCTTAAGTCACTGTTTTGTCTTCCACATTGTTTATAGGCAATTTTGTTCGTTTGTTGGGCTTTTCAGCCTTAAAACTGTGTAGTATAAATATTATAAACTGCTTGGTTTGGTCCTGGGTGTGCACTGGTTCTTCAGAAGCCCAAAGGAGGATAAAAACAGAGGCTGTGAGAAAAGAAGACCCGTGCATGCGTGTTGCATAGTGGCGCCAGGTTCGAACTGCGTGCAGTGGCTTTGGTCAGTGCATGTGAATTCCTTCCTGCGCACGTCAAATTTGGAACAGTGCACTGGGTTTGCTCTTTTGGACAGAACCTAGATTTACACTATTTATTGCTTTCGCATCCATGCTATTCAATCACATCTTGCAAATGTGTTACAGCTTTAATCCCCATTAAGCTGTTCCTCGCTCCTAAATGGTTAAAGAATTGATTAATCAAACAGAATCGCAAATATTTTCAAAAATGCCTAAGTAAAGACCGATCTCCGAATTGGGCGAGAGAGGTGCCTTAAAACCCTTCCCCTCTCGTAAACTGGCTCCCGAATCTAGATATGGTTATGACAGACAGGTGCCTTCACCTTTTCAAATCAAAACAATGCAGCAAGCGTTTCAAATTCGGTTCCTTAGTTGTCGGATCTTCAAACCCAAGCGACGACTCTGAATTGACCGCTCATCTGCCAGTGCTCCCTCAATCCGCCTTTTCTTCAAAAAGGGCACGTTGCCTACAAGAATACAAATTATACCTAGATTTTACAAGCACTAGTTGATAAGTCATTGATTATTGCCTTCTAGTTTTTTTTTAAATTTTTATGAATATCAAAGTATGAAAACTAGGGTCTTGATTTCAACAATGGGCTTGTTGGATTTGTTGTTTTATTTTAAATTATGAAAACTAGAATTTTTTTTTTTAAGAATATCAAAATTTGAGTTGCTTTCTATTATGTCAAGCACAAAATATGGGAAAGATGTGCAAATGAGAAGATCTAGCAATGTGATTTTAGTTGCTTTCAATTATGTGATTCACCATACTAATAATCTCACTGTAATTAACTCACCAAAATGGAAGACCAACTATAACCGGATTTGAATTTTGATTTTGAATTTTTGATGCAATTCGAGTTAAAAGCACGATGTATCTTTGTTTTTGTTTTTTCGCTTGTTCATTTTTTATTTTTAATTACTTGGTCAACCAAGCTTGAAGCCAGGTTTGGACAACTCAAATGTCGGGACTAGCACTGACGATGTGTGTTTAAAATTATATGGATTGCCCAATTTATGCAATATATCAGTCAGTATTTGGTAATGTTGATTTTGTTGTAGATGCTATTCTTTGTGTAACCTACGAAATGAAGGGTTCCGATTAACTTATGATGTTGTTAGCCAAAGATTGGGCTAAAAGGGTTGAGGTTAATTTGGATGGGCTTAGCGAATAGAAATATTGAGTTGAGCTTAACCGCGGAGAAGGAAATTATTTAGTTATAGATCCTAACATTTTTGTTTTGTTATTTTGAAACTTTGTCATGTGATGTCCTAATTATCCTTAACCACCACATATTTTTACGAGAGCTACAAACTTTATTTGATATCAGCCTCACACAACTAGTGGGCACGCGCTCAAAGAATGTTCAATAATTTGGGGGAGGAAAGAGAGAAAGGTTGATGTGATGGGCTGCTTTCCCATGTCAGTGGGATAAACTGTGAAGAAGTTTGGAAAAAAGGCACTGTTCAAGTCATTTGGAAACCAACTGTTCCAAGTCATTTGGCTGCCTGTACAAAGTTCACACACCAGATATATATGGTCATTTGGAAAATTGGCAAAGGCCCGCCACCAAACGCTGTAGTAGTATTAGCTAAAATTCAGAAAAGAACGTACAAAAAGGGAGGAGGGCCCCCCCAAACTCAATCTTCTTATGTGACTAATCTTTAAACAATCGAAGATTATCGTAATCTAATCCTCATTATTAATGTTTTCATGATAAGATCCCTATGACCACTTTATCACAATCGTGAAACTCGATTAGAGCTCATTGACTGCACGAGATATTAATAATGATTTTGGAGCACTATGTCAGCAAGCCTTTTTGACAATACATGAATGTGAAAACTATACATATTTGGAATTCATTATTCACGGATACATAAATTTATATTAGTGGGGGCACACAAATTAATAACCTTAACCTGTATGTATATAATTTCTTAATTAATATATATATATATATATATTGATCGGCTTAATTAATATATTTATTGCCGGTAAAACAACAAATTGATGAGTATATACATAATTTCATCTCATAATTAGCAGAAAGAATGTGTTTGCATAAAAAAAATAGTGTAAAAGTTTAGTACTCTAAGAAATATATCAGACAAACATCCTCACAAAGAAAATCTAAAGTAATCTTTTGGAACACTATAATAATTTTATTGAATACAATTGAAATATTTACAAAAATTAATATAATTTAATAAGATCGAGTGGGGGTCGTGCCTCCATGGAACCCCACTTGTGTCCATCCCTAATTGTTCTGTGCTCTTGGAGCAATGAAGAGAGCCTAGCAAATAATGTTGAGCCTATCAGATATTCGGGCAAGATGAACCCTTCATAGGTTTAACAAAAATATGAACGTGATTCGTAATGAACATATATATATTCAATCAAGAATCACATTCTCAAATTATGTAGGAATTTGATCTCTCTCATATTTCATGGAAATTCTAGATTGCTGACTCAATTCATATAAAAAGAAAATATTTTGACTATAAAAAGTTTAACTCAATTCAGAGTATTCAATTATTGATTCCCAATAACCAAATTCCAATTCTCACCAAAAGATTATGGCATTTAAACTGCAAAAATGCTACTTGCACAACCGCTATGTTGGTTGTGTATATAATTCTGGCCGTCTCGATGTATTTGGACGGTCTAGATTTTATAAAAACTCTTCAAAGGAAAAGATTAATTTTTATGGGGAAGAGTTTGAGCGAATCCTGACTATTTATTACAACAATGGACGGCTATAGATTGGTTGTGTGTTGTGTTTTACACAACCGTTGTATGTGTAGCACTTTTGTTTAAACTGAGCCTAATGTTAAACCCATGCTCAAGTGGCGGCAGATCAGCAATCCAAAAAGATCACATGTGGGACCTGTTGTGTCCGCTCGCTGTCTGGTTCTGACTAAGCAAAACATAACACACTTGGCATTAAATTAGTCATTTGGTGGGTTTTGGGTAAACAAAACGAAGATCTTCAAGATTATATGTTTACAAGTGTGTTCCGCTTCTTTCGTAATCCAGCTTTGATTATGCGACATATTAATTGACTCCAACATTCTCATCAACTTGCACGCGAAATTCGCCTTAAGCATTTGCAAGGTGTTTAATTAAAAATATAAAATCTTGCTATTGACAATTCATTGGATTACCGTTAAGACAGATGACATTATTTTGTTGAGGAAAGATAAAAATAACATACATTTCTATGCACATTTTATATTTTAAGACACTGTCACGTAAGTACTTTTGGTCATTGTTCACATTATCAATACACTTTTTCAATCTTAACAACATCACAGTAGTTTGATTGGCAATGTCTCCAAAAACTTCAATGGAGGTAAATTTTTTATTTATCTTGGGTGGCTTACATGAACGATGTGAGTTAAAGTCACGAGAAAATTTGACTCGTGCGACGCAGGCTCGACCACGTAAGGTGAGGCCACAAAAGATCTACCATTGATGTCATGTTAGATTTTGTGTAGGGTTTTTAATCTAAAATTAATTGGCAATATGTGGTTTAGCATCTAAAATATATTAACCAAGTTTGAGTGGCTTAAATAAGCGATGTGAGATAAAATCTAACAATTAGGTGTTTCCAGTAACCTAAAAGTTGTGGACTATAACTTTTTTGTGTTTTGTCTTTATTCATAAAAAAAAAAATGCGTTTGTTAGTTTTGCGCTAAATTTTAATGTATTATTGGTTTGGTTCGAGATGAATTGGAAAAGTAAAACAAATATAACTTTTACCCAAATTTTTGAGAAAATATCCAACAAAAAATCCAAAAACTAAAAAAATTAAGCTGTAGTCCACAACTTTTAGGTGAGTGTGAAAAGTGGAAACACCCTTATCACGAAGAGATCGAAATATTGTGCACCAAGTACGACCTTTTTATATACTGATGATTGAGCTAGCTCAAGACATGTTTGGACAAGCACATTAAAGCTAGCGTCCAATTACCAGTGTGCCAATGGACAGCAACGAATGCGAATTAATGCTCCATTTGTTTTGTGTGCCAACCCATTTTTGTAGCTCAGCGGTGAATGAATCAATACAAAGTGCATCAGTGTCAACATTTTTGACATTTTCTTTCCTCTTTCTTGTCTCTCTCTCTCTCCAACCGTTAATTTTTAGGGTGGAATGAGACACATCCCACAATGGTGGCCAGCCGAAAGCAAGTAGACCAATAGGGATAAGTAGTGATAAGGTACTCTCTCTGGTCTTTGAAACTTTAATTTCCAAGTCCCCATAAAAGACTCCTCCTTATAGTTTGCCTCCATTATCATTTTCTTCACTCCCCCAAATTGACCAACTTTTGTAGATTTACTAAACTCCCATTTCACACTGCTCTCATTTTTATTTCACGCCCACTTTATCAGTTACTAATAGATCACATCGCCCCTTAAGTATCTGTTCCCTTTTGCTAACATGCATATATGTAGTACTTTGAAGGAATACTATGATCTGCACATATATACCATATATTCCACCTTTTGGAATGGGCAAGACAAATTTAAATCTTTGAAAATTACCCTATGTTAATGGGAAATTATTTTTGGATGGGTGACGCGTACTCTGAGATTCTAGTACTAGTTAGGCGACAGAGAAAAATCATGTTAGTTGGATGATGCGGCCGCTAATTGATTAATTATATTAGTCAGATTATTGGCGCTTTCTGATTGGTCAAATGACACGATGATTTCGTGTTGGTCGGATGACACAATCATCGCCTAAATCTTCAAATATAAATAAACTCAGTTCTTAGAGTCATTCATTTTAGAAACACGGAGAGCTAGTATTGTAAGGAGTGATATTAAAAGAGACTGAGATGAATAGTTAAATAATAGTTTGGTTGGTCTAGAAGACCAATCACTTTTGTGATAGTTTCTAAAGCAAACTACTCCTTCTCTATATATGGTGTTTCGTGGTTCCTTTAATCCTCCAGTTCAATTTATAAAACACTCTAAATTTTTTGTACATATATTTTTTTTTGTAACAAATGCAAATGGAACTTAACTAACTTCTCTCTGGTTCATTTTTTTTAATCAGTAGGATTAGAATATAGAATAGAAGAAAGGAGCGTGACATTGAAATAGTAAGACTCGAATCCAGTTATCGCATTACCTAATTCCTCATTTAGTTGGCGACAATAAATCTTTTTAACTTGTAAAGTTTTGTGTATGTTTGGAACTTGGGCTGCCTTCTGAAGCAACTTCACATGCATTATCTTCACATTCAATGAGGAAGAAAATATTTCAAAAGAGAAGATTTACTTAAGTGGTTGAAACACAGGCCTAAAGGGAAAAGGGAAGATAAGTGAGAAGCTATATATGTCTAATTAGATGTAGATTGTGTAAAAGTAATTAATTGCCATTTCCAGCAAACTAATGTCATACAACAATAGAGGCTTATGGCTATGACTGGTTTTTGGCTTTTGGCTTTTGGCAAAGCGTGGAAGTCTATTCAAGAAGCTTTAAACTATGACCAAACACTTCCTTGAACTTTTTTCTTCTTTTTCTACTTTTAATTGAAATGTACTTGTCTTAATTCCATTGGTCCAAGTGATTTCTGGTAAGGTTGAACCGTATATGTTGCACAGATAATACAAGCTTTTTCTACAACCGAAATGGCTTTTAGTTTTAACCACATAGCTAGATTATAGAGCAAATTATGTGTTCACATTGATGTTATATCATATGGACTCGGGTACAGGTGTCGAACGCAGAAAAGTGGAAAATTGTGAAATCATCTTTTTTATTCCAAAGGACATACACTGGAACTATGGAAATGCTATATAATATAATCTTTAGTAATTAGTTTCTTTTGTTCTCTACAATAAATTAAGGGTCTTTAAAAGGTGTCTTAAGGCATTCATGCAAAATATGAGTTATATGCATATAGTTCATGGCAAAAAAACTAGGTCGAAAAATATGCTTGCCTGGCGAATATCCAACTTACTATGTCGGACACAAATCCAAATACTCGCATCTGAGCATTGAGTGTCGGACACGGGAACTTCTTGTACCCTTTTGAAGTCTTTGCGGAAAGTGAACATCAGAACATATGTGGCACACTAAAATTCCTAAGTTGCAGAAGTTGGATGTTGGCATTGTTGCACCTGCAAGTTTCCTTCCAATTTAGGGGGTGTATTTTATAAGACTTGGGTCTTCTCAAGATGCAGCTTCAAACAAGGCTGGGTTAGTTATTTTCACTTTCCATGATCTAACTTTTATCACCATTTTAGTTTCCCTTACCAATCTTGCCCACAGGCTTTCTAGAATCAACATTCTGGAAATCAATTTGGCAATCCAAATGATTTCAAAGGGATTTGCTTAGATTGTGTAAGAAGTCCATTGTCTTTAAGGTACCATTAGATTAGTTCCACAACGGCATCAAAAAGTCGAATTTCAGTAAGTTTCCTGGCCCATATACTATACAATTAGGATAATGCCTTTGTAATTTTCACTTTTAAAGATGTATAAATGAAGAGGATAACAGAAATCTGGGGCCTTCTTGTCACTAATTAATAAAAGTGGAGCATGTATAGGATAACAAAGCAAATATATACAAAAGTAGGGGCTATGAACCATATATATTCTTAAACAAAAAGTTGAAAGAGTTCAGACTAGGTAAAGTGATCACAATTGGATTGCACTTGTAACCAAAGAACCAAACCAATCAACCCCCCCCCCCCCCCCAAACTGTTTTAAAGCCATAAGCAATGTTTGCTTTTTCTCATGCCCTTTTTACCTTTTATTCTTATGTGAAAAAAAGCAAGTAGTTCCATCAGTACTGTCAAACAGTTTGCTTCTACATTTCTAACTTTTGGCCCTCTCTGGTTCAAATAGAAATTAATTCCATTTTACCTTCATCCAACTAGTTGGATTGTTAGTATCTTTGTTTCCCCCCGCTATTCGGTCGGTGAGGGAGACCGGAGAGATTTTCAGAGCCTGAACTAATGACAATGATAGATCGAGGGGCAGATAAGTCTAGGCGACCACTCTACCCACGTATCAAAGTTTTGGTAGAGTTATTGTGATTTTTTTATCTTAAAAACATTAAAATCGTATATGTTCGTCCGCCCAACATCATGAACAATCCAACATCTACCCAAACCAATTTTTAGAAATACTATGATCGATATATATGTAATATTAGTTTTTGGTAGTATTTTTACAACTTATATTGGCACAATTATTATCGCAGTTATTGTGTTACTAATGTATATTTTATTGTCCGCTGCCCGCCAAATCTTAAAATTTTTTGTCCGTCCCTAACTAATGGGGAGCTGATAGTTCACTTTCTCAATGATTGAGTTGCCTGCTTGGCTCGTGAACCGTGTAATTAAAAAAACTCTTATTTTCAAACTCATTTAGCAATACTGCTCTCGCCAATCCACTCTTATTTTTTCTTCCCAAATGCATAAATTAGGTAGTTCAAGTGATCATAATATAGCATTTCAATCATTCAAAATAAGAAATTGATCCTAATATAAATACATACATTAGTTGGTCCCATTTAATTTCCATAAGCAAGTAGTTCACATTGATGGGAACTAAAACTTTATCACATATATATATATATATATATATATATATATATATAATATACAGAAATCTTCAAGTAAGTACCTTAAAATAAGGACCTTATATGCGGACCTCCCATTTCTCGCCTTTCCCGATCTGATATCGATGATCCGAGCCGCTCAATGTGATCAGAACGTGATTTTAAGGGTACTCACGAGAAATTGGCAAAAAAAATGACCAGAAATGGCTTGATTTGAGCAGTTTTTATTTGAACCGTTAGATAAAAAACAAACAAAAACTGCTCGGATGAAGCCCTTCCCGGTCTTTTTTTTTGCTGATATCTCGCGGGTACCCTAAAAATCACGTTCTGAACACATTGAGTGGCTCGGATCATCAAAATTTGATCGAAAAATGAAAGTCTGCATTTTATTAAAATAAAGTAATCCTTATAAGAAGGGAACTCTCTCTCTCTCTCTCTCTATATATATATATATATATATATATATATATATTTGTGTGTGTGTGTGTGAATTTGTTTGTTTTTTTAAACTGCAACCTACATGTGAAATGATAAACGAGACTAGAGCTTCCACTAAGGCCTGTTTGGGCTTGGCAAAAAAGTGCCGATAAGCTTCCTTTTTTTATTTTTCCGAAAAAGAGCAAATAAGCTTAAGTGAGCACTTTCAGGAACTCTCTTTTTGAACAGAGACTGGGCCACCCAGTGACACAATCACTACCATAAGTGGGCCATTAGATAAAGAAAAGTGTTTTTGTCCGACTCACGGTGACGTGTAACGAGACCAAGACTTGTGTGTCATGAGAATATAATACTGATAGAGAAAATAGCCTTTTTAACAATTATATATGCTTCCATTTTTAACATAGCTGTAAATTCTCAACAATTATTTATCCACTGATAAAAAACATGAATTATTCATCCAAACACAATCTGAATACTCGGGCCCCATTTTGCTAGAGTATACAAGTACAAGTACTTATTTGAGTACTTATTTTTTGAATTAAAGGTAATATGATGTAAAAGAATGACATATCTCGTAAAACGAAAAATAAGTATTTAAAAAATAAAAATCTTAGCGGAATGAACCTCAGTCCTATCCCTTTAGGCCCTCCTATTGGGGCTGAAGTGTGCCTGTTTTTGTAATCAGAAATCATTTTATCTTAGAGCCTCTGGATAGAAGATCATCGATCCATGCAGGCAATTTAATTCGATCGAAGATTAATAGCTACATGATTCACTAACATTTGCCAAAAGAAATCACCTACAAACATGATTCACTAACATTTGCCAAAAGAAATCACCTACAAATATGATTCTACAAATTGATTTGTACAACTTTTTTATATGAATATTGTTTGGTGAACTAAAAGGGTAGAGAATGGGGCAACTAAGCGTACCAACTTTTCCTTGTGTGCAAGGGCGAATTCAATTAAGGCCCAGGAGGTCACGTGCCCCTTGGATTTTTATCACCTACACTTTTTTTTTTTTGGTTACACCTACTCAAAGAATGCAAGAGAAATTAGAAATTTTGGGTACTGGGCTTATTGTCTATTATGTCGTCGTGGATTTTCAACTAAATCAATGGACCCCTTCAAGAATTAAATGCTCGTTTTACCGTGACAAATAGAGAATTGCTACTTTGTGTTACATTGATTAATCCATCCAGTTCATTTTCTAGCTTTTCAAAATAAGTTGAATGATCAATTGCGGAACAATGACTTGGTAGTCTACATAGGTGAGATGTTTTTAATGAGAGTACTAACAAAACAATCCTGCAAAATTTCAAAAGATAAAAACTCGTTGGGGTCAATTGTAAAATAATTTAATAACAAATATTTAGACTTTTGTGCTTATGTTGTGAAACCCCAGTCTCACATCGGTGGGAAGAGGAATATGTGATTTTTATATAAATGATTCCAAACAACTATTGTATAACTTGAGATTAATCTTTTGAGCTACGTGGTTAGGCAAATAGTTAGCAGGTTAGTTGGCGTGAGTCATTACAATTGGTATCAGAGCACAATCCCAGTCTACATAGGGTGGGGGCCACCTCTAGGAGCTGGTACAAGCCTGATGATGTGCTGTAGTTAATCTTTTGAGCCACGTAGTTAGACAAATAGTTAACAGGTCAGCTGGCGTGGATCGTTACATAGCTTTACAAACTTTTGTGCCTCATGGAGAAGGCTTGAACTTTTGTGCTCAGTATTTTTTTATTATATTTTATTGTGAATATTATTTAGTTTATCGTAAAACGGTTGCCCTCTGAATGAAATTTGTGATCCCGCCATTGCCTGAGTGTAACAATAAGAACTCCACACCCGCGACGGGCCCAAAAAGAAACCAATGAGCCAGAGTAGATTTCGTAGGAGGGCATGCAAAGTTTGAGATGTTGCCATTTGGTCGACTCGCTGGATCTCTTGACCACCAAAACTATTTAGGAGTAAGCCATGAACTATTGGGCAACCACCCTCTGTGGTACTTTCTTGTATGAATATATTTCAATGAATGACCTCCGAAGTGCTATAAAACTGTTTTTCGTATAAAATAAATATTTTTATGAACGCTAAGAATTGAACGATGCCGATAATCGAAGTGGACCTATCATAACCCAACTAAATAGTTTGGTGCCTTTTACACACTAAACACATGTGCTACTTGAGACCTATTAACGAGCCGATGAGTACCCCAAAAGACATTACATTCTATAATATTCAAATGTGATACAAAACATCTTGCAAGAAGTCAATATGTTAGAGAATTGAAAATTAACAAAGTGATGAACGCATTCAAGATCCAAGATTACAAATACATAAAAATAAGCTGGTGAGGTACGTGTACATTAAGCTGACTTAGACAATCTGAGTTAAAAAATAATAATTATTTTTTATCAATTTCCTTTTGTGTTATTCTTGGTGTGGTAGTCTTGTTCAAAATAATGTTACCGTACCATTAGTTCCAAAAGTAATGGGATTATAAAAACCCACAAAAATACCCAAAATCAAGGCCTTCAATTAAGTGTTATCTAAGACTAATTTAGTGCGAATTAGACAGTGTCTTGAGTGTGAACTCATTTAGGTGTGGGGGGCCCCACATAGGTGGAATTTTAGGTTCGCTCCAGACAAGCAATCAACCTTTCGGTGTTCATCTATTTTGGACCGTTGTCTCTTCCAAACCCTATATATAAGCCGTCCCACACCCCTCTGTTCTTACTCTACGCAAACTTCTCATCTTCTTTATACAAACTCTCCACTAAAAATCTCTCCTTATCAAATTCTTTCCTGGGTCACAAAATTCTAGACTCCACCATCCAAAATTTCCCATTTATAAGATATTTTGAATGGTTTTGGCTTACAAAAGCACCCATTTTTTGAAGTTCTAACTAGTCTTTCTCTCTGTTTCTATCAACTCATTAGACTCATCCCTTGAATTAAGGCACATTTGGCTCTCTGGGTATTACGAAGACTCTCTTTTTATACAGTTGTTCTTGTTTAGGGGATCAAAATCAAAGGAGGTGGGGGAGGGCTTTAAATCATAACGGAAAATACTGATTCTTTGAAGAAAATGATTCCGTTGCACAACGGGTGCATTTTATGGAAGTTATTTGCAATTCTTGAAAAGAAGTTATCTGTTGAAGAAAGCTTTTATTTTTGGATCTTCCAAATTTTCAATAGGTACAGTTTGGGGACTTAGCCATAAGGTCAGAAATAGGTCTGTAATTTTCTAAGCTCTTCTCTCTTTTTTGTTTCCACTTGTTTCTGGATATTTTGGATATTTTGGATAGTTAGGAGAGTGAGGAAATGGGAGGAGCATCGTTGCCACCGGGGTTTCGTTTCCACCCAACTGATGAGGAATTAGTTGGGTATTACCTCAAGAGAAAAGTTGAGGGACTAGAGATTGAACTTGAGGTGATTCCAGTGATTGATTTGTACAAATTCGATCCGTGGGAGTTGCCAGGTATTAATAGTAGATGCTTAGACAAATGTTCTTTAAATAAATCATGGACTTTTTGAGTTTCATTTTGCTTTTGAGTGACATCAAGCATATAGTACATTTTATCAGTTCGTGTGAATTATCGAAAGGCATCTAATATCTTAGAACTTTATCTGTGGTGGTTGCATGAACTAAGGTCGATAAACTTTTGAATCTTCTCTGGACATGCCATGAATTAGTTGTGATTATCCTGTTGGGAATTGATCATCTAATCCTCTCAAGGTTCTTGATGTATAAAACTCAAATTTTGGTTATGGGCCTTATGGCATATAAGTATGAAACCTAATTTTCCAATAGAGGAATTCTTGTGTTGTAAAGTTTCTACTTTACATTTTTATGTCAATTTCCAAGTCTACTTTTGTTCTTCTTTATGAACTAAACCAGCCACAAGTATGTATTTTCTGTGGGGCATATCACTTTTTGCTCTTCAAAGCCGCTTCTATCGGATTTTAATTTTCCAAATCACAGTTCTTTAGGACAAAAGGAATTACTTCAACAGTGAAAGTGTCACGGTGTCACCTTATTTTTAGTTGCCCATTGGTTTGTATTTGGGAACTTCTGAGATTCTCACTACATGTTAACTATTATTGCAGAGAAATCATTCCTACCAAAGCGCGATATGGAATGGTTCTTCTTCTGTCCCCGCGACAAGAAGTACCCAAATGGATCGCGCACAAATCGTGCCACCAAAGCAGGCTATTGGAAAGCTACTGGAAAAGACCGAAAAGTTGTCTGTCAGGATTCTGCGACAGGATACAGAAAGACCCTAGTTTTCTACCGCGGGCGGGCCCCAATGGGAGATCGAACAGATTGGGTAATGCACGAGTATCGTCTTTGTGATGATACTTCTCAAGGATCACCAAGTTTTCGGGTAAATTTAACAACCTCATGTTATATTAAGAATCTAGATTCTATAGTGGTTAAGAATTTTGTGGGACTAAATTTTAGCTTGTCATCGAACTTGACTTTCAGGGAGCTTTTGCTTTGTGCCGGGTGATTAAGAAGAATGAGCATATACAGAAAATGAGTGATGCTCATGGGGAACCAAAAGCTAAGTGGGTTGGAAGCAGTTCATGCAATGAGGATTTCACCTCAACAGCAATGCCAAATGAGGCTGTGATCATCAATGAAGACACATCAGTCCAAACAAGTCAAATTTGCAATGGAAGTACCTTTTCTAGTCCTATTGCTTCTCCATATCATACAACACCAATGGTGGAGAATGAAGCTTTTTCAATGGGGAACAATCCCAGTAGCCTGTGGGTCTCACCTGATCTAATACTTGATTCTTCCAAGGTACTAAAAATATTGACCTTTCTGATCCTTTTTACCCATGAGATTTCATGATAAATTTCTCAAACATTTGTTTTTATTGATTTTAACAGGAATATCCACAACAAGGACAAGGTGTATCTGGATACTTCCCCCAGTACGAGTTTCCAAACACGATGACTCAATGGCAGCCATATAATCAGTATGAGATCTCGCCCAGTTCGTCGTTCTCAAATTTTACAGAGGAGGTTGAACACGGTGATGGTCTAAGCCAATTTGGTTGCATGTCACCTTACTCGGACTACATGGGGTTTTCTGGAAATGAGAATATCTCGTATGAAGGTTATGACCAGTACCAGACCAATTCACTAAGAACTCCAAATCGCTTCTGAACAGAAAAAAAACAAAAACAAATGGGAGTCATTGTAGTTTCTTTTTTCTTTAATGCAGGATTTGAAACATGGGATCAGGCTCCGATTTGTAGACAGAGTAGCGGAGATGGGAGTTTGGGAGAATATGGCGGTTTATGGTCACAGGAGGATAACATGGTCATTGTTATGTAAGAGTATGCTAAAACTAGAGCTATTTTGCTTGTAATAATCCAGGAGGGCGCCTCTGAGACAATGCCTTTTAACGTTGTTTTTGGTTATGGTTGTTGCCGTTGCGGTGTTGCTCGGGTTTCAAGTTACTGGTTAAAATAGAAGTCTTCCCCCCAAGTGGTAATCACTTTTATAGATTGCACTGGGAGTTGGTTTAGCTTGCAGTATACGTGAATCTATGTTATCTTATATAATAAGCTTCTTTCAAAGAAGCCAGCTTGTGTCAAAATGTTGGATGTTCGAATGTTAAAGGTGATCCTGTTCCTTTGTTTGGTTCTATATGGAAGCAACTTTCTGTGTAAAAACTTCTGAAATACCATCCAGAATGCTGATTGATCTATGTTCAGGGACCACATTCAAGCAGTGATATGCTTAGTTGCATTTCAAGTGCAAATCTTGAAATTGTGTCTGTTAGTAAGTGGATGATTTGGAATTGATATTTGAGTTATGAGAACATTAAGTGTGCTAACAATCAGATTATTAAGACAAACATGGCATTATCACCACTTGAGCCCTTTCCCTTGATTTTCTCATCACTCCACGCCATGAGGCCATCTACACCATATCTGGGATTCTGTTGTGTTTCTTGTATATTCGTAGACCAGTCTCTCCAATCAATCCCTGTAACAACACACTCTTTCCTGCCTCGGAAACCTGTCAAAGTAGCCTGCGAGCATTGTCCAAAAGTTTAACCCCAAATTCGAAGCAAGTAGGTGTTTTTCAGTATATATCGTTTCCACCTTCATCCTCATCAATGTGGGATTGGGGTTGTCACACTACAATAGTTTCGAGCTTGGCCGTCACGTTACTAGAGATTATATGGATCCGTCCTCTTACTACAGAATCCATGCGTAGTTGATAATTTCTCCCTCTTATCTAACTCAAAATCATGAATCAGACATATCTGCCACCTAAATTTGAGATAACATTGTTGGGTTTTTTTATGGTTACAGTTCTCTTTTCCTACATGGTGCCTATTCAGATTGAGAAGGAAGTATATGCAAGGTGAAGCATCGAATCCATGAGGTCACCAAAAAGCTTCACCAGAAAGCATACAAGGAAGCACATTCCTCTTGACCAAAATTTTCAAACTGATCTGTGTCCCTTTGGTCACACAAATGATAAAGAGGAAAAAACAACTAGAGTAATGCAAACTTTAGAAGTGCTTTTGCTAAAAGCTATAGAGCATAAACTCTTTTAACGCAACACCAACCGAAATTCTGCCCTATATTAGATTGTCCCACCACCACCCCCTACTTCTTCACTCACAACATCTATTACTCGGCCAAAGGGTATCGAATCTGTGTCATATAAGCAATTAGCCAGGCCCCTTATCTTTCTTCAAGCATGGAAGTAAATTGATAGTTAAGAAAATCCCTTTGCAATGGTTTCTTTTCTCTTTTTGGCCTGCCCTTTAAAGATTATGCTCTCCAATTGTTTTAATTGAAAGCAATATCCGGATAGGGACTCTTTAATTGGTCTCCAATGTGAATAAGGATATCCCTGATGAGAGATCGTAATATGATAGGATCTCTGTTTAAGCGTAACGTTGTGAGATGAGCTGAACCAAACGCTGTAGCAACTTGTTTAAACTTAGTTTTTACTAACTTCGAAAATTGATGAGGTCTGAACACATTTCAAAGCACATAAAGTTTTTCAGCTTGGCTCAATAAACTTAAACTTCATTGGAAAAATCAAACTGCTCGAGCTAGCTAGACTCATGAATTGATTGAGTAGATCTTGTTTGTGGTACGTCAGAGAAGAACAAGGAGAACGCAAAATGAAACTATAACATACTGAATCAAAGCAATTAATATAAGTGGTTATGCAAAAAGCTAACATAGGAACCTTACCATGAAAGTAGAGAATATATTCAGCGAATCTATCTCATATCCTTAAATAAACCGTAGAAACTCAATACCTTCAGGTAAAAGATTCCATTAAATTTCCGTTTGACCCAAAAAAAAAAAAAACCCCATTAACTCGTTATTTGGCTACTAACTGGTCAAGCAAGTTCCAAACAGGTTATTTTCATTGTCGAACAAGCATTTAACAAGTTAAGCTCAAAATACTAAGTTTGTTTTTCTGCCTTAGTCAAATCACATCAATTTAACAATCTCAAGGCATGAGTAGATGTGGAAATCATTTTGTGTGATAACAATCTCTTCCACTGAAATAATTCACAACACATTTTCATACACTGTCCAAGCTAATATAGGCTTGCAATTTGAGGGCAACAAAACACTTCCACCTCTTCAAGAACAGCCTTAAACTCATCCCCAAACAAGGACTCCTTCCCATCAGACCTTTTAGCATAAGAGAGTCCCAATCTAGACTTAGCTTGCCTCAGATCACCAATCCCCGAATTCGTATCCGGCCCAGCAAACCCGCCCATGACTGGAGCCAATGGCGGCCCAATGAGCAGGCCATCGGCCCCAAACTGCGGCCCACCTCGAGCATAATCGAAAAGTGCAGCTCCACTTCCCCCTACTTTGGGTAGAACAATGGGTTCATCAGTTGTTTGATCATGTTTTTCCCAGTAAAAGAGGAAGGCATCAAAAGTCTCATAGTAATCGTCGGTGCTTCGGTATCCTTCTGGGTTAAATGCTCCAAATTTGAATGAGTTGTTTGTCCAACCGATTATAACACAGGGTCCTTTGAAATCAGAGCAGTTGTGAAATGCAGTTGCGCTGAATCCGTCAAGTGTGGCTTTGTAACAGCATTTGAGTTCCCTACCTGCATAAATTCATGACAAAACTTAGCATATTGGATTGCTATATTCAAATCCTTTGTGGGCTGTTGAATTCATATGATTCCTCTTTTAACCGATTACGAAAAGGATAACAAAAAACATACAATGTCACAAAAGATTGAATAAGCTTGGCTAAACTCTACGTCAATGTAAGGACTAAGGAGATCAGCATATAAAGCCCCAAAGGATACATATAGCGAAATATCCTCATGTTCCTTGAATGGATCTCTTAGTTGTTGAGTACATAGTGAATACTGTCTATAATGCCAAGGAATAGAGATTATCAGGTTGGATATTTCCCATTAATTTGGCCGGGTGGTCAAATTACTGACAGTAAGTTCGTGTACAAATTTATGTGCACAGTTATGTACTTAGTTGGTCAGAAAAAAATGTTTAAGAGGAAATGTGTTGCTTTACCAAGAAAAAACGATCAACGTCATTGACCAAATACTCAAATGCTTGTTACTGGCCATTTGACTCCAAAATCACATTTTCTGAGGGTAATAACAGAGTTCCCCATATCGTTCCCATTTTATTGGAAGTCCCGAAGGGTCATGGTAATAACAGAGCTGTGTGTGTGGGTGCACGCGTGTGGGAGAGAGAGAGAGAGAGAGAGAGAGAGAGAGAGAGAGAGAGAGAGAGAGAGTACCCTTGAGGAATGTTTTAGCAACCAGAGAAGGTGGGAAGGGAGGATCAATAGGGTGGTAATTGGGCTGTGGTTTCTCATCGGCTTTTCCCCTACCAAAGTTCCAATCAAAGAAGCTATTAATCCAGCTTGGGGATACAGAGTTTGCGACTCTGAAACTCATCTCTCTGACTCCCCTTCACATTCACCTCCACAAAATCTAAGGAAAGAAACATTATCGTCAATTGATTCTCTCATCCAGGAGAAATAATCATCAGTCGTCTTAGGGTTATTTTCACTTTTATACCCTAAACATCCTCAATTGTGTTTATGTCCCTAAGCTTTTAAATCAACATACTTGATTCATAAACTATTGTGATAGTAGCAATCAAGTCCAACGGTTCCTCTCGTAATAGACGGTTTCCTTCACATGCAGGTTTCTACTACTAAAATAGAGGGCAAAAAGGACTTTTTGCTAAGCAAGTTATGGAGAAAAAATTCTAATCCCTTCCTAACAATATCGTAAGAGAATTAAAAAAAATTAAGAAATAAAGAGACAGAAAGCAAAAGACAAAGATTCGGTCGGGGGGGGGGGGAACACATACTAAAATACAAAGATCGGTCGGGGGGGAACACATACTAAAATACGGGGCTGCTATTTGCAGCTTTGTATTTTCTCCCATAGTCCATTAAAAATTTTCAATTATACTCGACAGTTAGTTACCGAAATTGAGATACATTTTCAGCATACAATTATCGAAATATAATATTTTTTAGGGAAATTTTTAGGTCGGCCCCGTTTTTTAGGTTCGTACTTCAAATAGTCCTGACAAATATATTTCTTCTTTATTTTAGTCATTTCCTTTGACTTTTCATACATTTTTACTATTTTGCACATTCTTCTTAATTTGTTGTCTACTTGTCCATTTTTAGTAAAATTTATATACATACTAAAATACGGGGCTGCTATTTGCAGCCTTGTATTTTCTCCTATAGTCCGTTAAAAATTTTCAATTATACTCGACAGTTAGTTACCGAAATTGAGATAAATTTTCAGCATACAATTATCGAAATATAATATTTTTTAGGGAAATTTTTAGGCCGGCCCCGATTTTTAGGTTCGTACTTCAAATAGTCCTGACAAATATATTTCTTCTTTATTTTAGTCATTTCCTTTGACTTTTCATACATTTTTACTATTTTGCACATTCTTCTTAATTTGTTGTCTACTTGTCCATTTTTAGTAAAATTTATATTTTTAAAATTAATTTCTGACACAGATTATTTTGGACAAAAATACCCTTGGCTCTGTGAACTGGACTGCCAATTCTCATAGTCAGTTCTATGAGAACTATGTGAATTGAAAAATACACAATTCAAATAGCCTCACCGCACACTAAAATACATAGTTCTCGTAGAAAATACATAATTCTTATAGAAAAATACACAGTTCTCATAGATAATCATCATGGATATTAACAGTTCTCATAAAAAAAACACAATTTTCATAGAAAAAACAGAGTTCTCATAGACATTTCTCATGTGAAAATGGCTATGTGAACTACAAAATATATAGTTCAAATAGTTTCACCACACACTAAAATACACAATTCTCATAGAAAATACATAATTCTCATAGAAAAATACACAGTTCTCATTGACAATTATCATGGATAATAATAGTTCTTGTAGAAAAAAACACAATTTTCATAGAAAAAACACAATCCTCATAGAAAATATACAGTTCTTATATAAAATACACAGTTTTCATAGAAAATACATAGTTCTCATAGAAAAATACACAGTTCTTTTAGACAATCATCATGGACAATGACAGTTCTCATAAAAAATATACAGTTCTTATATAAAATACACAGTTCTCATAGGGAGTTCTCACAGAAAATATACAATTCTCATAGAAAATACACAGTTCCCATAAAAAAATACACAGTTCTCATAGATAATTATCATGGAGAATAACAGTTCTCATAGAAAATAACAATTCCTGAATCATATTATTTCAGACAAAAATACCATTGGCTATGTGAACTGTCAAGTCTCATAGTCAGTTCTATGAGAACTGCTCAGTTCTCATAGAAGAACTGGCTATGTGAACTGAACTATGAGAATTGACAAGAATTGGCTATGAGAACTGCCAATTCTCATAGTCAATTTTATGAGAACTGACAAGTCAGTTCTATGAGAATTGGCTATGAGAAGTGACTGTTCTCATAGAAAATTAGCTTTGTGAACTGGTTATGAGAGCTGAACTATGTGAATTAAAAAATACACAGTTCACATAGTTTTACCATACACTAAAATACACAATTCTCATAAAAAAATATATAGTTCTCATAAAAAATGCATGGTTCTAATAGACAGTTTTTATGAACAATACATAGTTCTCATAGGAAAATACGCAGTTCTCATAAAAAAATACGCAATTCTCATAGATAGGTCTCATGAACAATACACAGTTCTCAGAGAAAATACACACACGAACAAAGAGTTGACTATGTGAACTAAAAAATACACTGTTCACATAACCTCACCACACTCTAAAATAGACAGTTTTCATAGAAAATACATAGTTCTCATAGACAAATCTCATAGGAAAATACATAGTTCTCACAAAAAATACATAATTCTCATAAAAAATACACAGTTTTCATGGATAAATACACAATTCGCATAGAAAATACACAATTATAAATTCGGCCGGATCACCACTGAGTGAACTCGGTTCATCACTTCTCCCAAAAAACCAAGCTAAGAGATAATAATATATTAGAAAATTAGAAAATCAAATGGAACTGAAAAAAGTGTTGAACCATTGTTCATCCCCTCTCTTTTTTCTTTTTTCTCAACTACTCCATAAGTGTTAGTAACTCCTTACACAAGTAGATAAGTCATGCACACCTGGCCAAATGGATCAATTCATGTAAACAATAGAAAATCAGACAAATCAAGTCCCAATCTCCTTGGCACCGTCTGGCCTTCGCTTGATCTTCAGAACCTGCCTGCTCGTGCAGATGTCAAAGCTGTTGGGGAGGAAGTCAGTTTCACCGTCGTTGAGTTCGATTTCGTTGTCATCAGATTTTAATTGGAGACGACCAGATTTTAATGGGAGACGACCACAACGAGAAGAAAGGTCGCAGAGATACCGACTGCTGCAAGAAACGGCAGCAAGAACACAAATTCTCATCGGACAGGAGACAACGACGGCGCTGCTCCATCGGTGGTAGCCGCATCGACATCGACGGCGGCATCCTCGTCCATCAGATCGTCATCCTCCGGCTTGAAGTCCACTGCTTCCACGTCTGTGTTTGCCATTCTCTTTCTCTTTCTCTCTCTCTCTCTCTCCAAGGTGGGTTGAAAGGAGCAAATTAAATAGAGAGAGGGTGAGGGTGAGGGGCACAAAAGTCAGTACGGAATTGATCCGAGCCTTTCAGCTTCGGTAAAATATTTCAGGGTTGGATTCAAACCAAACCTAAAAAATAGGGGCAGCCTCTAATTTTCTATATTTTTTAAAACAGCTATTTACCTAAAATGTATGTTCGGCAGTTGTTTACCGAAGGTTGAACATATTTTCGACATGTAGGTACCGAAATATAATCTTATTTTCAACAGCTATTTACCGAAATGTTATGTATGATTTTTAACAACTATTTACCGAAATGTAGTGTGCTAAAGCAAAAAATACGGAGCTGCGAATAATCACCCCTAAAATACGAGGATTGTGTTGCCCCTTGTTTCCTAGCTTGATTTAGAGTAAATTACACTGACATGCTCTCTATTAATTCACAATCACATTATTACCCCTTGCTCTTTTAAATTATATGGACACCTCTTTTAGCTGACACCGTTAGTGGTTTATAAAAGTTGTCATACTAGCCTAATCCTAATTATAAAAATAAATAAAAATACTCTCAAAATTCACTTCTCTTTGCCTCTCTTCTTGCCGGCCAAATCAACTCCACCATAGCCCTTCTTGCCGCAATGATGCCACAGTCACCTCCCACAGTCATCACACAACATTTTGGACTTGTGATGCCTAATTTGATTTGGGTAGTGCTTGGTGACGACTCAAGGTTTGACGTAGATTCTAGGTTATAAAATACTTGCTATACACAGTCGCTAATGTATGTTGTACTCTCTTCTTTCAAACTACATAGTGGAGTTGGTATGAGCCGTGAATGTACTTACACATAATGTGTGGAGTATTATTTCTATTCTAAAATGATTAATTGCACCAAATTCATTGTCTTGGAACTCATACCTATACTATATTTTACCTAGCATCAGTGTGGTTACTGGTTGTCGTCTACGAAATGGTCTAAACATAATAAAACGTAGCATCTTTTTGATTTATTGACCTCAAATATTTTTTAACCGTTCATAGTATTAAATTTGTGCATATTCAATTACTAGTGATACTATCAGTTTGCTTTATAATCTAAGGAGGGCACACAATAGTAGTTTCATCCCTGGATTGAAAAGTAGGCCATCAAAAGAGAAAAAGGCAAGAAAGAAAGACCTAAATGCCTCCCAAGGAACAAGAGGTGCATACCAGATATTCCCATAAAGGAATGTGAACAAATAAAAAAGATCTATAGCGAGACCTCCAGTAAGCCAAAAAAATTCGAGACATGGCTATTGATGCATGGAAACGTCTCCTTGAGAGCTATTGAAAGGTAAATTCTGTAAAGAGAACTAATTGTAGGGAGGTATTCCCGAATAGGCCCAAGAAGAGCCCGAGCACGGTGAAGGAAAAAGTCAACGCACTATGGACCAGTGACATGAGAAGTCATGGGTCCAGAGAGGTTGTACGAAATCTTGGTTCAGTAAAACACGAGATGTTATTGGACCAAATACAAGGAAAGTGACATGTGATGCCACTGATCAGGTAGCTTGTTCAGCGAAGAGAGAGCCGAACAGGAGGAGAGTTCCTTAAAAAGGAAATGGTCCAAATCGTTGATAAATGACCAGTTACATGTGAAGTAACTGGTCCAGGCCGTCTGTTCGGCCATGAGATGGCCGAACAAAGAGAGAAGACCTATTAGAGGGAACACTCTAGAAGGGTTCAGAATCATTGGTATTCCGTTAAGGGATGAGATCCCAAGAATATAGGATCTAAGAAAGATACCCAACGAGTATGGGATGTTCGGCTTGTTATGGAAAGAGTCCTACAAGGATTAAGGAAATAAACTGATAAGGGAACGAGAATCCAAGAGATCCTAGTTTTCCTATATGAGGTAGGAAACCTAGGGCAATATGGATACTTGGGCAACAAGCATCCATAAATCTATAAATATGAGGTAAACCTAGAGGAAAGAGGTACGCAATACATTGTATTATTCGATATTCTCCTACTGATAATTAGGGTTTCTTTAGTACGAAATACTAACAAAGGCATCAGAGGGCCTTTGCCACGAGAGGCAAAGGTGCACTCACTCCTTGTCTGTTTTGCAGGACAAGGGTTTCATTGACAAATTAGGGTTCCGGTCAAGAGGCACGTGAAGCCGTTGCATTCCAGTGCTATTCAGAGCACTATTTGAATTTGTCCACCTACAATTGGCGCTGTCTGTGGGAAACGAAAGAGTTTCCTTTGAAATACGACCATGGTGGAAGTAGATCCAGCAACACCACACGACCCAAAAGATGTGTTAGTTGGAGGAGGGGATAAATCTCCATCCGGGGCTCCGAGAAAGCTCGAGGGAGGACACAAGAGGACCATGAGTAAGGGCCGCCCCCTTACCGTCCACGGCAACTCCAAAAATAGAGATGGAGAGACGGCATCGAAATCCACGAGAAGGACTAAATCCCATTGAGGGGATGAATCGATTGCACACTCCAGGAGTGTGTACCGTAGCGAAGACGTTCTTGATAAAAAGAGACAAGAGATCGAGGAGTATGCTCGTTTGATCAAAAAACGAGAACATGAGATCAGAGAACTAAAGAGGATTAGGGAACATCCGGAGGATTCCGGACTATCTCGAAGAAATTCTAGAGGCAGTGAATATGCTTTGGTACAATACAAAAAGGCTCCTTCACGAGGAAGAAGGAGCAGAAGCAGAAGTCCGATCCCAAGGCGACATAAAAGCTTCTCTACGAAAAGAAAGGAGCAAGACCCGAACACCCGAGCGAAGGAGGGTTTCTCCGAGAAAGAGGAGAAGCAGAGGTCGAAGCTCTACCCCTGAGGAGGAAGGGAGTAGGAAACATCATAGGGACAGGTACGAGAGACCTGATTCCGACTGGGAAAGAACTAGATCCAAGAAAGGACTAGAGGATGAAACCATGACTGCACGGGAAGCAACACGGAAAGCACTTCAGAATATAGCATCCTCCCCTTTTGCAAAAAAGTTATAGGAGGCTAGGTTGCCGACCAGAATAAAACACGGAACGTTCATCCTCTACGAGACAGATGCTGATCCCGTGGCACATATACAGCATTACCAGCAGGCAATGTTTATGCATGAAGGAGATGATGCAATTATGTGTAAGATGTTCCCATCGAGTTTAGGGAAGGTTGCTTTGTCATGGTTTCACAGATTGGGTTCACGCTTCATCCAAACATGGGTGCAGTAGGCCGAGGAATTCACTGCACGGTTTTTGACGAGCAGGAAAGCTCCCAAAACCTTTGAGAGTCTTTCCTTTATGAAGCAAGGAGAGGACGAGCCGATCAGGACATATGCAAAAAAGTACTGGGAAACCTTCAACGAGATTGAAGGTTGTAGCGAGGAATACGCAATAGCCACGTTCAAGACAGGTTTACCTGTTCGGGGGGAATTGCGTAAGTCCCTAAACATGAGTCCAGTGCAGACATTGGCAAAATTAATGGAGCGAATTGAGCAGCACGCTAGGAACGAGGATGACATTCTACGGGAGGATGGTAAGCTGGCCGCCGAGCAAGTAAAGGGGCCTATTAAGAAAGCAGACAAGCCAGAGCCCAAAACTTATCGTGAAAGGAAAGATTATGGGCAGGCGAAGAAAGAGCAGTACAAGGATAAACAAGCTCCGGATCCAAAATCATTCTTCTCAATAAATACGGTCTGGAAAGAGCCCATTTATAGAATTCTTTATCGAATAAAGAATCAGCTCTATTTCAAATGGCCCCCAACTCTAGGTGGGAATAAAGATGCAAAACGTGCTACGAATCAGCACTGCAGCTACCATAAGGATTGGGGCCATATGACAGAGGATTGTGAGATGTTTAAACGACATCTTGATGATCTGGTCTCGTGAGGTTATCTCAAAGAATTTATCCAAGAAGATCTCAAGGATAAAGAGAAAGCAATGGAATTGGATTACGAACAGAATCCAAAGGGAGTAATCCATATGATACATGGATTAGCCGAGCCTTATACGAGAAATGAGGTGAGATTGCTTCAGAGACAGATTAAACATGACCAACATGTGATGCAGTTGGGAAAAAAGAGAGGGCGTAGCGAGGAGGCATGCAACGAAGGCATAGTTTTTTCAGATGAAGATCTGGGAGGAGTCCAGGTACCACGCAACGATGCTTTGGTCATAACCCTACGAGTTGGGGAGCATGACATGGAAAGAATATTAGTGGACTCTGGGAGTTGCACCGAAGTGCTATTGTAACGCCCCTGAATTTTGGTCAGTAAAAATTTCGTTAAATATTTGAATTTTATTTAAATTACTTATTTTCTCTTTGAGTGGCTATATGATTTCTTGATTTTCGTCGTAGTTAGATTTTTGTCTCGACTAGAAACCCTACTTGACCAATCGAATTAGATTCCAACCGACTACTTGGAGGAACCGAGCAACCAACTCACCTAGTTACTAGATGAACCTTTTGGAACTTTTGAACCTTTTGCTTTTACCCATTGGTCCATAATGGTTAGGGTAATTTTTATCCATTGGACAATAGGCTTTCCTTTAAAATATTTTGATAAGTACAAGGATATAGTATTTTAATGGGTTTATAAACACATGTGCAAAGTACATTTATTCTTTGTTTATTGGTGATTCTCCCACCCCTCCATTATCCATTGGTTAATAACCACAAGGGTAATTTTTGTCCATTGGATAATAAACTTTTTATTATAAAAGTACATGTAATCTTTCAAAATCTTATTTTAAAATAAATGGTACTTGTACTCTTTTGTCCAATGGTTATTAACCGCAAGGGAAATTATTACCCATTGGGTAATAACCGTTAGGAGAGTTAGTGACCCTTGGATAATAGAGTCTTTTGACCAAATAAAGTACCGATGTGACTAGGGAACCTTCCAATAAAGTTGATTTGACTAGTCAACCTTTTCAACCCTAGTAATTACTTATTTATTTCTTTTTATTAATTTGGTTTTATTCTTTGTCCTTTGGACAATAAAGGTTAGGGGAACTATTATCCATTGGATAATAGAAACCCAATTCTTTAAATTAAAAGGGTTTAATGAAAGATTTGAACAAAGTACCATTATAGGCTTTTATAAATTTCTTTAAAGTACTTTTTGATTATTTTATTATAAAAAGTATCCTAGTAACTATTGTCCATTGGACAATGATTGTTAGGGTAATCTTTACCCATTGGACAAAAGCTTTTCCTTTATTATATTTGGCTAAGTACATATATATAAACACATGGGTAAATTTCAAAAGGACATGTAGTCTTTTAAAAAGACTTAAATTATGATTTAAAGTACTCGTACCTTATTATCCATTGGACGATAACCGTTAGGAAAATTATTATCCATTAGGTAATAGAGTTATTCTTTCAACAAGTACATGGGTTCATTAAAATAATATTTTCTTAAACCCCATGTGATGAAAGTACACATTATTTTATTATTAAAGTACTTAGTAGCCTTAATAGCCTTTTAAGGCCTAAGATTCTTAAAAGTACCCTTAATACTATTTTGTATTGGGGTTTTGTACCCAATTGGATTTGTTTAATGGGAGGTGTGATCTACCTAGATTACAAAGTACCCTAGTTTATTTATTTAGTTAACATGTGCCTAATTGTATTTCTTTAATAGGATTTTAAATTTGGAAACCTTGTACTTTCTTATTCTTTCTTGTTATATATATATGTGTGTGTGTGTGTGTGTGTACTAGGGAGAGAGAGGAAGAGAGAGGCCGAGAGAGAGAGAGAGGAGAGAGAGGCCGAGAGAGAGGGAGAGGAGAGAGAGAGCCGAGAGAGGAGAGAGAGGGAGAGAGAGAGAGAGAGAGATTTTGTGGTACTTTGATTTTATCTTCTTCATCCTTCCATGATCTTTCCTATCCTTTCAAATCCTTGGTGATATCTTCCTTCCTAGCTAAGAAACTTCCTCCATTGTCCTTCCATATTTGTTTTATGACCAAATCTTGTACCATTGTCTCCAAATCTTCCAACAAATCTCCCATAATCCCATCCAAGGACAAACTAGCCATGCAAACCTACCTTTTAGCCTAACCTAGTCATGCAAGCCTAGCAATTAGACTTTGACCTTCCATAAGTGCTTGACATGTGTCAAAATTTGAAGTATGGTGAGAGAGGGGGGGGGGGGGGGGCGGCCATGAGAGGGAGGGAGCGCCCAAGGTTTTGCCTATAAATAGAGCCATTCCCATGCCATTTGAACTCACACCTTCACCTAGCAACTTCTCTCTCTAGAAAAATTATGTTCTTTCTTTGTTCTTTCTTTTGTTCTTTGTTCTTGAGTTGTTCTTGAGTTCTTCAAGAAACTCAACCTAGATAGCCACTCGACCACTCTCTCGATCCAAAAGTAGTAGTAGTAATAGTCATAATCAAGTTTCGAGAGAAACCATTCTCTTTCGAAGCTACCGGAGACCACCGTAGGAAGTTACTCCGCCCGACCACCGACGTACTTTCCGTAGCCGACTACCGCCAAGAAGTAAGGTAGGATTCCTTGTCCCCTAACTCTACGTATATGTAGGATCTCCTTATCGTCCACCCCAAGTATAAAGTAGGAATTTCATATCTCTATTCCTAAAGTATAATGTAAGGAAATCCTTACTTACTTCCTATTTACTTACTTACTCAAGTATAACGTTGTTATTTTGAACCGTAGATTCTCAATTATATGAAGTGTATCTTTACCTATTTACTTTAAGTATTCGTATTTTGATCTTTAAGATGGTGATGAATATGCGTATATGAGTTGCTTGTATTACTTGTGGTATGTGATAAAGCATAAGTGATTTCACTCCAAAGACGTCCGTACATGTGGCATTGTGCTTTGAATAAAGCATAAGTGATACACTCCAAAGGCGTCCGTACATGTGGCGTTATGCTATAAGTAATGATTTAACATGATAAGTAGTATATAATTGGATGATCTTGATAGTATGTTTCATGCTTACCGTGGAGTCTTTGCATGTAACGAGACACGAGAATCGAGAAAGTAGAAACTTGACACCTAGGGTGTGGTTAATAAAAGGAAATGTTTTTCGAGGAAGAAAATAATTTGAAACTACATAATGACCAGTTTTGTGTGGCATTATGTGTGTGTGTTGTGCCAATGGGAACCCGGGACGGCGGAACCATTGTGAGGATACTCGGGAGCCCGGAACGGCGGAACCGAGGTTGGGTGTGTAGCTTGGTTATCCGCGGTACGGAGCCAATGCAAATATTTTTTGTGTGCCAATGGGAACCCGGGATGGCGGAACCATTGTGAGGATACTCGGGAGTCCGGAACGGCGGAACCGAGGTTGGGTGTGTAGCTTGGTTATCCGCGGTACGGAGCCAATGCAAATATTTTTTGTGTGCCAATGGGAACCCGGGACGGCGGAACCATTGTGAGGATACTCGGGAGTCCGGAACAGCGGAACCGACGTTGGGTGTGTAGCTTGGTTATCCGCGGTACGGAGCCAATGCAAATATTTTTTTTTGTGTGCCAATGGGTAACCGGGACGGCGGAACCATTGTGAGGATACTCGGGAGATCGGAACGGCGGAACCGAGGTTGGGTGTGTAGCTTGGTTATCCGCGGTACGGAGCCAATGCAAATGATTTTTGAAAGGTTGGGTGTGTTTAAACAAAGTGGTTTTTGAAAGGTTGATTTGTAAATGAAAATATTGACACAGTCTACGATGAGTCGCGTAGGAGAAACAAAGAAAATCTTGGACACCAACGATAGTTGATTAATGAATGTGGATGTGTCATTGTTAGCTGTGTATATACGTATCATGTGGAAATAGATGTGTTATTATTTCCTGTAATTGGTAAGTTATGGGTTAGCGGGTATGGGATTATCCTGCTGAGCTGTTGTAGCTCACGGTGTTACCTTTTGGTGACCCTGACATATTATATGGGTGGCGACGCCGGTATAATGTGTCAGATCTTGTAGATGATCAAGATGAACAGTACACCATGGAGGCTTTTGGAGCTGAGGGGCTGGCAAGAATGGAGGAGCTGAGGAGCTGTAGTTAGGAACCGTAGAACCCCCTTCATTTTTGTAAATATTGAACTCTTTTAGGAGTTTTGTTGTAATAAGAGCCAGACTCCATTTGATGTTATCAATAAAATGTCCTTTTTAACGTACCCAAAATTCGGGGCGTTACAGCTATACTACGATGCATTCAAAAAACTGGGATTAACTCAAGAAGATTTGGTACAATCAGTAACCCCTTTGGTCGGCTTTGGAGCAGGAGCAGTTTGGCCATTGGGAAAGGTAACTTTGCCTGTTCGGGCTGGTACAGTGGTACTACGAACCGACTTCCTGGTGGTGGATGTACCATCCTCCTACAACGTGATTATAGGGAGAACATGGTTACATAAGATGAGGGCAGTCTCTTCTACTTTCCATCAAATGGTAAAGTTCCCAGGGTCCAATGGGATTGAACAGATCAAGGGTAACCAAAAGGTAGCTCAACAATGTTTGGTATCTATCATAAAAAGAATCCATAACGCCCACCATGTCAATACAGTGGAAATTCCAGATCAGCCGACCATTGAGGATATCGGTAAGGATCCAACCGAGAGGGTAGTTGAGGGTTTGAAGAAAACACAGATCAACGAGACTAATCCAGATAGGTATTTTTTGATTGGGGAATCACTGCCAGCAGAAGAAGAGACTGAATTAATAAGTTTCTTAAACACTTATGTCGACGTATTTGCCTGGACACCAGAAGAAATGCCAGGGGTGAGCGCAGACGTTATCTGCCATCATTTGAATATAGATCCACAGCATAAGCCGGTCATTCAAAAGAAAAGAAGGGCAGCCATATAGCACATTGACGCTGTAATTGAAGAGGTGGACCGTTTGTTGGAGGCCAAAGCAATACGTGAAGTCTACTACCCAGAGTGGTTATCCAACACCGTTGTGGTGAAGAAAAAGAATGGAAAGTGGCGAGTCTGCGTAGACTTCACTGACTTGAACAAAGCCTGCCCAAGGGATAGCTTTCCTCTTCCAAGGATAGACCAGTTGGTTGACGCAACTGCTGGGTACGAGCGAATGAGCTTCCTCGACGCATATCGGGGATATCATCAAATTGCCATGTTTGGGCCAGATCAAGAGAAGACTTCTTTTATTACACCACGAGGGTTGTATTGTTACAATGTCATGCCCTTTGGATTGAAGAATGCAGGCGCAACATATCAGAGATTGGCAACCATCATGTTTAGAAAATTGCTCGGCAAAACTATGGAGGTTTACATAGATGACATGGTGGTGAAAAGTAAGACTGGGCAAGGCCATATAGCAGATTTGAAGGAGGCTTTTGAAATCTTGAGGAGATACAAGTTGAAACTCAACGCCTCGAAGTGTGCGTTTGGAGTCGGTTCTGGAAAGTTTTTGGGCCACCGTGTAACTTTGAGGGGGATAAAGGCCAATCCCGACCAAATAAAGGCCTTACAGAATCTGCAAAGTCCTCGAACAACGAAAGAAGTCCAACGGTTGACTGGGATGGCAGCGGCTCTTAATCGATTTATTAGCCGGTCAAGTGACAAGTGCAGACCTTTCTTTCAGCTGTTAAAGAAAAGAGAAGGGTTCAAATGGGGAGCAGAATGTGAACAAGCCTTCCAGGAGCTGAAGGGATATTTGGCCTCTCCTCCCCTTCTTTCGACTCCAGAACCAGATGCCGAAACAAGATATTTGCCCCTTGAGAAGTTAGTCCTGGCACTAAGGACAGCAACCAGAAAATTGCCACATTATTTCCAGAGCCATAAAGTTGTGGTTTACACTGAGTTCCCATTAAAATCACTGCTACGAAAAGCAGACTTCTCGGGAAGGATCTCAACTTGGTCCGTTGAGTTGAGCCAATACGACATTGATTATCAGCCGCGCACAGCAATCAAAGGCCAAGTGTTGGCTGATTTTGTGGCAGAATTCTCACCCACAGTTGCACCTTTGCCTCCTACGAGAAAGGAGTGTGAAGCAAAGACACCTGTAACGAAGAAACAGGTATCAGCCGAACAAGATCCCTTGGAATGGAAGCTATTCGTTGATGGATCAGCTTGCAACACTGGATCAAGAATCGGGGTTGTGCTTTTACCCCTTGAAGGATCAATGTTGGAACTATCTATTCGGCTAGGGTTCAATGCATCAAATAACGTGGCAGAGTACGAGGCACTCTTAGCTGGTTTGAGAAGTGCAGAAAACCTAAAAGCTGAACGTGTTAGGGTGTATTCTGATTCACAACTTGTAGTCCATCAACTGTCCGGACAATATGAAACCCGAAGCGAGAAGATGGCGGCCTATGTACAGGCGACCAGAGATCTGCTCGATACCTTCGAAAGGGTGTATATTGAGCAGATAAGTTCTAGAAAGAATGCTCATGCAGATTCATTGGCATGGTTAGCCGCAGCTGTCCCAACAGAGTTTAAAAGAAAGATAGCCGTGGAGTATCTGACTGAGCCGAGCATTGGGAGAAGCATAGAGATGGTCTTGGACGTGAACCAAGGACCAAGTTGGATGGACCCAATTGTGGAGTTTTTACGAGATGAAACACTCCCTTTGGACAAAAAGGAGGCTCATAAAATAAGGACCAAATCTGCTCGGTTCTGGTTATCCCCAGAGGGAAAATTGTATAGAAAATCTTTTATAGGACCCTACTTACTTTATGTGCATCCTGAAATGGTGCAAAAGTTCCTCCACGAAATTCATGAGGGAACTTGTGGAAGCCATGCTGGTGGCCGGTCCATAGCCCACCGAGCAATCACCCAAGGATATTGGTGGTCGTACATGCAAGAAGACGCTAAGGTGTACGTTAAAATTTGTGAGAAGTGTCAGAAATTTTCACCAACGATTCGAACACCAGCCGAGGACCTGGTGCCGCTGACAAGTCCCTGGCCGTTTGCTCAATGGGGAATGGACATAGTGGGTCCACTACACAAAGCAACTGGGAATCAAAAATTCCTGCTAGTTGCAACAGACTATTTCACTAAGTGGATTGAGGCAGAACCATTGGCCAAGATCACTGAACCTATGATAGAAAGGTTCGTGTGGAAGAGCATCATTACTCGTTTTGGGGTCCCATACTCATTGATTACAGACAATGGAACCCAGTTTCAGAAGAAGTTCAAAACTTTCTGTGCCCAATATGGGATAAGAAATTACTACTCAACTCCGGCCTACCCTCAAAGTAATGGACAGGCAGAAGCTTCTAACAAAACAATTCTTGATGGAATTAAGAAGAGGTTGGATAAAGCAAAGGGGAAATGGCCTGATGAATTGCCATTGGTACTTTGGGCATACTGAACAACGCCTAGGAGGTCTACGGGAGAGACCCCCTATTCATTAGCATATGGAACAGAGGCTGTTATTCCATTGGAAATAGGTCTGCCGACCAACAGGACCACTTTGGTTGAAAGTGGAGGAAATGATAGAGCCTTGGAGATTGAATTAGACCTTGCCGAGGAACGACGAGAGCGGGCCCTGGTGCACTTGGCCTCATACCAAGAGCTGCTCATCAAAAGTTACAACAAGAATGTACACCCACGAGAGTTTGGTGTTGGAGACCTTGTGCTACGAAAGGTGCTCGGCAATACTAAAGTGGCTAATGAGGGAAAGTTAGGGGCAAATTGGGAAGGCCCATATCGAGTTACAAAAATCGTGGGCATTGGGGCTTATCGATTGGCAGACTTGGACGAGAACCCAGTGCCAAGACCTTGGAATGTCCATAATCTGAGAAATTTTTTTATATGAATATATTTTTCTTTCTGCACATCGTGATTGTGTGAGAGTTACGAATAAAACTCTGTTGTGTTCTAGTTTTGTTATTCTAGTTGCAAGGGGTACGAATAACGCCCTCTTGAGTTTTACAGATTTTGAATGAAGTTACTTTTTTAGTATAAATGTTGTGTTCTTGGTATTTGTTTTAAATACGAACTACGAGATTAGTTTCCCTCATTCGTATTGGGGAGCAGGGTATAGGGTATACATTTAAGTACGTGAAACTTAAATGCAAGTATGAAACACTTGTGTGATTTTCAAACATTTAAGTATGTGAAACTTAAACACAAGTACGAAACACTTGTGTGATGTTCTAAGTACGTGAAACTTAACGAATACAAGTATGAAAATACTTGTATCGAATTTAAACACTTGAGATGCATACGAATACATGCATAAAGTACAAGAAACTTAGACAAGTACGCGAAACTTAAACACTTGGCTTCATACGAATACATGCTTAAAGTACGAAAGACTTACAAAAGTACGAAATACTTAAACGTTTCAAACACCCATGATAAAACCAAACATTTGGAACTTGTATCTTGAAGGGAACAATTCAAAACAGATGCCAAACAGAAAAAGAAGACTGAACTCATTCATCTTCAGTGAGGTCTTGAACAGTTGAAGGAGCAGTTGTAGGAGCTGCTGGTACAGTCGAGTCTTCCGTGGCATTATTATCTCCAGGTTGACCACCACTAACTTCCTTTTGGCCAGGGTTGGTCATATCATTACCAGGTTCAACATCATCAACAGGAAGCTCAGATGTGTGCACTTCTTGCTCTTCATCTCCCTCCACTATGATGTCTTCTTCTTGACTAGCAGCACTTGCAGTTCAATGTTGGTCCAGAGGGGAGATGATTCAGGAATCTCAACTTTTGCAAGGCAAGCTGTCCAGGAGGCCACCCAAACTTGATCTTGTATCCCAGGCATCTGTTTGGTGTAGCTTTCCGTAGCTACTTTGATCCCTTTGTTGTGTCCCTTCTCAATTGCAGCTTTGGCTTCATTCTGGCTCGCCTCAAGTTCTTTCAGTGTTTGATTCAGACTGTCCTCAGCCCCCTTTAGTTGTCCCTTTAAACCATCTGCTACTCCCAGGGCTTGGTTTCTTTCTTTCTCAAGCCTGATAATGGTACGTTGCAGCTTGGTGTTTTCACTGACAAGTTTGGCACGTTAGGGCTCGGACTGGCTAAGCTTTTGAGCCATGGCCACCATTTTTTGCATCTCCTGGAACGTTCAAAACAGTTAAAGATAGATACCAAACGCTATGGTACGCTATGGTTTACAAAAGGGAAATTTTACCTTGGCATTGTGAGACATGAATGAGCATAGAAGGTTGTCAAGCGAGCTTGCCACCTCCTTCTGCATGACTCCTGGTAGCAAAAAGGCTTGGGACAGGGCAAGGGCTGTGCCTTCAGACTCAACACTGTCCCGATCAGTGATAGCTCGGTTCTCGTGCGAGAAAGCAGGAGCCCAGATAGGAGCAGGAGATGAAGAGGCTTGTGGGGGCCGCTACTGCGTTTCCTCCACTCGTTGACGTTTTTCTCGATGGAGGGCTTCAATTTCCTCTGGAGAAAATCCTGGGGGAGCATCGGTTTGAGTCTGGGGGCGACGACCACGACCTTGACCACCCTGGCCCCGAGCAACGTTACGACCCCGACCAGGAATGGTGAGGAGGCTGCCTAAGTCAATTGGCCAGTTCATCTCTGGAGGTGAGAGGGTATAGCCGCTGGAAGACGAGCTGGATGTGGAACTGGAAGCTTCCTCAGCAAGAGGGATTGGTTCGTCAGAGATTGGAGGAGTTCGAGAACGCCTCTCTTCTTGTTCGGGGACTGGTCTTGAAGGACCAGCTACCACAAGGTTGTCAGCTGCACGGGTACGCCGATCAATAAAACCCCCGTATGATGCTTTGTAGCTGAGTAGTACCTGAGCTGTTCTTGCTCGGCCAGCAAGGTATGTCCCTTCACCATTGAAAGCAAGTGCTCGTCTGATATCTGCTACGTGAACTTGAGGGGTTATGATATTATAGCCTCGATTGATGTTTGATGCTGAAGCATAAACAAAGTACAAACCTAGAGAGGTCCCTAACATCTGATTTAGGGCATTTATACCCATGACTACTCGAAAGAAATTAGCAAAAACCTGCATTGGGGAAAGCCTATAATATGCAAGGACTTGGCGGAGCAGGGGAGCTAATGGAAACCTAACCCCGCCATCAACGATGGCTACTACTAGGATATGAAGGGTGTAAAAAATCAAAACTTTCACGGATGGCATCCTCAGGAGCCAAAACTGTAGCTACGTTGTCAGGAATCTCATAACGAGATCTAAAACTTGACATGGTTTGAGGAGTATTACAATGCCTACGAAATCTCCCCATAACTAGACAAGCTATTTGGTTCTATAGAATATAGAGAGTAGGGGACGATGAAACCCTAAAATGATTGTAAACAATCCACCAGAGAAATGGAGCAGCAAGAAGAAGAATGGTGACTTACGAAATTGGTAGATGGAATCCCTAAAAAGCAGAAAGGAAGGAGCCTTGAGATGGTGAGCAGAGCTTCAATGGCGGGTAAAAAGCTTGAACCTTCTTTTTCTGCAGAGGGAGTCTAAGAGAGAGAATGGGGTTTTGAAAATGGGACGAAAACCCAAAAATACCCTAAAAGGGGGGATGGCGTATGTGAAACGTCACCCCAGATGCCGTTTGAGTGTTCTGTTCCCCAAAACACGTCTGTCCGCATTTAATGTAAAGCAATACAATGATCGACACGTGTAGAGATTAGGGCTAAAAGCTTGTGACGCCCAAACGAAAAAAAGTTTTCGCCTTGGCAAAATGACGAACGATTGCACCAATATATGAAATAGGGTGCAGGGACAAAATGAATTTGCTCGGTAAAAGAGCTTTACTCATCATCTGAGTACAACATAAACGAGTAAGGCTGGGGAGCAATTATAGGGAGGTATTCCCGAACAGGCCCAAGAAGAGCCCGAGCATGGTGAAGGAAAAAGTCAACGCACTATGGACCAGTGACATGAGAAGTCATGGGTCCAGAGAGGTTGTACAAAATCTTGGTTCAGTAAAACACGAGATGTTATTGGACCAAATACAAGGAAAGTGACAAGTGATGCCACTGATCAGGTAGCTTGTTCGGCGAAGAGAGAGCCGAACAGGAGGAGAGTTCCTTAAAAAGGAAATGGTCCAAATCGTTGATAAAGGACCAGTTACATGTGAAGTAACTGGTCCAGGCCGTCTGTTCGGCCATGAGATGGCCGAACAAAGAGAGAAGTCCTATTAGAGGGAACACTCTAGAAGGGTCCAGAATCACTGGTATTCCGTTAAGGGATGAGATCCCAAGAATATAGGATCTAAGAAAGATACCCAACGAGTATGGGATGTTCGGCTTGTTATGGAAAGAGTCCTACAAGGATTAAGGAAATAAACTGATAAGGGAACGAGAATCCAAGAGATCCTAGTTTTCCTATACGAGGTAGGAAACCTAGGGCAATATGGATACTTGGGCAACAAGCATCCATAAATCTATAAATATGAGGTAAACCTAGAGGAAAGAGGTACGCAATACATTGTATTATTCGATATTCTCCTACTGATAATTAGGGTTTCTTTAGTACGAAATACTAACAAAGGCATCGGAGGGCCTTTGCCACGAGAGGCAAAGGTGCACTCACTCCTTGTCTGTTTTGCAGGACAAGGATTTCATTGACAAATTAGGGTTCCGGTCAAGAGGCATGTGAAGCCGTTGCATTCCAGTGCTATTCAAAGCACTACTTGAATTTGTCCACCTACAGGTCAAACGATCAACTATCACCCAAATGACATCATGCCCCCTCAGCGATCTCGGTAACCCGGTAACAAAATCCATAGTCACGTTCTCCCACTTCCACTCGGCCACTGGTAATGGTTGTAACTCCCCTACGGGTCATTGATGCTTGGCCTTCACTTGTTGGCACGTAAGACACTTGGACACGAAAATAATGACGTCTCTCTTCATTCCCGGCCACCAAAACTGTCTACTCAAGTCATGATACATTTTTGTTCCTCTCGGATGCATGGCTAACGATGAATGGTGAAATTCTCTCAAAATTTCCTCCCGACAAGATATGGGTATGAACAATTTTCCTTGGTATCGCAACCCTTGATCAGCATAAATCAACCATCCCTCTCGAGCATTTCCACTAAGAAACTTGGTGCAAAACTCTCCCGCTTCTTCATCCTGCTGTTGGGTCTCAATTACTCGAGTCGACAAGGTTGAATGAACGGTTAAGTTGCACAAAGTGACTCCATCTTGAACCTCTTCAAAATGTAACGCATAAGAGCCAAAATTGTTCATCGTTTTCCACTCGTGGATGGCCAAACTCGCAAGGTGTGGCGATTTTCTACTCAAAGCGTTCGCTACTATGTTCGCCTTTCCCAGGTGATATTGTAACTCAAAGTTGTAGTCTTTTTAAGTGTTTCGTCCAACGGCGTTGACGTAGATTAAGTTCTTTCTGTGAGAACAAGTACTTTTGACTCTTGTGATCGGAAAAGACTTCGAACCTTTCCCCGTAAAGATAATGATGCCAACTCTTCAAGGCAAAGACAACGGCCGCAAGTTCTAAGTCATGGGTAGGGTAATTCCGCTCGTGAGTTTTTAATTGCTGCGATCCATATGCTACCACTCGCCCCAATTGCATCAATACGCACCAATCCCTCTTTCGATGCATCACAACACGGAATAACCAACTCCTCGTTCGGGTACAACCAAAACCAGCGCGGTAGTCAACCTTCTTTTCAATTCCTCAAAGGCCTTCTCACACGCATCATTCCATACAAAGCGAGTTCCCTTACAAGTCAATTTAGTCATCGGAGCCGCTAGACGAGAGAAATCGAGGACAAAACGACAGTAGTACCCGGCCAAGCCTAAGAAACTATGGATCTCAAACACACTCTTCGGTCGTTGCTAATTCATTACAGGCTCTATCTTCCCCGGATCAACAGACACTCCATCCTTCGACACAACGTGACCTAAAAACTTGACTTCAGATAACCAAAATTCGCACTTACTAAGCTTGGCATACAAACGGTGTTCCCTCAAGAGTTCAAGAACAATAGAAAGGTGAGATTGGTGCTCCTCCTCCGAAGGTGAGTAAATAAGGATATCGTCCACAAAAACGACTATGAAATGATCAAGATAGGCACGAAAAATGCGGTTCATTAAATCCATGAAAGTCGCCGGTGCGTTCGTCAATCCAAAAGGCATAACGACAATTTGTAGTGGCCATAACGAGTACAAAAAAATGTTTTAGGAATGTTTCCCTCCGAACCCTCAATTGATGGTAACCGGACCTCAAGCAATCTTGGAAAAACAAGTTGCACCTCGAAGTTGATCAAACAAATCGTCAATTCTAGGCATTGGGTACTTATTCTTAACGGTGACATGGTTCAACTTACAATAATCGATACATAGACAAAGCGACCCATCCTTCTTCTGAGCAAACAATGCTGGTGCTCCCCATGGTGACATACTTGGACAGATAGGCCCCAAATCCTCTAATTCTTGTGATTGAATCTTCAATTCTCTCAACTGGGCAGGCGCGAAACGATAAGGAGGTATGGAAATAGGAGTGGTGCCAGGAAGCAAATCGATAGTGAATTTAATTTCTCTCTCAGGTGGTAAATCGAGTAACTCCTTCGGAAACACGTCCAGAAAGTCGCAAACGACAAGTGGTAACTCCCCGCGTGCAGACACATCCTCATCTAAGGCCAAGCTCGCTAATAAGGCATACATCCACTTCTGCTCCTAAGACCCACACAAATACGGCTCTAACGGTTCCCGACGCTCCCCGAAGAACTCAAAACAAGAACCCCCAGGTGGACAAATACGGACCTGACGCTTGAAGCAATCTATGGTAGCGTGAAATGTAGATAGCCAATCCATGCCCAAAATGAGGTCGAACCCCAACATATTCAACACAATGAAATCAAAGGTAAAACGACAATCTCAAATAATGAGCTCACAATCCTAGCAAATACGATTTAGTGGTGATATACCTCCTATAGGTGTCTCAACGACCAACGAAGGACTAATATTCTCAATTTCAAATTCCAAAGTACAAGCAAAAGATGCAGCAATGAATGAATGTGATGCTCCGGAATCAAATAATACTCTAGCAAAGGAGTTAAACAGTAGAAATGTACCCCTCACAACCAAAGTTTCCGAGGCTTGAGAAGTAACAGGAGGTAGTGGATGCGGAATAGCAGATGTGATAGCAAAGGCCCTACCTTGAGTCATCTGGCCTTGAACGTGTCCACCCCGCTGACCAAAACTCTGAGTAGGTGTCGAAGAACACGCTCCTCTCTCGACCTGAGATCCCTAAGCTGACGTGGTCTAACGAAAGTGAGGTTGCTGCTACCTCTGAGTGCCTCGGAATGATTGTCGTCCAGAACTCTAACCACCCCTTGTTTGCTGCACCGAACCAGACTCACTTCGTGTTCCTTCCCCGTGCAGACAATTTCTTGCAAAATGACCGGCCTTCCCACACGTAAAACACGTACCCAAGAGCCGTGGACACTGAGCACGAATGTGCCCCACTTGACCACACTCGTGACATACAATCGGAGGCCTATTCGAATTTCCTCGAGTTCCAAAAGAAGAAGAAGATGGGGGCCTAAAGTTTGACGGACCCTGCGAAGTTGAAAATTGATCTCGCTACCTCTTGCTCCCCTGATTGCCAAAACTCCCCGAAGAAGAGCTCACACTCCCTACCAGTTGCCTCGGTTCCCAAGCCTTAGGATTTCGTGGTGCCTCTTTAGGGATCTCAATGCTCCTTGCACACTCGACGACATCAGCGAACCTCCCTTTGCGCTGTGCCATCACCATTCTCTTCACGATGTCATCCAACCCTTTTTCGAACTACGTACATTTTCTCTCCTTAGTAGCCACCAACTCCGGCACGAAACGGGACAAAGATTGAAATTTTAGGGCGTATTCCGACACGGTCATATTCGCTTGTTCCAACTTCTCGAACTCCTCCCTTAATTGGTCACGGCTAGTCTCTGGAAAATATTGCTCCTCGAAGAGCAGTTCAAACTTAGCCCAAGTTAAATTCTCCACATCTAGCTCATTCGCTTGAGCCGCGGTCCTTGTCTCTCTCCTCGCATCCTTTCTCGATTCTAAAACCGACTCCCAACACTCGTTCGCTTCCCCGGTAAGCTGAACGACCACAATATTGACTCGCAAGTCATCCTCCATAATCCCAAGAGCCCTGAAAAGCTTTCGAATTTGAGCTAGCCAATGATCCAATGATCGGCTATAAGAGGGTCACTGCTCGACCCATCGAACGTTGGTGGATTCCTACGATTGAATTCTTTCATTGCCGATAAGGTGCGACTGTCTGCACCTTCCCTAGGAGCTGGGTTTAAAAGGTTCGCGGCCGCAAGAGCCGCAACGAAGTCCTTAGCAAAGGGATTTTGAACAATCGGTACTTCCTCTCCTCGACCATGTCCGGCCCCTTCCCCCAGATTCCCATTCGGATTTTCCCCTAACTGGCTAACCTCATCCTCAACTGGCGCCTCTCGGCTACGACCATGGCCACGACCATGACCACTCTGACTTTCACCCTCACCTGCTCTAGCACGCATTCTCGGAGGCATTGTACTACAAGTTATAAGAAAAAAAAGAAGCTCAAGTGATTAAGTTGTCGTATCATAGGGGAATCGATTTCACTTGGACTCAAGTGATTAAGGATCTCGACAGTCACCTATTCTAATAGATCAACGATACCAGTAGGTGCTACCAGGCCTAACGATGAAGCCCTAGGTTGGGCCAGAGTCGAAACCCCAGCAAGAACCAAAGGCAAAGCCAAAGGTTGAAGAGAAATCTTTGTCCCCAAACTAAGAGGTGGGTACTCTGGATGCAAATCACTCGCAGTCAAACCATTCAAATTAATATCCAAATTGCTCTTAGACGAGGAACGGACAACCATACTGCAGATACCAGAAAACCAAACCTAGAAGCCAAAACGCTAAACGAGAAAGGAAAGTAGACAGGCGAGGAGAAAGAGAAAGAGAATACCCGCAGAGAAGTCGGGTGCGAAAAGGCGCCCCAAATCGCCCAACTCGCCTAGAGAGAGAGACTCTCATCTCTTGCCTCTTCTTACTACTTCTATTACTACTTGGAGAATCTCGTTATAAGGTACTCCGCCATTAATAATAAATTAAATGGGTCTGTGATTGCATCCTTGATATACAAATTAAATGGGTCTATGATTGTGTTGTTACCATATCAAAAATATAATTTAAAACAAAATAATTATTACTACTCAAACGAATAGTGACATGTACTATGCGTATTTTCTTTAGAGATTATGAAGGCTAAGTTGCAGTTATTTCAATTAATTTTTAAACTAATTTGGAAAGAAATTTGATTATTTGATTTCTAATATATTAAAAGCTAAATTAAATTAATGCATTTAAAAAATAGAAAGAGTTTATGAGAGAAAATTTATGGGGTTTCGAATCCACTCGACCCATTGTAACAGTTTTTATGCAAGGATAAAGGTTAATTATTTGAATCAATCCATATATCGTTAGGGTTTTGTGGATAGTTCCATGCCACAACATGACAAAAGAAGAGAATTTTATTCATAATTCCAAAACTCAAGGGGGCATTATTTCGTACCTCTTGCAACTAATTTGAAATGAAAGATAAGGGAATTTTATTCATAATTCTCACACAATCACGTTTATGCATCCTACAAAACAGAATAAAAATAAAACTGCAATTCTTTTAAACAAAGAACTTTATTAAATTGTGGACATTCCAAGGCCTTGGCACCGGGTTCCCGTCTAGGTCTGTCAATCGATAAGCTCTAATGCCCACAATCTCCCTTACTCGATACAGGCCTTCCTAGTTGGCCCCCAACTTGCCCTCATTCTTCACCTTGATGTTGCTGAGCACCTTTCGTAGCACCAGGTCTTCAACACCGAACTCTCGTGGGTGAACATGCTTGTTGTAGCTCTTCATGACCTACTCCTGATAAGAGGCCAAATGTACCAGAGCCCGCTCTCTCCATTCCTCGGTGAGATCTAACTGAATCTCTAGGGCTCTGTCATTGCCCCCACTTTCAACCAAAGCGGTCTTATTGGTTGGCAAACCAACTTCGAGTGGTATAACAGCCTCTGTTCCATAAGCCAACGAGTAGGGGGTCTCTCTCGTAGACCTTCATGGCATTGTTTGTTGCGCCCATAGGACCAATGGTAGCTCGTCGGGCCACTTACCCTTCTTCTTATCCAACCTCTTCTTGATCCCATCAAGAATGGTTTTGTTTGATGTTTTTGCTTGCCCATTACTTTGAGAATAGGCAGGGGTGGAGTAATAGTTTCTTATCCCATATTGGGAACAGAAAGCATTGAACTTCTTTCGGAATTGTGCCCCGTTATCAGAGATCAGTGAATAGGGGACCCCAAACCTCATTATGATATTCTTCTAGACAAACCTTTCCTCCATCGGTTTTGTAATTTTGGCTAATGGTTCTACCTCTATCCATTTCATGAAATAGTCCATGGCAACCAAGAGGAATTTTTTGTTCCCAGTTGCTTTGTGGAGTGGACCCACAATGTCCAATCCCCACTGTGCAAATGGCCAAGGACTTGTTAAAGGTACCAGGTCTTCGACTTGTGTTTGGATCTTCGACTGGTGTACAAATTTTGACATTTACCTTTGCATCCTCCTGCATGTGCGACCACCAATACCCTTGGGTTATTGCTCGGTGGGCAATGGATCTGCCCCCAGCATGACTTCCATACGTCCCTTCATGGATCTCGTGGAGAAATTTCTACACCATTTCAGGGTGCACAGAGAGTAAATAGGGTCCTGTAAAGGATTTCCTATATAGCTTCCCTTCCAGGGATAGCCAGAACCGTGTTGACTTCATCTTTATCTTGTGAGTCTCTTTCTTATTAGTGGGGTGTTTCCCTTCTCATAGGAACTCCACAATTGGATCCATCCAACTTGGTCCTAGGTTCATGTCCAAGATAAATTCCACACTTCTTCCAATACTCGGCTCACCAAGGTAGTCTACCGCCACCTTCCTCTTGAACTTAGTTGGAACAGTTGCAGCCAACCAAGCCAATGAGTCTGCATGGGCATTCTGCCCAGAACTTATCTGCTCAATATAAACCTTCTCGAAAGTATCAAGCAGATCCTTGGCTGCCTCCACGTAGGCCACCATCTTCTCATTTCGAGCTTCATATTCCCTAGACAGTTGATTCACCATAAGCTATGAATCATAGTATATTCTTATTCATTTTACCTTCAGTGTCCTAGCACTTCTTAGGCCTGCTAAGAGTACTTCATACTCTGCCACGTTGGTTGACGCACTGAAGCCAAGCCGAACTGATAGCTCCAACATTACTCCCTCAGGAGGGAAAAGTACTACTCCAATCCCTGATCCAGTGTTACAAGTTGAACCATCCACGAACAACTTCCATTCCTGAGGGTCTTGTTCGACCGGTGCTTCCTTCCTTTTAATAGGATGCCCAGGTGCCTGTTCCTTTCTCATATGAGGTAAGAGAGCTACCGCGGGGGAGAATTCTGCAACGAAGTCTACTAATACTTGCCCTTTAATGGCAGAGTGCGCGGCTGTTAGTCAATATCATATTGACTCAATTCTATCGACCATGTCGATATTCTTCCCGAGAAATTTGCCTTTTGTAGTAGTGATTTCAATAGGAATTCTATGTATACCACTATCTTATGACTTTGGAAATAGTGTAGCAATTTCCTTGTCACTGTCCTCAATGCCAGGACCAGCTTCTGGAGTGGTAGATATCTTGTTTCTGCGTCCAACAGTGTCTTGGTCACGTAATACACAAGGATTTGTTCGGGTCCTTTATTCCTTAGTAACACTATACTCACTGCATGTTTAGAAACTGCTAAGTATACAATCAAAGACTCACCCGGCTCTGGAGTCATTAGAAGTGGAGCTGCAGCCAAGTACTTCTTCAAGTCTTGGAAAGCCTGCTCACATTCTGCTCCCCATTCATACCCTTCCCTCTTTTTCGATAACTGGAAAAAGGGTCTGCACTTGTCACTTTGTCGACTAATGAATCTGTTCAGGGCTGCTGCCATCTCAGTCAACCTTTGACCCTCTTTCGCGCGTGGTCCTTGGGCTTTGTAGCCTCTGCAAGGCTGTTATCTGATCGAGGCTCTATCCCTCTTATGGTTACCAGGTGGCCCAAGAATTTTCCAGAACTGACCCCAAATGCGCATTTCGAGCCATTGAACTTTAACTTGTAGTTCCTTATGATCTCAAATGCCTTTTTTAAATTGGCTATGTGGTTTTGCTTCTCCTTGCTTTTAACCACCATATCATCTATGTATACCTCCATGGTTTTGCCAAGCAACTTCGTAAGCATAATCGTTGCAAGTCTCTGGTACGTTGCTCCGGCGTTCCTCAAGTCGAAAGGCATAATGCTATAATACTATAGCCCTCTTGGTGTAATAAAAGAGGCCTTCTCCTGATCGGGCCCAAATATGGCAATCTGATGATATCCCCGATATGCATTGAGGAAGCTCATCTTCCCATACCCAGCAGTTGCATCAACCAGCTGGTTTATCCTTAGGAGTGGAAAATTGTCTTTTGGGGATGCTTTGTTCAAATCCATGAAATCCTCGCAGACACGCCACTTTCCATTTTTCTTCTTTACAACCACAGTGTTGGACAACCACTCTGGGTAGTAAACTTCTTATATAGCCTTGGCTTCTAGTAAATGGTCGACTTCCTTGATGACAACATTCACGTACTATATGGCTGATCTTCTCTTCTTCTAAATTTCGGGCTTATGCTGGGGATCCATGTTCAAGTGGTGACAAATCACATTTGCGTCTACCCCAGGTATCTCCTTGGGAACCGATGCAAACACAACATGTTCCTTCAAGAATCCTACCAGTTCGGCCTCCTCATCCTTTCCCAATGTTTCTCCAATTAGAAAATACCTTTTTGGATCAGTCTCATTGATCTGTACTTTCTTTAGTCCTTCCACCACTTTCTCGGCAGGGTCACCTCCGACATCCCTTATGGTCATCTGATTGGGAACCTCCACAACATGAACATGATGGGCCTTCGGGGCCTTTTTGATAATGGAAATAAGGCATTGTTGTGCTACCTTCTGGTTGCCCCTGATTTTCTCAATCCCACTGGATCCAGGAAACTTAACCATCTGCTAATAGGTAGAGGAGACTGCCCTCATTTTGTGCAGCCACGTTCTTCCTATAATCACGTTATAGGAGGATGGTATATCTATCACTAAGAAGTTGGTTTGTAGTACCACCGTGCCTACCCAAACAGGTAATGACACCTTCCCCAATGGCCAAACTACTCCTGCATTGAATCCAACCAAAGGGTTATTAACTGTACCAGATCCGCCTGTGACAATCCTAGCTTCTTAAACACATCGTAGTACAGCACCTCTGTGCAACTCCCTAATTCTACCAAGATCCTCTCAATGTCATACTCCCCAATTTGTAGGGTTATGACCAAAGCGTCATTGTGCGACACTTGGACTCCTCCTATGTCCTCATCCGTGAAGACTATGCCCTTGTCATATACTTCATCTTCACGACCCCTTTTCTTTCCCAAACTCATGACATGCAAGTCGTGCTTGACCTGCCTCTGGAGCAGCCTCACCTCATTTTCTCGTATAAGGTGTGGCCAATCCATGTATCATATGGATTATGCCATTTGGATTTTGTTCGTAATCCAACTCCATTGCTCTCTCCTTCTCTTTGGGTCCTTCTTAGATGAACTCTTTGAGGTATCCTTGAACCACCAGATCGTCAAGGTGTTTTTTGAACATCTCACAATTCTCAGTCATGTGGCCCTAATCCTTATGGTAGCTGCAGTGCTGACTCATAGCCCACTTTGCCTCCTTGTCTCCTTCCATTCTCGGGGGCCACTTAAAGTAGGGGCGATTCTTTATTCAATAAAGAATCCTGTAGATTGGTTCTCTAAAGACCATTGTTATTGCAAAGAAAGACTTGGGATCAAGAGCTTGCTTCTCCTTGTATGGCTCTTTCTTAGCCTGCCCATACTCCATTCTTTCCTTATAGGTCTTGGGTTCTGGCTTGTCCGTTCTTCTCGTGGGCCCCTTTGCCTATTGGGCAACAACTTTACCATCCTCCCGGAGTATGTCATCCTGCAATCTGGCATGTTGTTCGATTCGCTCCATCATCTTTGCTAGCGTATCCACCAGACTCATGTTTAATGATCGGCGCAATTCTCTCCAAACAGGTAAGCCAGTCTTAAACGTCGCTATTGCATACTCTTCGCTGCAACTTCTTTGCATACTCTCTAATCAGCTCATTCTCCCCTTATTTCATTGCAAAGAAGCTCTCAAACGTCTTTCGTGCTCTTCTACTCGTCAAAAAATGAGCAATGAACTCTTTGGCTAACTGCCTCCATCCTCGTATGGAGTGCGAGTCCAACTTATGGAACCAAGACAAATCTACCTTCCCTAAACTCAATGGGAACATCTTACACATGATGGCATCATCAGCATTATTCATAAACATAGCCTGCTAGTAGTATTATACGTGAGCCACGGGATCCATGTTTGTCTCATAAAGAATGAACGCGTCATGCTTCACCTTGCTCGGCAACCTTGCTTCCTGCAACCTTCTTGCCAAGGGAAAGGCAGCTATGTTGCTGAGGGCTTTTCGTGCTGCTTCCCGTGCAGTCACGGTCTCGTCCTCATGCCTCATGGTGTTGTGAGCCCCATTTTTCTCCCAATCGGAGTCAGGTCTCTCGTACCTGTCCCTATGATGCTTCCTAGTCCCTCCATCCTCGGGGGTTAGGCTAATGCTCCTTATTTTTCGTGAAGAAGCCCTTCTCCGCTCTGGGGTACGGCTTCTACTCCTGCTCTTGCTCCTCCTTTTTCGTGAAGAAGCCCTTTTTTGCTTTGGGGTATGACTCCTACTCCTGCTTCTTCTTCCTCATGAAGAAGCCTTCTTGTATTTCACCAGAGCTCGACTGTTTCCCCAGAGTTTCTTCGTGAAAGTCCAGAGTCTTCGGGGTGATCCCGGATCTGCTCTATTTCTCAAATTTTGTGCTCTTGTCTCTTGATCAAGCGTGCATACTCCTCGATCTCCTGCCTCTTTTTATCGAGGACATCGTCTCTATTATGAACACTTTTTTAGTGCACAATGGATTTCTCCCTACGATGGGATTTCTCCCTTAGTGTGGACCCTATAGCAGTCCTTCCATCTTTGTCTTTAGAATTTTCAGGCAAGGTTAATGGATTTCCCTTGCTTGCTGCCTCCTTCCGCTGGCCTTGCCCGGGCATTCTCAGAGCCTTCGGAGGAGACCCGTCTTTTCCTGCATTAAGCAGGCTCTTTGGGTCGAGTGGGGTTTTTGGATCTTCTTCCACCATGGTCGATTTTCAAAGGGAACTCTTTCGTTTCCCACAGACGGTGCAAATTTTAGGTGGATAAAAACTACCTGGTGCTAAAGATAGCACGTTGGTGCAACGGCTTCACGTGCCTCTTGACCAGAACCCTAGCTTTAAACCAGAACCCTAATCTGCAAAACAGATAAGGGTGAGCGCACATGTGCCTCTCATCAGCAAAGGCCCTCCAATGGCAAAGTCAGTATCATGTACTAGAAAAAACCCTAATTAGTAGTAGAAGAGTAATTAACTGCAAAGTATTGCGTACCTTTTTTTTCTAGGTTTTCCTCACATTTATAGGTATACGTATGCTTGCTGCCCAAGCATCCTTGTTGCCCTAAGTTTCCTATCTTGTATAGGAAACTTAGGATACTCCGGATTCTCGTTCCCTTCTCAAATCACTTTTTTAGTCCTTTTAGGACTCCTTTTCATAACTAGCTGAACATCCTACTTTCATTAGGAGATTCATGTAGATCATTTATTCACGGGATCCTATTATTTTATAGAGTACAACTATACTGAAACCTTCTAGAATATTCCTACCGCCTTATCACTTAAGACAATATTTGTATGAGCTTGTCCTTTGTTCGGCCATCTCATTGCCAAGCATACTACATCCACCAGTGACCTTTCATGTCATCTGTCCTTAATGCCGACCACTGCATTCATCGGCGGCATGACTTGCCTCACTTATTCTATGGTCCCACGTACCATGTATTTGGGTATCATTTGTGCTTGTTAGGTATTACCTCCCTACACATGCTACAATACAATTTCCTAGATAAAAACACCCGCCCGAAGTACTCTTTCGATCATCAGCACTACCGGCCAAATCGGCATCGGAATACACGGCTAAATCAATATTAGTACCATACGAGTACCAAAGCTTGGTTATCATTTGTGCTTGTTAGGGATTACCTCCCTACACATGCTACAATACAATTTCCTAGATAAAAACACCCGCCTGAAGTACTCTTTCGATCATCAGCACTACCGGCCTAATTGGCATCGGAATACACGGCTAAATCAATATTAGTACCATACGAGTACCAAAGCTTGGGTATCATTTGTGCTTGTTAGGGATTACCTCCCTACACATGCTACAATACAATTTCCTAGATAAAAACACCCGCCCGAAGTACTCTTTCGATCATTAGCACTACCGGCCAAATCGGCATCGGAATACACGGCTAAATCAATATTAGTACCATACGAGTACCAAAGCCCAAGTGAAGAAGTTCCCTTAACATAGCGTAAAACCCGCTTGAGAGGAATCAAGTGAAATTGTTAAGGGTCAGACTGATAGCGAGCACAGACACCCACACTAAAGGATATATCAGCACGACTAGCGGTGAGATACGAGAGACTTCCTATCATGCTACGATAAAGAGTAGGATCAACACTCACGCCAACATCATCTTTAGCAATTTTAATACTTGTGCTGACGGGTGTAAGTGTGGTTTTAGAATCTGCCATGCCGAATTTTTACTAAATCTTTGGCATAAGTCGATTGAGATAAAAATATACCATCATCCATTTGATGAATTTGAAACCTAAGAAATAAGTCAATTCTCCCATGAGACTCATTTGAAATTCGTGGGACATTTCGGCTCCGAACTATTTAGCATGTAACTCACACGTGGAGCCAAACACTATATCATCAACATAGATTTGAGCAACCAAAAGACCACCCTCTATTAATTTTACAAATAAACAAGGTTTGGTCAACTCCCCCTCGAATAAATTCGGTATTTAACAAATGACCAGTTAAATGTTCATACCAAGCATGAGGGGCTTGTGTAAAGGGTAAAAACTACTTAAGAAAGATCCACACTCCTTGAGATCGACGCATGTGGCAACTCCGCTCAAACCCTAAAACCTGTAACACAAAAATAGTGAGCACACCAATGCCTATCGACAGCAAAGGCCCTCCAATGGCAAAGTCAGTATTCGACTAAAAACCCTAATTTCGTAAAAGAGATAGTTAGTAGAATTATTGCTCAAAGCGTACCATTTCCCATTAGGTGATTCCTCACTTGCTTGCCAAGCACCTGTGTTGCCCTAAGTTTCCTTACTCGTATAAGAAACTTAGCTTTCTGGGATTCTTTACCCCAATGAGCCATGTAGACACCTCCAAAACGGGGTATCGCCATACAAATTGATCATTATTTGTTCGTTTGAATGTTTGCTTCATAAACTAAGATTGTGGATCTTCCCATGGCTAGGAACATCGCCACATAATAGCGGTTATCATCAAAATAGAGTCGCCACCCAGTTTATAAAATTGGGAAAAATAAGTAGAGATTTAGGGTACGGGACCCAAAAGTACAATAAGGGGAAGGTGTTAGGCACCCCTCTTTGCCCAGCCGTCACTACGCCAAATTTTAGCATTAGCGGCATGAGAAAACTGCCGTTAATAGTCCCAAAACTGCCGGTAATACTCAAAACCGCCGGTAATAGTTCAAAAACCGCCGGAAATAAACCGCCAGGAAAACAATTGTCGGAAAAACAAAAGCGGCATTAGAAAACCGCCGGTAATACTAAAAATGGCGGTAAAGAACCGCCGGTAATAATACCGCCGGCAATAAAATCGGTGGTTAAATTTTTTTGCTTTCCCTGTGACTCGAACCCGGAACCTCCGGATCTTTAAACGCGCGTGCGACCAACTCGGCTAACCCGCATTATGGTTCAACTAGGATAAATAATATTATTTATATTATACGGGTCGGTTTTATTATAAACGGCGGTAATAAAAATAACCGTACATTCTACTTTTTCCGGCGGTAATTAAAAAACCGCCGGTAAAAGTCACTAAAAACGGCAGTCTTTGGATTACCGCCGTTTTAGGGTAATTATTACCGGCGGTCTTATTAATGCCGCTAAAAGTGTCTTTTAACGGCATTAAATTAATGCCGGTAATACTATCGCCGGTAAAGCCAAAATTTGGCGTAGTGCGTGGGACTGGCCCATGGTTGTTCGACATAAGATTAATTCATGCTTTGTTTAATTCTAAACGCTAGAGAAGCCTAACGGCTCACAGCTTATTCTAAATATAGCAAAGTCAGCTCCAAAGTCAGTCGATGTTTTGTCTTTCACTTATCTCAGCACTCAGCCATCTTTTATACCGATTCGTTAATGTTGGGCTGAAATCTGGGTCTGCTGCTTGAATGTCTCTAAGACCCCAACGCCTTTGGTATCCATTGAGTGTCTGAGCATTGAAGTTAGGAAGATGAAAATTCCCGGTGCTAATTCGATTGTTCTCCTGGGAAATGCCAAGCTGGCGAAGGATGCAACCGGGGATATAGAACGTGAACCTTGTCAATCCAGCAATTACCATCTGTCAAACCCATCTGAATGAGTGGCCATGTCATGCAAATCCAACCAAGTGCACCTCCAAGCAATCTCATCAGGCTGCACATGCTTCAGAAATTCATACCACTCTTCCAAATCCATCTTGGGGAACCTCATCTGCCTTTGATGAATCCATCGTGGGAAGAGATTCCAGCCTTCCTTCGGAGGGAGAAGCAGCCCGATCTTGTCCGATAGCCATAACTACATGAGCGAAAAGACAAGTAAGGAACCAGATAAGGCATGAGCAAGAAAACAAGTAAGAAGCAAGGAGCAGCTTGAGCCGAGTGACGAGGTAAAATGAGAAAGTGTGAAAACCAGAAAAAGGTGAGCTGATTGAGTTTACCTGAAGAAGAAGTGGATTGCCATTAAAGATGTTAGTCTGACCGGTGCTTATCAAGTCTAAGCCCAAGAGTGTCTCTGCAAGTACAAGAGGCACTACATTCCTCCAAGCCCCTATCTGAGCAGCAATGCTCACCAAGAGAGTACTAACTCGCCCATCGGCAGGAACCAGAAGGTAGGCAGCCAACAGACAGATCACTAGGGCAAAGCAGCGCCGGGCCTGCACAACATTGTAATCCAAGTTGCCATTGGGGCTATACCTTTCAATTAGGCGGAGAATGTTGATTTGACCACCTTCAAGTAAGGTGTTGGCCAAACCTCGAGAAATGTTGAGTGAGGTCGCCAACAGCCCTGGCATGCTCACTTGATAGGGCGGAACAACAAGTGTATGAGATGCGAAGCTTCGAAGATAGGCTTGGAACTCCTCGACAGTTGGACACATCTCATCATCGCCAAAGTGGAAGACATGGACATTGGGGTCCCAAAACCTAAGAGCAGCTCTCAGAAGCTCAGGACGGAGTGGCACATGCTTAAGGTATCGGAATGAGGCAAGGCCATGAGATTGGAAGTTCAACCAATCAATGGACATAAATTCTACTAACCAAGGCTTGATCAAAGTGGGGAGTGGATTCTCCATCGAGGATGCAAAAGGTTGCTGAATATGAGGAGTGAGAATGTGGGTTTAACAATGCTTGCACCTTTCATTTATAGGCAAAAATGAGTCTCGATTCTTGTGTCGAAGTTAAAACCAAGCATTAGTGTCCAAACAACCCTGGTAAGTAAGGACACTGCCTTCTGATACTCAGAAACCGTGTTCAAACCATGTAGGGATGAAAATAAAGTGTTCCCTAAAAATGGACAGCTGGTTAGACAAGTGGATCTGCAGCAGGCTTTTCCAGCGTAAGCAATTCCATTACTGGCATGCACGTATCCCCCCATACTGGGGCACGCAGATAATAGCTGGTGTACACCAGTCAGGTTCGCCAGAAACCAGAATGCAGCAGCTACCGCTGCCAAATGTCCGTTTTCGATTTCGAGGCCTGTTCTGAAAGTTTATTGATTCAACCAAGTCATGAATGGTATTTGGGACTATGTCGAAACATCGAATTCCAAACGTCACGCTTAACAAAGATTTTGGACCTCCAGCGGCCCGTTTCAAGTGCAAATCAAGGTTTCGGAAGGTCGAAATCCATTCCGAGGACTTTTGCCAAGTTTTGTCATACCGTACACGTCAAATGGTCCTAATGCGGCTGTACGGGGGTGTCAGTTTCAGTCCGCGACTAAATTTGTCATCTTTTGCGTCTTATATCCGTTTTTGGGGCATTTTAAACATTTTTCGATTTATTTCTCATCTCAAGGTGTTTTTCCCAGTTTCATCAGTTCATACTGGTCATTGTACAGCTATATGGTCTTACAAAAGTGTGAGTTCCCCCTTGTTTAGGAGAATTTTGAATTTTGGCTCATTAATGCCCAAAATTTCATTATTTTCTGTGTGTCTAAGGGCACGTGTCATATCCTAAGACTTTTCTTTCCATTTCTTTTGAGCTAGTCAAGTTTTGTACATACGCGTGTGTTTATTTGTCAATTCAGAACACTCAACAATGCAAGTAGATATTAGTAGTTAGTTTGTTCAATCTTTTATCAACTTTTCGACAAAGAGAGTTACTGAACGGAAGATGCAAATTTTATATACTATCAAATCAATACCCATAAGCAAAAGGAACAATGTATGAAGCGGCACAACGGCCCAAGCAAAAGGTGATATCACAAGACACATGCACCAAAAAGTCAAAGAGAGCACGCAGGCCCAGCCATCCTTCAAAATGTCAAGTCTAGGGCACGCCAGCCCGCCATCAAGTCGATCTATGTGGGCACAAAAGCCCAAATCAAAAGCAAAAAGATAGCAAAACAAATGAGGCTCTGTGGTAGCCCTCAGTCGTCAAAAAGGTCCTCGTCCTCCTCCTCGTCGTCTCGCTCTCTTGGATCCATCCTATACTTGGCGTCATCGGTGGAATCGTCAGAGTCGCTACTGAAAGGCGAGCGCTCCTCTTCCTCTTCCTCTTCTTCCTCCTCTTTGTGGGCAGCATGCACTTGGAAATTTTTGGATTTCCAAATGCGAGAGCCCGGAATCGAGGGAGCGCTTAGCTGGACGACTAGCGCTCACAAAATACAGAGTCACCACTCGGGTTTTGAAGGTCTGGCACCCAAGCAACCGTATTTCGAAGCACCTACCGTGCTATTTTTGATTTGAAAAAGTTAATGAACTAGTCCGTCATAACCATATCTGGGTTTAGGAGCCAGGTTACGAGAGAGGAAGGGTTTTAAGGCACCCTTCTCGCCCAATCCGGAGATCGGTCTCTACTTAAGCATTTGGTGAAAAAGTTTGCGATTCTTCTTTTATTAACCAATTTTTGCCAATTAGGGCTGGGAAACAGTTAATCGGGGATCCTAAACTGTAACACCTTGCAACATGTGATCAAAGATAATATGAATGGATGGCATGCTTGAAAAATAAACGAGATAAAACCCAACACTGTTACCGGGCATCAAAACAATGCGTTGATATGAATGAGGCACAGGCACCAGCCAACTTGCATGCATGGCTCTGCCAGCATGCAAGTTAACTGTCGCGCGACCCATTCATACCATCGCGCGATGGTTATATCCCTCCAACAGGTTCAATTTTATCTCCTTCTGGGCTTTGGAAGGACCAATGCACACCCAGGATTCAAGCCAAGCAGTTTATATTTACTGAAAGCAAATAATTATTACAAACAGAATGGATAGAGAATAAATACAAACCCCTAAATAGTGGAGGCATTAAACAATGGTCATGGACCAAGCTGCCCATGCAAGGGCAACCACTGGAAACAGACAGACCATCGCACGATGGAGTCAATTCATCGCGCGAGTGTCATGACTGGACTTCTAGGAATTGCTTTGCATGCCTGGGCTCTGAGACATGTTCAAGAGCAACCCAGGGGCATTCCAAAGTAACTAACTAAACAAATTAAGCTAAGCTATGGATTTTTAACATGCAAAACAGTGGAATTAATTCTAATCATGCTTCAACATAACTTTTTATGCTATAACAAAACAGAAAGGAACCAAAACCCTATCCCCGCGAGGACTGTCGCGCGACAGCTCGAAGCATCGCGCGATTGAATGAGTCCATTGCATGCAGGAGGATTGGTGTACGATTCTTGTAACTCTGCCGACTTTAGAGCCAGAACTAGTATTGATTACAAGCCTTGGCTCTGCCAGCCCCCCTTAGGGATCAAAACAGTAAACAATAAAGGAATTATACCTTTGCTTGAGTGTTTCCGAAATGGATTGAACTAGGTGGTGTGACTTGGAGAATGAGTGTATGGAAGTGACTTTAGTAATAAAGTATGAGGAGTGTTTGAAATTGGTATTCTCTTTCTTTTTTTTGATCTTTTTTTGTAACCTTTTGCAAGATGATCAATGGGGGGGTATTTATAGGACAAGAGAAGGTGTGAGGTGGGTGAAGGACTTGGCCTAATGACCAGCCAACAAGGCTGGCCAGCCCTCCTTGGTGGAGAAAGTAGCCAACAAGGTGAGGGGAGTGGTTGTGAGGGTGGTGCAACCCATGCACCTGCAAACGCTGTTCAGTCGACAAAAATGGGGTTCCCAGGTTAGTAGCCCCCTGATCATCACAAAATCCAGCTGGAAAAAGGTGAAAACGACAGGTGTTAACCATCTCGCGATGGACCCAGTCCTTCGCGCGATGGTCTTACCCACCCACGCGATGGTCAACAGTCAAGGTTTGACTTTGACCAACACCTGGCAAGTAAAACGTCGCGCGAGGGATATAATGGATCGCGCGATGGTCAACCCCTGAGGTCAGGGCTTTGACTCAGGGTTTTAGGGTTCATGATGGATTTTGCTTACTCCAAGCTCAAGCCATTTCACTCTCAATACTGTTTTTGACCTGATTTATCATCGGGGAAACAAGAAACCGAAAAAGAAAGTAAATCAATTGGGAAACCAGATTAGGGTGTCTACAGTAGTCCCTCTTTGACGGCACGCAGAGCACCATTGACTGGTACGGGTAACGTCAAAGATTTCTAGACACCCATCCAATTTACCCAAAAGCCGATAAAATAGAAGATGCAAACAAGTATATATAAAATACCGTGCACCGATGGATCGGAGAGCTGATCAATTGTTTGAATAAAACTCTCCTGGGGAATAAGCAGATCGAACGGATGGATCGTCGCTGATTGATATCAGACGGATGGATCGTCGTTGATTTTGAAAACGAACGGATGGATCGTCGTTGATTTTGAAAATGGACGGATAGATCGTCGCTAATTGATAATCGGACGGATGGATCTTCTTTGATTTTGAAAATGGACGGATAGATCGTCGCTAATTGATAATCGGACAGATGGATCGTCGTTGGTTTTGAAAATGGACGGATAGATCGTCGCTGATTGATAATCGGACGGATGGATCCTCGTTGATTTTGAAAATGGACGGATAGATCATCGCTGATTGATAATCGGACGGATGGATCGTCGTTGATTTTGAAAACGGACGGATGGATCATCGTTGGTTTTGAAAATGGACGGATAGATCGTCGTTGATTGATAATCGGACGGATGGATCGTCGTTGATTTTGAAAATGGACGGATATATCGTCGCTGATTGATAATCGGAAGGATCGATTGTCGTTGGTTTTGAAAATGGACTGATAAATCGTTGCTGATTGATAATCGGACGGATGGATCGTCGTTGATTTTGAAAATGGACGAATAGATCGTCACTGATTGATAATCGGAAGGATGGATCGTCGTTGATTGATATTTGGAGTGCACGCGGGAAGACCACTGCTGGGGATATAAATGCGCCTTGGATTTAAAAGACATTAACTCACGATAACCCTCAAAATTGTTGTGGCGCCTAGGTGAGAACCTATGGGCTTTTGAAGGATGGATAAGCATGATTGGGCCTGTCCAGAAGCTGCATTGGGCCTGAAGGCCCACTTGGACCATCGCGCGACAGAGCCACTCCATCGCGCGATGGTTCCCTGTTAGGGCGCGGGTCTGGAAAGAGCCCAGACCCGGCCCACACTTGTTCCACGCCTTTAAACTTCCCGGGGACGTTACGGAAACAGTTCCCAGTGGCTTCGAATTTTCACAACTCTCAAACTCTCCAAACCCCCAACTCAAACCCTTTGATTTCTTCACGAAAATCGATAAACCCACGTGCAAACACACACCCATGGTGGATCACAGCAATAGTGGCGGTGGAGGAGAAGTATTTGATCGTCCGGAGGACGAGGGAGGACCCATGGAAGTCGACACAGGAGATCAAGAGCAGGCGGAGAAGGCCGCAGATACTGGTGTAGTGGCCACAGGCGGCGGTGATGGCGATCAAGGCCGCTAGCAGGAGGTAGGTGCGCGAAGGAGTCCATCGTGCGACGGAGCCAGAGGGTCGCGCAACAAAGGAAGCTGGGGCCGTGGGGTCCGTTGTTCGGCCATTGGATCCGAGCATGGTGGTGGAAGGCTCGGTGGTGATTGGTGGTGGCTTTGGAGGCGCCGGCAGTAGTGGTGCTGATGGTGATGGCGCTTGGCAGAATGGGTCTCCGCTGAGGGATCCGGTGAGAGGCAAGGGCGTGGCATCCGAGGAGGTAGAGAGGAGGATGTACTCTTCTGGCCGGCGGCCACATCATCGGGCCACAGGCCGATCACGAAAACAGGATGTCGCTGAGCTCCTGAGTGACGAGCAACTTGCCCAACTTTTAGAGGACAACCCCGCAATAGGGGCTGCTGTTTTGGAGGCCCGGGAGGAGCATGAGAGAGTGATAGCAGCTTCAGAGGCGGCAACGAGGGCCGAGAGGGAAAGAGCCGAGGGGGAGGAAGTCCTGAGAGGCATGGAGGCCGAGGAGAGGACCGGAGCTAGGGTGTACGGGCCCAGAGTGATGGCGGTGACAGAGGCAGAGGGACTGACATGTGTCCCGTTCACAGTAGAGGGGTATGAGCCACCCACACCACACTTGTTTGTACCATCGGGCTTTGCAGCGTATAGGCCACGGCGGATGGAGTACGACTTCGAGCTCGTCTTGAGAGATCCCGAGACCCACATTTCAAGCAACTAGACAGAGGTAACTTTCCAAAATCCCCCTTTGTAGTTTCAAATTTGAATTCGCCTATTTGTGCTTGAATGTTAAAACGTATACGGTAATTCTCAAAAGAAAAGACCAAATTGCAATATCATGACCTTGCCATCGAATGCCATGCATGCAATAATAATAACTTGAACCAACCATCCGTTGCCAAGCTTTATTGATTACCTAGAACTTGAGAATGAAAATCCTGCATACTGATATATATCCTCTTGCTGCATGTTTTTTGTTTGGTGCCTGACACAGGAGAGAGTGAAGCAGAGGGACATCCATGGCTTTGGAGGTGCATGCAGCTCTTTGACATTGTACCAGGGTTTGCCTACCAGGGTGAGGCAGTTAGTGGATGTGGCGGGCTTCAGCGAGTTCATTCAGACGCTTACTCCAGCCATAAATGACCATGCCGTCCTAGTAGTACTTGTAGAGAGGTGGAGGGACACTACCAACACCTTTCACTTACCCATAGGGGAGATGACAGTGACACCGGCTGACTTTGCAGCGATCACCGACTTGAGGGTCAGAGGCGAGCCTATCCCGTTTGATTCGGGCATTCAAGATGATCCCGTGGCTCTGGAGTGGTTTTTGGGAGAGGTGCCCAAGATTGAGGAAGGGATGGCACGGTATAGGCAGTTCACCAAGTACCTCAAGAAAAAGGTGACAATTGACCAGGAAGCGGAGCAGATGGCCCAGGCATATCTGTTGTACCTCTTTGGCGCAACCCTATACCCGAATAGGCGTAGTAAGGTCCACCTGTCATACTTGCCCGCGCTGAGGGATTTGAGAACAGCCTCACGCTTCGATTGGGGTGGAGTGGCACTGGGCGCGGCCTATGGCTTTTTGGGGGATTCGTCGAGGACGGAAATGAGCACAGCTGGGTACTGGAGAGTCTGGGAGGTATGATTTCAATAAAGTGAAGCATAATTTCAAATCACACTTATACCCACTTGATTGCATAACCTGCTCAATAGTATCATTGCATGTACTAACAATTTGATCTGTTGATAACTATGCAGCTCTGGGCTTACGAGGTTTTGAACATGTGTCGTCCAGCGATAAAGAGCCTTGACTTGGGGATCCTCCCGCGTGCTCATATCTAAAGTAAGAAGAACATGGGAGAGAAGAAGGGGAGAGGCGATCTGAACGGCTTCAGGAAATACTTGGACGAGCTCCGTCCCTCACAGGTATAACACGAAACTTTGTCAAGCAGAAATACACTCCCCTTTATATTGCTTTAATGCTGTCGCTGACCGATACTTGCATTGTCTGCTTGTCTTGTGTGAAGATCGAGTGGGATCCCTGGAGGGTGGCAGGGCCTGAGCCTGAGTACTTGGTTAGGAGCAGGGTAGTGACGGCGAGCAGAGTGTTGCTGGAGTCTGCCTTTGGTTGGCAGTGGTACTTGGGAGATCGAGTGACACGCCAGTCACTTGGCCTCACTGAGTTCCAGGTGCCTGGGCCGCTTCCACCACGGGCCTCACACACAGGAGAGTACACACTGGCCGAGCTGGAGAAGTTCACGCAGCCTGACACCGACCTGACACGCCACTTGCGTCCTGACATGGACTACGCGACATACCAGAGGGAGCGTTTGGCAGGGCCACTAAGAGTCCGAGAGTTTAGAGAGGTCCAGAGTCAGGCTCATGGAGCTGCTAAGGAGAGGAGGGCTGCAGGAGAGAGACGGAGCGGTGGCGAAAGCCATGTGAGACGAGTCCTAAGTGGACCAGTAAAAGGTGGGCCACCAGAATTGCTGTGGAAGATAGCAGTGGAAGATTCTCAGGGCAATCCAGCTGAGCTACACCTAGCCCCTGCCAGAGTTGAGCATACGCCAATCACCGTTCCAGTAAGACATCATTGTTTCCTTTCATTGCATTTTACTAGAATTAATAGAATCATTGCTGAATTATCTGACAACTCCCCGTTCACTATTGCAGGTACCAACCGAGTGGGCGAATGAAGCTGTTCGTCGCATGCTTGCATTGAAGAACGTGGCGAGAAGAGCGGCAAGCGGTTTGCCATTGGACCTGCGCTATCCAGCGCCAACTCTTTCATCGGCGGCTCAGAGATCTCAGGTATATCCTTCAGAAAATGATACATTCCTGCTTTCGATACTTGATACATGCTTCCTTGTTTGACAGGTATTATGCTTTGATAGCCATTGATTTGGAATTGATCATACCTGCTTTCAAAACATACAATATGCACAATGTATACTAATGCATGAATAATTACAATGCAGGCACAAAGACAAGCGGCTCCTAGGAGGAAGAGCGCTAGAGACCCTCCGCAGAAGAAATTGGCAGAAAGGGCTCCACCTCCTCCGGTCACTACTAGACGACAGACAAGAGGCCCACAGCTGACCGCTACGAGTGAGGAGGCAGCCCGAGAGGCTATGGCGCGCGCTGAGGAGCGATACCAAATCAAAATGTGCTAGAGGCCCTCGCAAGATGAGCCGGCCCGCAAGAAGCGGCTAATCCTGCCTGAGGTCTTTGAGGAAGAGGACGAAAAAGAGGAGGAAGAAGAAGGAGAGGAAGAAGAAGGAGAGGAAGAGGAAGAGGGGTCATCTGATGACAGCAGCTCCGATGACACTGCAGATGATCCCGGATACAAGCAAGATCCCAGGGAGATGGACGATGACGATGGGGACGGTGATTGGCTAGGAGAGGGTTGAGGGCTACTGCGAAGCCTCATTTACTTCCTGGACTTTTGATTTTTGCTTTAGGGCCTGCGCGCCCAAGTAGATAGGTAGATGGTGGGCGAATAGGCCCCAGTTGACATTTGATCGCTGTTTTGAGGCATGCGTGCCTTTTTTATTTGTGGGCGGATGTGCCCGGGCAAACATGATGATTTTGATTGGCTGAAGTGCCAAACATGCAGCAGTTTTCTTCGCTTAACATGGATAGATCATAGTTTAGCTATAAAATTTGCATTTTCACGATTTATTTACTCTTACAATAGATTAGAGCAATTAAAACTCACCACTAATACCGAACTTGCATTGCTGACATGCCGAGACTACTTACAGACACATATATGCATAAAGGTGACCAACTCAGAAGAGAAATCAAGGATACGACCAAGGACATGACCAGGATACGAGGATACAGGAAATATAATGAAATTTTGGGTAACAACGATCCAAAACTCTAAATACTTGAATCTTGATGAAACCGACGCTCTCGTGAGGTCAAATATGTACAATATGGCTCGTACAAATCAACGGAACTAAAAAACACATTCCGGAGCAAAATTTAGACCTGAAAGTGCTAAAAAAAAAGACACAAAAATGGACACGAAATGCAAAATATGACTCGATTATGTCCCGGACTGAAAACGACACTTCCGTGCAGTCACTTTAGGCTTATATGACCTGTATAGTATGAGAGAATGGGGTGAAAACCTCTAAAATACATTTTGACCACCCGAAATCCCAATTTGAACTTGAAATGGGCCACAAAATCTTCGTTAAACCTGATATTCCGAATCCGACACTTGGACACAGTCACATATAACGATAGTGACTTACTGGAACCATCAAAACTGCAAAACAACCCTCGGAACAAAAAATGACCAAAGTTGGTCAGTAGCTGCTGCAAACTGTCAAATTGCAGACTGAACCATCGCGCGATGGACGAACCATTGCGCGATGAAGTGAGACTATCGCGCGATGGACAATCCCTGCTAAGCCACCTTTGTTTGACCAAACTTGAATCTGAGACGTTGAATGCCTTGTCACTGCCCTTGGCCGTCTAGAATACACCTGGGGCAGTTCACAGGTGTGCCATTGCATTGAAGGGGGCATTGCCACCTTGCTTGGATATTTTCCTTGATAAAAGGAGATATTTCATTATGCCTTGGCTATAAAAGGATATGTCCTTGGAAATATGAGGCACACCCCCCAGAGCAAGCACCTTGATTGGCTATCCTTTCGCTTTCACGGGCAGGCCACTTTTCGTTTTCTTCGCAACGCGAGGGTCCGGCCCAAAATTCTGATGGCGGCGCTACAATTCTGGGACCCAGTGGTTCATGTTTTCAGGTTCGGGGACAACGAGCTGTGCCCAACCGTGGAAGAATTCCAAGCATATCTCCAGGGGTTTGGTTCGAGCGTGATTGTCGTACCACCTTATAGGAAGAGCATGCCAAAACTTTTGCAATCATGTCTTGACATTTCAAGAGGAGCAGCCGAAAGTCTGTTAACTAAGGGGCAAATCAACATCATGCGTCTAATGGAGTGGTACGGGCCTGAAGGAAACACAGAGGATACCGCCTTGCAGGCCCGACGTCGATTTGCCCTGACGATCAGCGTACTGGCCGCTTACTTGCTAGGATCTCCGAATGGGTGAGTCAACCCTTTGCTGGTGAGCGTTGCCGCTCAAATGGGTACTCGAAGGAATGTGGTGCCGTTGGTTTTAGTAGAGACACTCATGGGATTGGATTTGGTTTCTACTGGCCAAACAAACATATTCAGCAGTAGTCCACTCCTACTGCAGGTAAATTCTCACTCAGCTTACCTTTTTCAAGGTTTCACACACTTTCCTTTTACCTCATCTCTCGATTTAGGCCATATCGGGGCTCCTCACTTGTTTTCTCACTCAAGTTTTATATGGCTCCTTACTTGTCTTTTACTCTCACCTACAGCTATGGTTATCCGACAAATTGGGATTGCTCACGACACCGGAGGCAAACTGGCCTTATTTGCCCGGTCGGATGCATCAGCGCGGGATGATCTACCCGGAGATGTCCACAAACTAGTGGTACACGTTCATGAAGGAAATGCTCCCAAACGAAATCATCTGGAGGCATGAGGCCCTGGACATACCAGACATGGCCCTTAATTCTGCAGGTTTCGAGAGGATGGTGATAGCCGGGCTGACCGCCTTCACGTTCAACATTCCTGGTCGCATTCTCCGTCAACTAGGGATAAGTCAAGGACTGCACCGAGCCAGAATCGAAACTTTCAATATCCCTGCATTCACTGCACAGAACTTGGCTAGATACGAACGCAATTGGGGCCTGCGTCAGCTTGGCAGAGCAGAACCAAACTTCAGCACAGAGCTCATGCATCGATACAAAGCGTGGCTAAGAAGGGAAATTGCAAGAAGACAAAGCAACAACTGACTCCTGACAGACTCTAATGATCTAGAATAAACTGTGAGCCTGTTAAAGCCTCTAGGATTTTATTCTGTTTTTATGCTTAACTGTTTTAAAGACTTTGCTCAGCTGTGTAATAGAAGTAGTAGTGTGAATAAAATCGAAAGATTTAAAACTTTCTCCTGTTGATCCAAAGTGTTGAACGCCACGCCGCTTTAAACATTGAAAATGATTCCAAAATGGTAAACCACGGATCATTTTGATGGGATGTGACCAAATCTCGCGAAGAGATTGCCTACGTATCCTCTTTCAAGGAATCAGGTCAAAACGTAGTTCAAACTAAGGTTCGATTGAGTATTTTACCTCTCCTTTTACGCTCTAACTTTTCCCTAGTGCCGCCACTTCGGGTTTTCGACCAAGCGAGCTTTTGAATATTGCCTATATATTTTTGCCTGAATCGACTCCACAGGTTTTTGATCCAGCAGGCTTGCTCTAATTTTTGCTTGGAACCGCCCACCCTTGTGGTTTTTGGCCCAACGAGCTTCTCTCAGGGGTAGTAACGCTTGAGTTGATCCAGGTTCACCAAAGTGGAAAATTCATTGCCGTCGAGATCTATAAGCTGAGCTGCTCCCCCAAAAAGGATGGTCTTGATGATGTAAGGCCCTGAACGCTTCGGACGGAACTTGCCACGGGGATCGAACACAGGCGCCCGAATCTCCTTCGTAACCATGTCTCCTTCAACCAAGTCCCTAGATTTCACCTTTTTGTTGAAAGCCCATGCAATTCTTCGTTGATATCCCTGAACATGGTATAAAGCACGGATCTCCTCTCATCGAAAAGCATGAGTTCCACAAACCTCCCGCTGAGCCATTCAGATTTTGTGAGCCCACACTCCGCCATGATTCTCAATGATGGCACCTCAAGCTCGATAGGATGGACTGCTTCCATCCCGTAAACTAAAGAATAAGGCGTCGCTCCTGTCGATGTTCGAATTGATGTCTGATACCCCAGAGTGCTAGAGGTAGTTGCTCATGCCAGTCCCGGGCGAACTCAGCAGACTTTTGATAATCGTCTCAATATTCTTATTTGCCGCTTCAACAGCTCCGTTCGTTTGAGGGCGATAAACAGTCGAATGATGGACTTGGATCCCAAATTCTTCGAACAACTCCAATACCCTGCCTTTGAAATGAGTCCCATTATCTGACACGAACGCTTGAGGCACACCATATCGATAGATGATGTTCTTCTTGATAAAATGGGTGACCTGAACTGCAGTTAGGGTTTTGTAGGATTCAGCCTCCACCCACTTGGTAAAGTAATCTATCGCCACCAAAATGAACCGGTGACCGTTTGAAGCAGACGGTCTGATCATGCCAATGACATCAATGCCCCACACAGAGAAAGGCCAAGGAGAAGTCATGCTAATTGGGTTAGAAGGGGGAACATGCATTAAGTTAGCATGGATTTGGCACTTATGACAACGCCGCACATAATCCACACACTGAGATTCCATCGTGGACTAGAAGTAACCCTGTCGTAGGATTTTCCTAGCAAGCATGACACCACTCATATGAGGACCACAGACTCCCTCATGGACCTCCTCCATAATCCTTGTGCCCTCAGAGCCATTGACATAGAGCTTGTGCATCCCACAATGGGATCTCTTGTATAACTTTCCTCCACAAAGGATATACTGGGCCGCTATCCTTCGTAATGCAAGTTGATCTTTCTTAGAAGCTTCAGCCGGATACTCCCCACTTTCAACAAAATTCCATATGTCATGGTACCAAGGTAGGCCATCATCTTCATCATCGATGACATTGACATACTGATAGGCAGGACAGTCCCGCTGTTCGATCAGGATAGGGCGGAGTTTGACACCCAAAGGAAGTTCGACCATGGAAGCCAAGGTTGCCAAGGCATCAGCGAATTGATTCTTTAAGCGGGGACTATGAGTGAAAGTAACCTTATTGAAACGAGGAATGAGATCTTCCAAGTCCCAATGATACAGTTTCAACCTTTCTTCGCGAACCTTCCAATCCCCGTTGGCTTGAGATACGACGAGGTTAGAATCACCAATGACCTCGAGTTTTTCCACACCGAGGGTAAGAGCGGCCTCCATGCCAACAATACAGGCCTCATATTCAGCTTGGTTGTTTGTGACATCGAAGTTGAGCTTGAATGCAAGCGGAATGTGAGAACCATCAGGTGTAATCAACAGCACTCCGATCCCATATCCCTTCTGGTTGGCTGCTCCGTCAAAGTAAAGTGTCCACACGTCTTCGAGAACTGTTAGCACTTCCTCATCTGGGAACACTAAATCTGAGTCCTCCAGTCCATCAATAGGATGGTCGGCTAAGAATTCCGCAACTGCTCGTCCCTTGACAGATTTTCTTGTAACGTACTCAAGATCAAACTCTGCCAACAAGAGCAACCAACGCGCAAACTTACCAGTAAGTGCTGGCTTCTCAAACAAATACTTGAGAGGATCCATTCGATAAATCAACTTCACTGGATAAGCCAGCATGTAGTGTCTTAACTTCTTAGAGGCCCAAACAAGAGCCCAACATGTCTTCTCCAGAGCTATGTAGCGTTCTTCACACCCTACCATCTTCTTACTTAAGTAATAAATGGCCTTCTCGACGCCCTTATCTCCTTCTTGCGCTAGTAAACAGCCCATAGACGAAGGATTCACAGATAAATAAAGTATCAACAGCTTCCCAGGGATCGGCGGCATAAGGACCGGCGGATTTTGCAAGTATTTTTGAATGGATATGAAAGCCGCGTGGCACCTGTCTGTCCATACAAATGGGGTATTCTTCTTTAAAAGACGAAACATCGGCTCGCAAGTCAAAGTTAACTTAGCGATGAATCTGTTGATGAACTAGATCTTCCCCAAAAAGCTCCGCACTCCCTTTTCAGATTCTGGTGGCTTCATTTCAAGTACAGCCTCAATTTTTGACGGGTCAACTTCAATCCCATGAGTAGTGATCAGAAAACCAAGCATTTTACCTGCCGTGACCCCAAAAGTGCACTTCTGCGAATTGAGACGCATTCTGTACTTACGGAGACGGTCGAAGAACTTTTGAAGAACAGGTACATGCCCCGCACGAGTTTTCGACTTGGCGATCATGTCATCCACATAGACCTCAACTTCTTTGTGCATCATGTCGTGCAGAATGGTCGTAGCAGCACGCTGATAAGTAGGACCGGCATTCTTTAAACCAAACGGCATGACCAAATAGCAGTTAGTCCCCCATTCAGTGATGAATGTTGTCTTCTCACGGTCTTCTGGTGCCATGAGAATCTGGTTATATCCTGAGAAACCATCCATAAATGAGAGCATAGCATGCCCTGCCATATTGTCAACAAGCACATCAATATGCGGCAGGGGAAAATCGTCCTTAGGGCTCGCTTTGTTCAAATCCCTGAAATCGACGCATACCCGGATTTGTCCATTCTTCTTAGGGGCCGACACAATGTTGGCAACCCAGGTGGGGTATTGAGAAACCATAAGAAAACCAGCGCAGATCTGCTTAGTGACCTCATCCTTGATCTTCTGTACCCAATCTGGCCTCACCCGTCTTAGCTTCTGTTTTACTGGTTTGGCATTCGGCACTAGAGGAATTCGATGCCCCACTATTTCTGGGTCAATGCCGGGCATGTCCTGATGAGACCATGCGAAGATATCACTGAACTCCGTGAGCAGTTCTTTGAAATCCTGATATTCCTCTAGAGACAAAGTGGAGCCCACCTGAACCATTCGGGATTGTTTTCATCTTTCAAATTTAAAGAAACTACTTCTTCTTTTAACGACTGAGCATGCCTTTGATCTTCCCTTTCGATGAAGGCACGGACTTCCTTGGAAATATTCCCATCGAAATCTATCCCTTCATTGTCGGGGTCGACACAATCTATGTCGGGGTCGACACAATCTATGTATAAATCATCAAAGTAGTCAGAAGTGGATTCTTTCATTCCAAAAGGCCCCTCAGGGCTACCAAGTATAGCAGAGTCAAACTCGAAATAAAAGTTATGACGTGGAGGGCCAAGAGGCACAAACTCTGACTCAAAGCTAGACTCAGAAGACTCCGTGTCAGACTCAGACTCAAACACATCATCAATGCAAGTTAAGTGTGGTTTGAACATACAATTTTTAAGGCTACCCTTGGCTTCTGTAATAAGAGAGATGGGATCCTCAAAGGTATCCGCCTCGAGCATGAGCACTTCGGCTTCTCCATCTTCCTCGGCCAAACCCACTTGGAGAACTCGTGGAACAGCTGCTCCAAGCTTCCCTGATTCAAAGATCCCAGCTAGTTAGTCTTGATCTTAGGCTGATTGAGCTTCTTCTTGAATTCCACCCTTGCTGGCTCCTCATCACTATCCGACCAGGTGTCGTTAGCGAAAATCTCAAAACCTGGCAGCAGCTCCCCCGTCTTTGAGTCAATAAAGGGCTCAGCCTGCCCTGTGTAAACAGTGTTTCCCTTCTCGCAGACGAAGTAGCTGTCGGGATCACCATAGAGAGTTTGAGGTTTTCCCGTACATTTCCTTCTTTTGGCATCATTGGCTGAGGCAATATACCCCAAACCAAAGCGGCCCTCGCAGGAAGAAAAGGTAGGGAACTCCGGGATCCCTTGCTGGTGAATCCCTAAGCCCAAGCCAGGTAGATAGGACATTCTCCTCATAATATCTAAAGCAACAGAGCTTATGATAAAGTCCCCGTCCACGTTAATGGCCAAAACGGAGCCAGATGTATCAAAGGAGAAGCCTCCGAGATCCACGTCTTCTTCGCCATGCATGATTCCCAAAACCGGGGTACCATCCTCCTTGAGTGGGCGAATGCCTGAGTCCCCACAAATTGTTAACATGCCAGTAGGAAGCCCGAGCATGACCTTTTGGTGGAGAGTTGGTGGCATAGCCATGATATCAGATCTGTGGAGCCACGGCCTACCGAAGAGAAGGTTGAAAGTGGCAGGGATGTCAACAACATGGAATTCAACATCCATTTCAAAGCCCTCAGCATCGAGCTTGAGCATCAGCGTGCCTCCGACCACACGATGAGTATTGTCGTACGCCTTAACGGCCAGATTGGAAAGCGCAAAGTCCTTTTTGGTCAAACCCAAACGGTAAGCCACCCTTAAAGGGCAAACATTGATCGCTGAACCATTGTCGATGAGGACGGTTGGAACCCAGAGCCCTCGGCATTTGACAGTGATGTGCAAGGGGCGATTGTGGTCAACTCCTTCAACTGGCAGGTCCTTATCGGTGCAGATCACGGTGTGCTTGAAGATAAGTGGGTGGATTAGAGATATCATTGCTTCGGGAGTGGTATCAGCTGGGATCTCAAGATGAGCAAGAGCGTGGCAAAGTTTCTGTCGATGCTCACGAGAAGAACAAATCAGTGCCCAGATTGACATGGCAGCGGGAATCCGTTCAAGTTATTTCTGAATCATGTCTGCATCAAAGGAGCCAGCAGGTACCTTGAGTGGTGCAGACCTTGGGAAGGTAGAGGGCTCGTTCCTTTGGTTAGAAGGGTTGGATGAACTTCCAGCCTGCAGATTAGCCGGCTGAAAAATTCATCCACTCCTTATAACGTTGTGAACACTTCCCAAAGAGGGCACAACCTGAGGGTCTTGATCAATATCCCAGAGATCAGCATGGACTTCACCTAGCTTGCACTTCCCTTTGTCGGGCGCTGTTGCCATCGTAGGAACTTCCAAGTTTAAACCCAAATCTTCAGCCAAGTCCTTCAATAAAAGTGTATCCCAAAAGTCAAAGTCCTTGACTGCCGCAACCTCTGCAACAGGTTTTGCGTTGGCGATGAAGGGAACATCCCAAAGTCCACTATCAGCCAAAGAGCGATTGACCGTCTAAACTTCTGCCCCAACTTGAACATTAACTATATCATCGACATCCTAAAGATCGGCTGGTGGGATGAGGTCTGTCATCATAATACTGCAGTCTTCCATAGCCGGAGAAGGAACTATAGGACGTGGCGATCCCTCATCAATAATGTAGAAAGTGGGGTCCTGCTCGACATCAGAGATTGAATTGCCGAGCCTGTTAAGGGTAGAAGGGCGGAAACATTCCCCCAAAACACGAGGTTCTTCTTGAACGAAATCGTCCTCCACAAAGTGAGTCATGTAATCTGGTAAAGCATAGCCCTGAAGAGGATTAGTGTCAAAATCCAACGAAAACTGCCAAGCGGGTTCAGGATCCCAATAATATTCCTCTTTGGGAAGCATAGGTTCAGGTTGTTGGAACAACATATACAAGGAAATACCATCCAAAGGATCGAGCATCGCCTGGTTGTGTCCGACTTGCCATTCCTCGTCCTAAGCTTGGTCCTGCTGAGGGAGTGGGAGATAATCAGGATGTAATGGGAAGCCCTCTAGCTTGAGCTGGTTCCATTCTTGGATTATAGGAGCGGCGTAATCACCACCGTCGGCTATGGGCCAACCCACGGCCTGCATGCTGAGCTCAGGCTCTTGCTCAAAGTATGACGGTAGTGCAGCCCTGAACTGGCTTTCAAAATTCCGAGAAGAACAAGGATCCCTTATGACCGGGATAGGATCACGATGAGTCGAGGTGGGACCAAGTCGTATAGGCTGAATGGGGTCATCATGGAGATCACCCATGATTTCGTTGAATAGATCGAAGCCTGTTTGGAGAAGTTGAAGGCTTGGATTAGAGCGAGAAGGTTCTCCAATGTACATGAGTTCTGCTTCCGTCTCCAAAGGCATGGGTACAACCGGTTTGGGCTGGTTTATTGGGATTATGTGGTCAGTGGGGTTGAATATGGTGGAGCAAGGGTTGATTTGAGTGGAGCTGGAGGATATGTGGTTGATATGTGGAGCAACATTGTGCTTTGGCATGGAATTGGAAAGGATGTTTGGTTTTTGAGATGGTGGAGGTGGAGCCTGAAGGGTCCCTTCATCTATAAGATCCTGAATTGCATGACGGAGGCGGAAACAGGAATCTGTAAGATGACCAGCCCCTTGGTGATAGGCGCAGTAGAGATTGGCTTTGAAACTAGGTGAAGGATTTTTGGGTAAAGGAGTTGGATCAAGGGGTTTCAGATGTCCTGACTTGATTAACTTCTCCATAACAGAGGACAAAGGAGCCTCAAATGCGGAGAAACTGCGGGGTTGGTTACGAGGACGGTTGTTCTGTGGAGTCTGCACTAATTGATTGACATCGGCAATGTGATTGGCAGTGTTGGATGAGGAGTTAGTGCCACTGGTTGCTGCATTGGAGAAAGTCCCACCCCTAAATAGTGCATTGGTGCTGCCAGAGTATGCCCGAGGTTTTGATTTCGAAGGGTTAGAGGATTCTCCTTTCGATAGAATACCACTTTGCAGCGCATCCTCAAGAACCAAATGCTTAGCATAATCTGGCTGAAGGTTGCGGGAAATGATGCGGAGTTGATCCCTCTCACTCGGACGATCGGTCATTAGGGCAGCGCTCTCCACCTTTTGACAAAGTCCGCGAAGGACTCTTTGGCTTCCATTTTGATGGATTCAAGCTCCCGTGTCATTACCTTCAGCAAGGAATTATAACTGTACTGCGAAATAAACACAGCAGCAATATCCCCCCAAGTCCTCCTCTTTGCAATGTCGAGTGACAAGAACCAATGAAAAGCTCGACCGGAGAGAGTCTGAGGGAACAACTGTGACATGACTTTGGGTTTGACTGACAAGAGCTTCATAGCAGCGTGACAACTATACAAATGAGTCTTAGGGTCACCACTGCCATCGAACTTGGCTAGATCAGGCATTTTGAACTTGTCGGGAAGCTTGGCATTGGGATACAAACAGAGGCGGTCCAGGTCAATTTCCCCGGCACTGATCCTTTTAGATTTAGAAACAGATTCCTCCAGCCTGGTGATTTTGGCCATAAGAGCAGTCAAATCAGGATTTTGAGTAGGCCTAACAACAGCAAGGTCAAGGTTTGCTGCTATTGGACGAGCTTCTCTTGGATTGGGCTGAACTATGAGCCGCCCAGCATGATTCGGGTCTTTGACAAAGACAGGTTCTGCATGAACATCCTCATCAACCTCGCCTCCCATTTCTGTTACTGGTGGAAGATGAGTGTTGAAGAGGTCATTCAAACGGGTAACATTGGCATCTGTCTGAGCAACCCTCTGTTGCATGGTGGCGATTCTATTCTGAAGGCTTGTGAACATTGCTTCCACAGTGAGCGGTTGAGGTTAATCTGCCATGACCGGTGTTTTAAAGGAACTTGATGAAGATGAAGGAGTTGGCGATGTCGGGGGTTTAACTTCCTGGAGAACCGAAGACGAGCCTGACTGAAGAGTAGCCAACAGAGAACATGGAGAGTCTTCCGTTGTGACTGACTGGGATTGCAACCTGACTAGCCTTTGAACTGGATTATGATGCAGACGTTCCCAAGTGGGTTTGCCTTTTCTGCTTCGATACTCTCCGTGGTGGTGCAATGATTCAGAACTTTGCTTGCAATAAAGTAAGAAAAGCTTAATCGGGGCCCTGCAATAACTTTAATCTAAATAAAAGACTAAAGCGAAAGCGCAATCACCGTCGTCAGTGTCACCCTAGACTCTAGATTTAAAAGAGAAGTCTATCTCAAAAATGTTCGGACACTGCCAGAATCCTCGAAAATCTTTTCGAGAGTGTACCCTTTGAATAGATCGATAAGACTAAAGGATGTCAAAGTCGCCTAAGCTTTTGACTATTCTGTTCTCGAGATTTCAACTTTGAACTTGGAACAAGTTGGTGTAGATGGCGTGATACTTTAACCTGGGCGGCGTAGGTGGCACAACACCATAGCCTAAACGGTGTACGTGCTTCGCACGATAACCAAAGTGGTGTAAGCATCACGGCATTCTCTCCGTTGTTCCTTGTTTTCTGTTTGAAACTTTGATTGGGCATTAGACAAAGGCTTAGAAAGGTTTGATATCCCAAAGCCTCGTTAATCTAAGGATTTTGAAAATTGATAACATGCACCATCGAGACGCATGACTCTTCATCGGGCTCGAAGTAGTGTCCTAACATTTCAAGTCAGACTCGAAGACTTGAGAACCTAGAAGCTGCCTTAAACATGCTCCTACGCAAGCGGTATGTATGTACAGTGCATGCGATAGGGAAAGCAGTAACACGTAGACAGTATATGGGGTTAGATGCAAGTAGATCTTACCCTGTAGGTACCTGTCCTAGTTTGAAGAGTGCTAGTGCTTTGTATATGCAAAGGCTGGATTTGGCTTGTAATGGGTTCCTCGGACTAAAGCCAAGATATACCTCCCGCTGCCCGCGTAACCGCAGAGCAACAGCCAAACGGTAGAATGACTCATCATCGTCGGAGGTTGTTGGTCATTCGGGGTCCCCAGGCTCCGGTAAATCGTGCCGGATTGCCAAAACGATCCAACAAGACTTATCCCACATCGATGCAAGTGAAGAATGCTAAAAATTGATTTAAGAAAAGAAGAATCACAATATCGCAAAATGCTTTTTCAAATTTTGGCTCACTTTATTTAGTCCATTTTAAAAGAAAAATACACAAATGATCAATCGGAAAAGTCCCAGATTGGATTGGCCGGACACGAGGTCCTGTTAAATCACCATTCCGACCTTCGGCAGCGCGAAGCTCACCGTTTTGACAGACTTTTAAGGGATTGTTCATAAGTGTATTTAAACTTTTAAGCATGGATTAATATTGGTTCGATTCCCCAGTAGAGTCGCCATTATGGGTAGCATGCCCTTGGAAATTTCCGGATTTCCAAACGCAAGAGCCCAGAATCAAGGGAGCGCTTAGCTGGACGACTAGCGCTCGCAAAATACAGAGTCGCCACTCGGATTTTGAAGGTCTGACACCCAAGGAACCGTATTTCGAAGCACTTGACGCGCTATTTTTGATTTGAAAAAGTTAAGGAACTAGTCCGGCATAACCATATCTGGGTTCGGGAGCCAAGTTACGAGAGGGGAAGGGTTTTAAGGCACCCCTCTCGCCCAATCCGGAGATCGGTCTCTACTTAAGCATTTGGTGAAAAAGTTTGCAATTCTTCTTTTATTAACCAATTTTAGCCAATTAAGGCAGGGAAACAGTTAATTGGGGATCCTAAACTGTAACACCTTGCAACATGTGATCAAAGATAATACGAATGGATGGCATGCTTGAAAAATAAACGAGATAAAACCCAACACTGTTACCGGGCATCAAAATAGTGCGTTGATATGAATGAGGCACACGCACCAGCCAACTTGCATGCATGGCTCTGCAAGCATGCAAGTTAACTGTCGCGCGACCCATTCATACCATCGCGTGATGGTTATATCCCTCCAACAGGTTCAATTTTATCTCCTTCTGGGCTTTAGAAGGACCAATGCACACCCAGGATTCAAACTAAGCAGTTTATATTTACTGAAAGCAAATAATTATTACAAACTGAATGGATAGAGAATAAATACAAACCCCTAAACAGTGGAGGCATTAAACAATGGTCATGGACCAAGCTGCCCATGCAAGGGCAACCACTGGAAACAGACAGACCATCACGCGATGGAGTCAATTCATCGCGCGAGTGTCATGACTAGACTTCCAGGAATTGCTTTGCATGCTTAGGCTTTGAGACATGTTCAAGAGCAACCCAGGGGCATTCCAAAGTAACTAACTAAACAAATTAAGCTAAGCTATGGATTTTTAACATGCAAAATAGTGGAATTAATTCAAATCATGCTTCAACATAACTTTTTATGCTATAACAAAACAGAAAGGAACCAAAACCCTATCCCCGCGAGGACTGTCGCGCGACAGCTCGAAGCATCGCGCTATTGAATGAGTCCATCGCACGCAGGAGGATTGGTGTACGATTCTTGTAACTCTGCCGACTTTAGAGCCAGAACTGGTATTGATTACCAGCCTTGGCTCTGCCAACCCCCCTCAGGGATCAAAATAGTAAACAGTAAAGGAATTATACCTTTGCTTGAGTGTTTCGGAAATGGATTGAACTAGGTGGTGTGACTTGGAGAATGAGTGTATGGAAGTGACTTTAGTAATAAAGTATGAGGAGTGTTTGAAAATGGTATTCTCTTTCTTTTTTTTATCTTCTTTTTTTGTAACCTTTTGCAAGATGATCAATGGGGGGGTATTTATAGGACAAGAGAAGGTGTGAGGTGGGTGAAGGACTTGGCCTAATGACCAGCCAACAAGGCTGGCCAGCCCTCCTTGGTGGAGAAAGTGGCCAACAAGGTGAGGGGAGTGGTTGTGAGGATGGTGCAACCCATGCACCTGCAAACGCTGTTCAGTCGACGAAAACGGGGTTCCCAGGTCAGTAGCCCCCTGATCATCACAAAATCCAGCTGGAAAAAGGTGAAAACGATAGGTGTTGACCATTGCGCGAGGGACTGGGTCCATCGCACGATGGTCTGGGTCCATCGCACGATGGTCTTACCCACCCACGCGATGGTCAAAAGTCAAGGTTTGACTTTGACCAACACCTAGCAAGTAAAGCGTCGCGCGAGGGATTCAATGGATCGCGCGATGGTCAATCCCTAAGGTCAGGGTTTTGACTCAGGGTTTTAGGGTTCAAGATGGATTTTGCATACTCCAAGCTCAAGCCATTTCACTCTCAATACTGTTTTTGACCTGATTCATCATCGGTGAAATAAGAAACCGAAAAAGAAAGTAAATCAATTGGGAAACCAGATTGGGGTGTCTACACTCTTCCTCCTCGCTCTCCGTAACTCGGGAAGTGGTGGATCCTTTTCTTTTCTTTTCTTTTCTTCTGAGCTGGCCCCTGTGCTGGTTTCTTCTACGTTAGCCTCTTCCTCAGTTCTCTATGAAACTGTGGCTCGTTGCTAGTCGAGATAATCTCTACTCCTCTCTGCACACTGGCCACTGGTCGTGAAGCCCTCACTTAGCTCTGGGCTTCGGTAGGAGTAGTAGAGGTGCTGGCCGTTTTCTTTTGTGGAGGAGGTCGGGCACTTTTTCGCCTAGGTGCCGCCCTAGCTTGTCCCTGCATTGCCATTCATTCAATCATTTCAGTATATATTGTGCATATTTTTGTATATATCAAGAGCAGTTCTATCAAGCATACATTGTATCGAAAGCAAGCTTATCTAAGTATCGAAAACAGAACGGAACAAATTTTTGTCATTTTTTTTTACCTAAGGCCGTACAGTATGAGCCGAAGCCGCCGGTGGGTAGTGCAACTGCAGAGGAGTGCCACCCGCTATCTTGTGAAACTCCTTCTCCATGGCCAGCATCAAGCGGGCAGCCTCCCGCGCCCATTCAACTGGCACCTGTGTTACATTTTGGAAATAAAGTCAGGATACGGTTCAAACACAGTGCAAGTACGAGGAAATAAACAAAGCTGAAAGAACATCGTACCGGCCCCATGATCTGTGACGACTCTATCTTAGCTGGCTCAAACCAAACTATGGCAGCCTCTCCCTGTGCATCCCATACAGCAAGTGTCCATGAGAGTTGAGGAAGTCCGGTTGCTGCCACGTAGCCACTCCTCTCCCTTGAGCGAGCTGCCCTACCCTCTGGCCGCTTCTTTCCTCGCCAGCCTCTAGAGCTTCGTTCTCCACAGCCAGGTGCTCCATCACCCCGAGCGGACCCGCCAAGTACTGCCTTTGGTAGATGACATAGTTGTGCTCAAGCCTCAAAAGGGCAACAAGATCCTCCAAGGTAGTAAAATGCTACAGCTCAGCTAACGTGTATCGATCGATGTGCGAAGCACGAGACGAAAGTGGCCTAGGGACTATGAACTCAAATGAGCCAAGCGACTGTCTTGTCACCTGGTTGCCCAAGTACCACTGCCACCCGAAAGCCGACTCCAGCAGCACTCTGCTCGTTGTCACTACTCTGCTCCTAGCCGCGAACTCTGGCTCAGGCACCGCGCCGCCCCATGGGTTCCACACTACCTATAATACATTCAAAAGCCAAAACCAAACAGTCATCAACGATAGCATTAAAGCAATTCAAGGCAAAAGTAACTAATGAAAGTTTTGTTTACCTAAGTGTTGGACAGCTCGTCGAGGTAGGCTCTAAAGGCTAAGGGGCTCCCCCTCGATTTCTTCTTGCCGTTATGAAGCGGTCCCCAGATCATGGCACGAGGGAGGATACTCAGATTCGAATACTTGTTCTCTGAAGGGTACATTTTCAATACCTCGTATGCCCATAGCTGTATGGCTTTCCAACAAACAAAGCATCAGACATACGTCATATACAATTCAAGGAAAAAGTGCAAGTATGAAATGAAATTGAGCTATAAGTTTTGTTTCTTACCTCCCACATTCTCCAGTAGCCGGCAATTGCCTTCTTCCCTCGCGAGAACTCCCCCATGAACCCGTAGCACGTCCCTAAAGCTGCTCCTCCCCAATTGTACCGAGACGCCATGTGTAGGTTGTGGAGGGCTGGCAAGTAAGACAGGTGCACTGTAGCCCGCTTATTCGGGTACAGTGTAGCCCCAAACAAGTACAAAAGATAGGCCCTCACCATCTGCTCCTCCTCCTGCTCAGAAGTCGGTATCCTCCCCTGCAAGTATAGCCGGAACTGGACATATCGGACTATCTCTTCACCACCCATAGGCCCCTGTCCCAGGAACCACCTCAGTGCCGCCTCGTCCCGATGAATGCCCGAGTCAAACGGGATAGGCTTGCCTCCCACCCTCAAGCCAGTGATGGCCGCAAAGTCTAACGGGGTCACTGTCATCTCCCCGATCGGAAAGTGGAAGGTATTGGACATGTCCTATCACCTCTCAGCCAGTGCAATAAGTATGGCATGGTCGTTCTTCACCGCTGTCTGCGTAGGGATAAACAAGCCAATCCCCGCAGCATCCACCAGCTCTCGGACCCGCTCAGGTAAGGCCCTATACAACTCAAGCGAACTTGTTGGACCGTCATGACCCCGCGAGCTGGCTACTCCTCTTTGCACACAATAATAGCCAAAACAAGAAGAAGTATGTCAATATATACAGTTCAAATCCAATAAGCAGTCGAATCAGGTCGAAACAGGCATACTATATCAGTCGGACATTCAAGAGAATACTATCAGTCAAGTTTCCAAACTATTGGGCCGAATCGAGCTACATTGTCAGTCGAGACATTTTGTCAGTCGAAGCAAGCTATGAGGCATCCTACTAATTGAAGTTCTAAAGTTGGATTGTTAGATCAAGCATTCTACAGTTGAGTTCAAGTTCACTATTAGCAATTTCTATCAAGTTCTAGGCATTCTACTAGTCGATTTAGGCTCTAAGTTACGTTATCAGTCGAGGCATCTATCCAACAAGTCGAGTTCTAGTTCAGAAGACATGCATTGCAGGTTATAGTTCAATAGTAAACACATGCAACTACAACAGTGCAAAAAGGAAGCTGAAGCAAGTGTAAATGTATACCTGCGCCCAAGACACAGACAAGTGCTCTGTAGGGTCTCTCAGGACAAGCTCCGCATCGTAGCTATCCTGTCGAGGCTCATAGTTCTCGACCTCAGACGGTACGAACAGGTGTGGCACCGACGCCTCTGCAATGAACTCTGCGCGGGGTGCCAACGTCACAGCGGACTCTTGAACCCATGCCTCCTCCTCCTGAGCCCTCTCGGCTATCTCGGTCTCCTGCACCAACTCTTCGGCATCCTGCCTCAGACTCTCCTCCTCCTCGGCACACGCAATCTGTTGCAACCTCTCTTCCCGGGCTACCAAGACTTCTTCAACCACTATGGGGTTTTCCTGCATGAGCCGGGAAAGCACTACCTTACCTACAAACTCCGCGAGATCGCTATTGGTAATGGGGTCATGCCTTGAGAACCCTGTGGGTGGTATAAACTCAACCCGTTCCGCCGGCGCCGCTCTCTGAGCCTCCTCTTTAACCATCGGATCCTTACCCTTTGCCGGGTCCCTCGGTGGAGTCTCTAACTGGTTGCCACCGCCACCATCGCAGCAACTGCTTTCGTCGACCCTAGCCGAGCCTACCCTAGTGACCGCTAGACCTTCTACACCGCTTTGGAAGTCCAAATGTCGAATCTATAGGCCCCCTATATCAGAACCCACCGGCATATGCCCCTCCGGCACAGGCTTACGCTGATCGCCGTCACCACCTCCCCCTTGTGCATGGCTTCCGACGCCATCACCACTGCTGCGAACCTCTGCACTGGTGCCCGTCGTGACTCCCTCCACTGCTTGATCACCCGTTTGAAGTCTCGTGGTCTCAATTTGACCCCTTGGCTGGCCTCGCTCTTCTCTAAACACTACCATTACCGCTGCTACCGCCGGTTTCCGCCATGGATGAGTTGGGATGTGTGGGTTTTGGAAGAAAACGGGAGAATAGGTATGAGAGTTGGGGATTTGAGAGAGTTTGAGAGGATTAGGGAGTTTTGAAACTGATGTATGGCGGTTTCAGACACTGTTCAGAAGTTTATAAGATGTGGGAAAGAGTTGGGCTGGATCTGGGCTGGGTCTGGACTCAGATCTGTCAAAATGACTAGCGTACGCCTCAAATACGCTGCTGTACACCCTTCCAAAATCAAAGCCCGTGATCACCAATCAATGTTGTCACCCTTGGATAATTACTTCCCAAGTAGAGCTCGTCCAACTTCAAATCAATGACGGTCCGCCCGTCTAACTTCAAATCAACGACGGTGTAGACACCCCAATCTGACTTCCCGATCGTTTTACTTTCTTCTTCGGTTTCTTGATTCCCCGATGATGAATCAGGTCGAAAACAGTCTCGAGAACTTGGAATGGCTTGAGTTTGGCATGTGAGGAACCCATCCTTAGCTCTTAAACCCTTGAATCAGAACCTGGACCTTGGGTTTGAATGTCGCGTGACATACTGGAACCCTCGCGCGATGGTTCATTTGCCAGGTGGTGGTCAAAGTCAAAGCTTTGACCATTGACCCTCGCGGGGTTGGCCGTACCCTCGCGCGATGCTCTCACTTCATCGCGCGATGGTCAACACCTGTCATTTTCACCCAGATTGCGTGGTGGTCAGGGGGCTACAGGCCTATGTGACCCCGTTTTCTCGGCTGAAAAGCGTTCTGGGGGGGCTCCCCTTGCACCACCTCACCCCCCATTCTCCCATCACCTTTGCCACCCACTCCTCCACCAAGCAATTGTAACCAGCATTGTTGGCTGGTTACAAGGCCTTGGTTAGCCATCCACTAACCCCTTCTTTCTATAAATACCCCCCCCATGCTTCCTTGCAAAGGGTTACCAATCTCTCTCTAAGAAAGAAGAAGGCAAACTCAAGCACAAGCATCACACACCACTCACTCCCACATAATCACCCTCCAAATCTCACCATCTCATCATTCAAGCCATCTCCAAGACACTCAAGCAAAGGTATAATATCTTTCTGCCCACTGTTCGAACCCCTGAGGGGGGCTGGCAGGGTCAAGGCTGGTAATCGATACCGGTTCTGGCCCTAAAGCTGGCAGAGTTTCAAGAGCCGTTAACTGGGAAACCCTCGCGCGATGGTCCCGTATACTCGCGCGACAATTCTGTCTACGTGAGATTGGACCACGTGGGGAAGGGACTCTGGTCTTTAAGTTTATTATTGTGTTTGTAGTCTTTTAAAAGTCTTTTAAGGAGCTTTAGCTCACTGCTTTGCTGTTTTGCATGTTGAAAATCATTGTTTGGCTTAGTTTATAACACCTCTTGGTTTGGAATGCTCTTGGGATGCTCCTGAACATGTCTCAGAGCCCTAAGTATGCAAAGCAATTCCTGGAAGTCCAGTCTGAACAATCGCGCGCCTGTATCACTCTGTCGCGCGATGGTTCTCTGTCTTTCAGGGACTGCCCTTGCATGAGCAGCTTGGCCTTGGCCTCTGTTTAGACACCCCCACTGTTTAGGGGTTGCATTTTCATAATATTTCCATCTGTTGGCTGTAATATTGTTTACTTTCAAGTACCCGTAAACTGCTTGGTTTGCACCTGGGTGAGCACTGGTCCTTCCAGAGCCCAGAAGGGGGTGAAATTCAAACCATTGGTAAAGCGTCAATACTCGCGCGAGTATATGGTTATGTCGCGCGATGGTTTGCTTGCATGCGGATGAACTCACGCATGCAAGCTGGCTGTTCGTTTGTGCCAAAATCATACACAGCGCTGTCTTGATGTATGATCGACGTTTTGAACTTCATCCCATTTATTACTTGTCATCTCACTAACCCATGCCATATCTCATCACATCCTGCAAACATGTTACAGTATTAATCCCCGATTAACTGTTCCCCCGCCCTAATTGGCTAAAAATTGATTAATCAAACAGAATCGCAAACAACCATTTTCGCAAATGTCTAAGTAGAGACCGATCTCCGGATTGGGCGAGAGGGGTGCCATAAAACCCTTCCCCTCTCGTAACCTGGCTCCCGAACCCAGATATGGTTATGACGGACTGGTTCCTTAACCTTTTCAAATCAAACAGCACGGCAAGTGCTTCGAAATACGGTTCCTTGGGTGTCGGACCTTCAAACTTGAGTGGCGACTCTGTATTTTCGCGAGCGCTTGACGTCCAGCTAAAAAAAAAAAAGGGCGCTCCCTCGATCCGGGCCCCTTGCCTCGCGTCTCGGAATCCGGAAATTCCGAAAACGGGCACGCATGCCCACAGTGGCGACTCTGCTGGGGATAGAACCAATATTGGTCTACGTTTAGATTTCAATACACTTGAAGAACGATCCCACAAAAAGTTTGTCAAAACGGTGAGCTTCGCGCTGCCGAAGGTTGGAATGGTGATTTAACGGGACCTCATGTCCGGCCAATCCAATCTGGGACTTTTCCGATCATTCTCTCGTGTAGTTTCTTCTAAGCATTGACTAAATAAAGTGAGCCAAATTTGAAAAAGGCATTTGCGAATTTGCGATTCTATTTTCATTAATCAACTCCTTTAGCATCTTCATTTGCATCGATGTGGGATAAAGCCTCGTTGGATCGTTTTGGCAATCCGGCACGGTTTACCGGAGCTCGGGGACCCCGAATGACCAACAACCTTCGACGATGATGAGTCATTCTACCGTTCGACTCTTGCTCAGCGATTACGCGGGCAGCGGGAGGTATATCTTGGCTTTAGTCCGAGGAACCCGTTACAAGCCAAAACCAGCCTTTGCATATACAAAGCATTAGAACTCTCCAAACTAGGACAGGTACCTACAGGTTAAGATCTACTTGCATCTAACCCCCATATACTGTCTACGTGTTACTGCTTTCCCTATCGCATGCGCTGTACATACATACCGTTTTGCGTAGGGGCATGTTTAGGGCGGCTTCTAGGTTGTCTCTCTTTCGAGTCTGTCTTACGTTTATTAGGACGCTGCAAGGTCCGATGAAGAGTCATGCATCTTCGCGGTGCATGTTGTTAGATTTTCAAAAGTCCTAGGATCAACAAGACTTTGGGAAATCAAAACTTTCTAAGTCCTTGGCCATATCCCGATTGAAGTCTCAAATAGAAAACAAGGAACGACGAAGAGAATGCCGTGATGCTCACACCACCCTGGTTATCGTGCGCAGCACGTACACCGCTCAGGCTATGGCGCTGTGTTGCCTACGCCGCCCCGGTTAAGGTATCACGTCATTCACCCCGAGTTATTCCAAGTTTAAAGTTGAAACTTCAAGAACGGAAAAGTCAAAGGCTTAGACTATTTTTGACATCTCTTAGTATTATTCGATTCAAACGAGGATACACTCTCGAAAAGAAATCCGAGGATTTTGGCAGCGTCCGAACATCATGAGACAGACTCGTCTGTAGTCTTAGAGTCTAAGGGCGACACTGACGACGATGGCTGCATTATCACTTTAAAGTCTTTTGCTTAGAGTAAGGTTGCTGCAGGGCCCTTATCGAACCTTTTCTTACGGCAAAGCAAAGCAGAATTCTGAACCATTGCGCCGCCAAGGAAAGTATCGAGGCAGAAAGCCAAACCCACTTGGGAACGTCTGCATCAGAATTCCGTTCAAAGGCTAATCAGGTTGCAAGCTCAGTCAGTCACAACGGAAGACTCTCCGTGTTCCCTTTTGGCCGCTTTACGATCAGGATCACCGTCAGTTCTCCAGGAAATTGAATCTCCGGCGTCACCAACCTCCCCGCCCTCGTCAAGTTCATCCGGGACCTCCATTATGGCAGATCATCCGCAACCACTGAGTCTCGAAACCATGCTCATGAACATCCAGAACAGCATCACCACCATGCAGCAAAGGGATGCTCAGACTGATGCAAACCTCACTAGGCTCAATGATCTTATCAACACTCGTCTTCCACCAGCTGCAGAAGTGGGAGGCGAGGTCGATGAGGACGACCATGCGGAACCAATCTTTGTTGAAGACCCTAACCATGCGGGGCGGATCATAATTCAGCCCAACCCGAGAGAGGCTCACCCGGAGGCTGCAAATCTAAATCTCGCTGTGGCAAGACCCGTTCTGGATCCTAACATGACTACTCTCATGGCAAAGATCGTCAAGCTGGAGGAATCTGTGTCCAAGTCTGAAAAGATCAGCGCCGGGGGAATTGATTTAGATCGCCTCTGCTTGTATCCTAATGCTAAGCTCCCCGACAAGTTCAAAATGCCTAATCTCGCCAAGTTTGATGGGAGTGGCGACCCGAAGACTCATCTCTATGGCTACCATGCCGCCATGAAACTCTTGGCTGTTGAACCCGAGGCCATGTCCCAGCTGTTCCCTCAGACTCTCTCAGGACCCGCTTTTCACTAGTTTTTGTCGCTCGACATCGCTAAAAGGAGGACGCGGGAGGACATCGGTGCTGCGTTTATTTCGCAGTATAGTTACAACTCCCAGCTCAAGATGACAACCCGAGAACTTGAGTCCACGAAAATGGAAGCTAAGGAATCCTTCGCGGATTTTGTCAAAAGATGGAGGACGAAGGCTGCTTAGATGACCGATCGCCCGAGTGAGAGAGATCAGCTCCGAATCATCTCTCGCAATCTTCAACCTGATTATGCTAGGCATTTGGTTCTTGTCCAAGCCTCCTCGAACTTTGACACTTTCTTCAAATCTGGAATGGCCATCGAGGATGCGCTACAAAGTGGGATTCTGTCAAGAGGGGAGTCTTCTAACCCTTCGAAACCAAAGCCTCGGGTCTACTCAGGAAACACCAATGCGTTGTTTGGCAGTGGGACATCTTCCAACACAGCAACTAGCGGCACTAATGCTTCCTCTTCCAATACAACCAATCGTGTCGCTGAGATTAACCAGGTGCAAACCCCACAAAATAGCCGGCCCCGCGGTTAGTCCCGCAGTTTCTCCGCGTTTGAAGCTCCACTGTCATCCGTCATGGAGAAGTTAATCCAGTCAGGGCATCTGAAACCCCTTGACCCGACTCCTCTGCCTAAGAACCCTTCACCTAACTTCAAAGCCAACCGCTATTGTGCCTACCACCAAGGGGCTGGACATCTTACGGACTCCTGTTTCCGTCTCCGACATGCGATCCAGGATCTCATAGATGAAGGAACTCTCCACGCTCCACCTCCACCAACCCAAAAACCAAACATCCTCTCCAACTCCCTGCCCTAGCACAATGCTGCTCCCCGCATCAACCAAATATCCATCAGCTCCACTTATATCAACCCTAGCTCCACTATATTCAACCCCATTGACCATATAACTTCGACAAACCAACCCAGGCCGGTCGTGCCCATCCCTTCTCAGCCCGAAGCCGAGATTTTCTACATCCATCTTGAAGAAGGACAGTCGTCCAATCCCGATGTACCTCTCGCACGCCTGCAGAATGGAATGTTTGTGTTCAATGCCTCCATCAGCGACCTGTTTCACCGGTCCATCCCCTCCGTGCAGCTCAACTCTGCTTCTTCCTTGGACAGCCCGTATTTTGATGTGACGGATCCAAACTCCTCTCCGAATGTGATAAGCCGCTTTAGGTCTGCTGTCCCTCTTCTACCGGAACGACAGGTTGATATGCAAGCAGTGGGATGGGCTATCGCCGATAATGATGATTATGCAGCCCCCATAATCAATGAATGGACGGAACTAGAGTTAGACGGTTTCCCCCAGAACCCCGAATATCTCCCATTTAACCATGCTTGGTATGACGCCTGGATGGCTAATTATGAAGCAGGCATGCTTGACCCTTTGGATGGATTCTCTTTGAACATGCTATTTCAACAGCCTGAACCCATTCTGCCTGAGGAGGAGTACTATTGGGATCCCGAGCCCGCGTGGCAGTTTCCATTGGAGTTTGACCTCAATCCTCTTCAAGGATACGCTCTGCCCAGTCATGAGATTCAATTCCTGGAAGAGAGTTTCGTTCAGGAGGAAACTCGCGTTTTGGGGGGATGCTTTCTCCCTTCTACTCTTGACAGGCTGGTTGGCTCTGTAACTAACACTGAGTACGACCCTACATTCTACATCATTAGTGAGGAACTCTCGCGCCCCGCACCGTCTTATCCGACCGAGGAAGATCACAACATTATGGTTACGGACCTTGTTCTGCCAGCAGACCTCTGGGATGTTGATGATGTGGTTAATATCCAAGTTGGGTCCGAGGTTTGGACTGTCAACCGCTCTCTTGCCGATGGGGGACTCTGGGATGTCCCGTTTTTTGCTAACACGGAGCCTGTTGAGGAGGCTGTAGTTGTTGAGGATCCAGATTTCTGGGAGTCGCTGCTGTGGAACGATTTAGCTGAAGACCTCGATCTAAGCATGGAAGCACCTATAGTCCCACCACCAGCTGACAAAGGGAAACGCAAATTGGGGGAAGTCCCTGCTGATCTTTGGGATGACCGTCAAGACTTTCAAACGGTACCCTCTTTAGAGAACGTTCTCAACGTTACGAGGAGTGGACGAATTTTTCAGCCGTCCAATCTTCAGGCTGGGAGCTCGTCCAATTCTTCTAACAAAAGGAACGAACCTTCTGCATTCTCAAGGTCTGCGCTGTTTGAGGTACCTTCTAGCCCCCCGAATGAGGACATGATTCAGAGGCAACTGGAGCGGATTCCTGCTGCTATATCACTCTGGGGACTAATCTGTTCCTCCCGCGAACATCGTCAGAAGTTCTGCCATACTCTCTCTCGCCTTGAGATCCAATCGGATGTCATGCCTGAAGCAATGATATCTATAATTCTCCCGCCTACTTCTAGGCACACCGTGGTCTTCACCGACAAGGATCTACCGATCGAAGGGGTTGATCACAATCGCCCCTTGCACATCACTGTTAAGTGTAAGGGACTCTGGATTCCGACTGTTTTGATCGACAACGGATCGGCGATCAATGTTTGCCCGTTGAGAGTGGCTTACCGCTTGGGACTAGCCAAGAAAGACTTTGCACCTTCCAATCTGGCTGTTAAGGCATACGACAGCACTCGACGTGTGGTCCAGGGCACGCTCGTGCTCAAACTTGACGCTGAGGGGTTTGAGATGGATGTTGAGTTCCATGTGGTCGACATCCCCGCCACTTTTAATCTTCTGCTGGGAAGGCCGTGGCTGCACCGATCTGACATCATGGCTGTACCGTCTACTCTTCACCAAAAGGTTATGTTGGGACTCCCTACTGGAACTTTGACTATCTGCGGGGACTCGGGCATTCGCCCGCTTAAGGAAGATGGCACACCTATTTTGGGGATTGCACACGGCGAGGAAGACGTTGATCTCGGGGGTTTCTCTTTCGACACTTCTGGGTCAGTTTTGGCTATCAACGTGGATGGGGACTTCATCATAAGCTCTGTTGCTTTAGACATCATGAGGAGGATGTCCTATCTACCTGGTCTTGGCCTTGGGATTCACCAACAAGGGATCCCTGAGTTCCCTGCCTTTCCTTCCTGCGAGGGCCGCTTTGGCTTGGGGTACTCTCCCTCTACCAAGGATGCCAAAAGAAGGACATGCACGGGAAAACCTCGATCTCTCTATGGTGAACCCGACAGCTACTTTGTGCGCGAAGTGGGGAATGACGTTTACACCGGACAGCCTGAGCCTTTTATCGATTCAGTCACTGGGGATTTGCTGCCTGGGTTTGAGGTTTTCGCTGATGACACTTGGTCCTCTAGTGATGAAGAGCCAGCAAGGGCGGAGTTCAAAAGGAAGCTTAGCCAGCCTAAGCTGAAGACTGATTGGCTGATGTCTTTTGATCAAGGGAGCTTAGAGCAGCTGTTTTATGGGTTCTCCCAAGTGGGTTTGGCCAAGGAAGCTGAAGAGGCCGAAGTGTTCATGCTCGGTTCCGACGATCTCAAGGATCCCCTCTCCCTCATCACAGAAGCAAAGGGTAGCCTTAAAAATTGCATTTTCAAACCACGCCTTACTTGCATTGATGATGTACCAGAGTCTGACACTGAGTCTGTTGAGTCGTCTGAGTCTAAGTCTAGCTCTGAGTCGGAGTTTGTGCCTCTTGGCCCTCCACGTCATGGCTTTTATTTTGAGTTTGATTCCTTTGTACTTGGCGACCCTGCAGGGTCTTATGAAATGAAGGAATCCTCTTCTGACTACTTGAATGATCTTTATATAAACTGTGTCGACCCCGACGATGAAGGGATAGATTTCGATGGGGACATTCCCAAGAAAATTCGTGCCCTCATCGAAAGGGAAGACGAAAGGCATGCTCAGCCGTTAAAAGAAGAAATAGTTTTAATAAACTTGAAAGACGAGAATGATCCCCGAATAGTTTAGGTGGGCTCCACTTTATCTCCAGAGGAGCATCACGATTTCAAAGAGCTGCTCTCAGAATTCAGTGACATCTTCGCGTGGTCTCATCAAGACATGCCCGGCATCGACCCAGAAATAGTGGAGCATCGAATCCCCTTGCTACCAAATGCCAAACCTGTGAAGCAGAAGTTGAGGCGGATGAGGCCAGATTGGGTGCAGAGGATCAAGGAAGAGGTCACTAAACAGATCGACGCCGGTTTTCTCATGGTCTCTCAATACCCTACGTCGGTTGCCAACATTGTTCCAGTTCCTAAAAAGAATGGGCAAATTCGAGTGTGCGTGGACTTCAGGGATTTGAACAAGGCAAGCCCCAAGGACGATTTTCCCCTGCCTCATATCGATGTACTGGTGGACAATACGGCGGGCCATGCCCTGCTTTCATTCATGGATGGTTTCTCCGGATATAACCAGATTCTTATGGCGCCAGAAGATCGTGAGAAGACGACTTTCATCACCGAATGGGGGTCTTATTGTTACTTGGTCATGCCGTTTGGTTTGAAAAATGCTGGTCCCACCTACCAAAGAGCCGCTACGACCATTCTGCACGACATGATGCACAAAGAGGTTGAGGTCTACGTGGACGACATGATTGCTAAGTCAAAAACTCGGGAAGGGCATGTTCCTGTACTGAGGAAGTTTTTCGAGAGGCTCCGAAAGTTCCGCATGCGTCTCAATCCACAGAAATGCACCTTTGGGGTCACAGCAGGTAAGATGCTCGGTTTCATGATCACTTCGCGTGGGATTGAGGTCGATCCGTCCAAGATCAAAGCGGTGCTCGAAATGAAGCCACCAGAAACCGAAAAGGGAGTGCGAAGCTTTTTGGGGAAGGTTCAGTTCATCAGCAGATTCATCGCCAAGTTAACCTTAACTTGCGAGCCGATGTTTCATCTACTCAAGAAGGACACCCCGTTCGTATGGTCGGACAGATGTCAGGCGGCCTTCATGTCCATTCAGAACTATCTGCAAAACCCGCCTGTCTTAATGCCACCGGTGCCCGAAAAGCCCTTGATTCTATACTTATCTGTGAGTTCTACGTCCATGGGATGCTTGCTAGCTCAAGAGGGTGACCAGGGAATTGAAAAGGCCGTTTATTACTTAAGTAAGAAAATGGTTGGGTCTGAAGAGCGCTACACTGCCTTGGAAAAAACGTGTTGGGCTTTGGTTTGGGCTTCTAAGAAGTTGAGACACTACATGCTGGCTTACCCAGTGAAATTGATTTCTCGAATGGATCCACTCAAGTATCTGTTTGAGAAACCGGCTCTCACTGGTAAGTTAGCACGCTGGTTGCTCCTTCTGGCAGAATTCGATCTCGAATACGTCACGAGGAAGTCGGTAAAGGGGCGAGCCATCGCTGAGTTTTTGGCTGATCACCCTGTGGATGGACCGGAAGACGCAGATTTCGTGTTCCCAGATGAGGAGGTGCTAACAGTTGTCGAGGATGTCTGGACTCTGTACTTCGATGGGGCGGCCAATCAGAAAGGATTTGGGATCGGGGTTTTGCTAGTCGCCCCCGATGGTTCTCATATTCCGCTTGCATTCAAGCTTAACTTCGATGTTACAAACAACCAAGCTGAATACGAGGCTTGTATCGTGGGTATGACGGCTGCACTCACGCTCGGCGTTGAACGACTCGAAGTCATCGGGGACTCCAATCTCATTGTATCTCAAGCCAATGGGGACTGGAAGGTGCGTGAAGAGGGGTTGAAACCTTATCATCAGGATTTGGAGGGGTTAATTCCTCGCTTTAACAAAGTGACTTTCACCCATATCACTCGTTTGAAGAACCGTTTTGCCGATGCACTCGCGACTTTGGCTTCCATGGTCGAATTACCCTTCGGAGTCAAACTCCGCCCAGTCTTAATCGAACAGCGGGACCGCCCCGCTTATCAATACGTCAACGCCATCGATGATGTCGATGATGGCCTACCCTGGTACCATGACATATGGAATTTCGTCGAGAATGGCACGTATCCGGCTGAGGCCTCCAAAAAAGATCAGACTGCATTGCGGAGGATAGCCGCCCAGTACATCATTTGTGGGGGAAAGTTATATAGGAGGTCTCATTGCGGAATGCACAAGCTCTGTGTCAATGGGACCGAGGCCGTCAGAATCATGGAGGAGATCCACGAGGGGGTCTGTGGCCCTCACATGAGCGGCGTCATGCTGGCTAGGAAAATCTTGCGCCAAGGCTATTTCTGGTCTACTATGGAATCTCAATGTGTAGATTATGTGCGGCGATGTCACAAATGCCAAATTCATGCTAATCTAATGCATGTTCCACCCTCTAACCTGTTTGGCATGGCTTCGCCTTGGCCTTTCTCTGTATGGGGCATCGATGTCATCGGCATGGTCAGACCATCCGCATCAAATGGTCATAGGTTCATCCTCGTGGCCATAGATTATTTTACCAAATGGGTGGAGGCTGAATCTTATAAAAGCCTAACGGCAGTTCAAGTCGCTCACTTCATCAGGAAAAACATCATCTACCGATATGGGGTTCCGCAAGCGTTCGTATCAGACAATGGGAGTCATTTCAAAGGCAGGGTCCTGGAGCTCTTCGAAGAATTCAAGATCCAAGTCCATCACTCAACGGTCTATCGTCCCCAAACAAATGGTGCGGTTGAAGCGGCCAACAAGAATGTCGAGACAATCATCAAAAAATCTGCGGAGTCCGCCAGGGACTGGCACGAGTAACTGCCATTAGCTCTTTGGGGTTATCGAACGTCGATTCGAACGTCAACGGGGGCGACCCCATATTCCTTGGTCTACGGATGGAAGCAGTTCTCCCTATAGAGCTTGAGGTGCCATCTTTGAGGATCATGGTAGAAGCGGAACTCTTGGAATCTGAATGGCTCAGTGGGAGATTTGTTGAACTCGTGCTTTTCGATGAAAGGAGGCTTCGGGCCCTGTATCATGTTCAGGGGTAACAGCGGAGAATTGCCCGGGCGTTCAACAAAAAAGTGAAGTCTAGAGACCTGGTCGAAGGGGACATGGTTACAAAAGAGATTCGGGCACCAGTTTTTGACCCCCGTGGCAAATTTCGACCCAAGCGTTCCGGACCTTGCATCATCAAGACCATCCTTTCTGGGGGAGCGGCTCAGCTCATAGATCTCGACGGCAACGAATTCAGCTCTCTGGTTAACCTGGATCAACTCAAACGATACTATCCCTGAGAGAAGCTCGTTGGGCCGAAAACCACAAGGGTGGGCGGTTCCAAGCAAAAATTAGAGCAAGCCTGCTGGACCGAAAACCTGAGAAGGCGGTTTAGGCAAAAATAAATAGGCATCAATCAAAGCTCGCTAGGCTGAAAACCCGAAGTGGCAGCACTAGGCAAAAATTAGAGCGTAAAAGGAGAGTTAAAATACTCGAGCGAACCTTAGCCTGAACTACGTGCTGACCTGATTCTCTGAAAAGGGATACGTAGGCAATCTCTCTGTGAGATTCGGTCACAATCCATCAACTTGATCCACGGTTTCCCATTACCAGGAGTTGACCCGATACTTGGGTGACACGGCGGTTCAACACTTGGATCAAAAGGGGAAAACTCTCGAACTTTCATTTTTATTCAAATTATTACTTCTATTACACAGGCTGAGCAGTCTTAAAAAGATTAAAGCATAAAAACAGAATAAAGTGCTCGAGGCCTTAACAGGCTCACGATTTATTCTAGATCATCAGGATTCGTCAGAAGTCAATTGTTGTTTTGCCTGCTTGCGATTTCCCTTCTTAGCCATGTTTGATATCGGTGCGTAAGTTCCGTGCTAAAGTCTGGGTCAGCTCCTCCGAGTTGCCGCAGGCCCCAGTCGTGCTCATACCCTCTCAGATTCTGGGCAGTGAAAGCAGGGACTTGGAAATCTTCAGTCCCAGCTCGGTGGAGTCCTTGGCTCATTCCTAGCTGACGAAGGATGCGTCCGGGGATGTAGAATGTGAAAGCAATCAGCCCAGCTATCACTACTCTCTCGAATCCTGCAGAACTCAGGGCCATGTCTGGAATGTTTAAAGCTTCATGCCGCCATGTGATCTCGTTCGGCAGCATTTCCCTCATAAATGCGCACCATTGATTCACAGACATCTCCAGATAGATCATACCCCGCTGGTGCATTCGGCCGGGCAGATGAGGCCAGTTTGCTTCCGGTGCTGTGAGCAATCCCAATTTGTCAGATAACCAGAGCTGCATGAGTGGAAAAACAAGTGAGAAGTTACATAAAAGCTTGAGAGAAAAGACAAGTAAGAAGCTTCGATATAGCCTTAGCTGAGAGATGAGGTAAAAATAGAACATGTGAAAGCCGAAAAAAGGTGAGCTGAGTGAGAACTATGCTAACCTGCAGTAGTAGTGGACTACCGCCGAACACGTCTGTTTGGCCGGAAGAAACCAAATCCAAACCTATGAGTGTCTCTGCCAGAACCAGTAAATAAGCAGCCAGCACGCCAATTGCCAGGGCAAATCGACGTCGAGCCTGCGCGGCTATATTCTCTACGTCACCTTCTGGCCCATACCACTCCATTAGGCGCATGATGTTGATTTGCCCGCCAGTTAGCAAACTTTCAGCCTCTCCCCGGGTGATACCAAGACTTGACTGTAAGAGCTTTGGCATGCTTTTTCTATAAGGCGGCACGACAATCACGTTCGAGGCAACTCCTTGGAGGTATGCTTGGAATTCCTCCACGGTTGGGCACAGCTCGTTAACCCCAAACCTGAACACATGAACCTCTGGGTCCCAGAATTGTAGGGCTGCCCTCAGAAACTCTGGACGGACCCTCGCATTGCGAAGGAAACGGAATGCAGCCAGCCCGTGAAACCGGAATGACAACCAATCTCCAGCAACAAAGGCCGTGAGCCAAGGGCTAATCAAGGCCGGAAGATTATTTGCCATTCTGCTTCCTCGTGGGACTTTCAAACTATGGGAGGAATGCCTTTCATTTGCAGAATATTGGCCTCTTTATAGGCAGAATGCATAGGGTGTTGTCCCTTCCCAGTACAAACATCCATGCCATGTGGCGTTTTCTTCTCCAAAGTGAGGGCATCTCTGCACTGCCCCCCCTGAAGTACTATGAGCAGTTAAAGATTGATGACGAGGCTTGGACGTCCAAAAATCTGAGATGGTCAAAATAAGGTGGCCTGGCACGGCCCAACCATCGCGCGATGGTCTCAGCCCATCGCGCGAGTGAGTACCACCCACTACATCGCGCGACATTCTCACTCCCTCGCGCGATGGTTCAGCCTGCATTTTGACAGATCTCACCAGCTACTGTCCGATTTTGGTCGCGTCCTATTCCAAGGGTACTTTGGCAACTTTTGTGGTTCCGGCAAGTCAATGTGAGCATATGCAACCATATCCAAGCATCGGATTCGAGATATCACGTTTAACGAGGTTTTTGAACCCTCGGTGGCTCGTTTCAAGGCCAAATGTGTGTTTCGGAAGGTCGAAACTCGTTCCGGAGGGTCGTGTCCTTTTCTCTCAGGCCGTACAGGTCATGGTGACCTATTGTGACTGTACGGAGGTGTCGGTTTCAGTCCGGGACATAATAGAGTCATGTTTTCCCATCTCGTGTCCCTTTTGTGTCCTTCGTAAGGATTTTGGGCAATTTGGCGTTTCGAGAGGTATTCCTCGAGTCCGTCGGCTCTCTTGAGTCATTTTGTGCATACATGACCTCACGAAAGTGTTCTTTTTTATCCAAGTTAGAATATTCTAGGTTTTGGCTTTTAAATGTCCAATGTTCCATTCCCTCGTATCCTGACCGTATCCTGGGGTACATTTTCGTTTTTCTCTGAGATTAGTTCTATCCGTGCGTATGTGTGCGTTTGTGAACGGTCTCGGTACATTGTCAATGCAAGCATGGTATTAGTGGCAAGCGTTTATTTATTCTAAGATCATTGCAAGAGTAAAATGAACTGAAAATGCAAATTTTATAGCTAATCCATATCTATCCATGTCAAAACAAGGAATACTACTATGCATGCGGCGCTTCGGCCAGTCAAAAGTCATCATGTCAGCTCGGGCACACTCGCCCATCAAATCAAAAAGGCGCACAGGCCCCAAGAGCATGTATCAAGTATCAACTAAGGCACTCCGGCCTTCCGTCTATCTACGCGGGCACGCAGGCCCAAAAGCAAAAATCAAAGATATGGAAAGACAAATGAGGCTTCTTAGTAGCCCTCAGTCCTCCCCGAACTAGTCACCATCCCCGTCGTTGTCGTCGTCGTCGTCTCCCTCTCTAGGGACCTGTCTAAAACCAGGGTCGTCGGCTGAGTCGTCTGAACCACTGCTGCCAGGCGCCTCCTCGTCCTCCTCTTCTTCATCTCCCTCCTCTTCCTCTTCTTCCTCAGAATCCTCGGGCAGGATCAGCCGCTTCTTGCGGACCGGCTCATCTTGCGAGGGCCTTTGGCGCATCTTCAATTGATACCTCTCCTCTGCGCGCGCCACGGCCTCTCGAGCCGCCTCCTCACTCGCGACGGGTGGCTGTACGCCCCGCGTCTGTGGTCTAGAAGTAGGTGGAGGAGCGGGAGTCCTGCTTGCTAGCTTCTTCTGTGGAGGCTCTCTCGCGCTCTTCCTCCTAGGAGCCGCCCGTCCCTGTGTCTGCATTATAAAATTTTGCACATTTAGTATACACTCTATATGTTGTATGTTTGCAAGCAGGTACAATCTATTTCAAAGTTGACGGCAATTAAAGTACACTATGTATCGAGCAAAGCATGCATATGTCAAGTATCGAATGCAGGAATGTATCGTTTCTCTGAAAGGTATATACCTGAGATCTCCGAGCTGCCGGTGGTGGGTAGCGCAAATCCAAAGGCAGGCCACTTGCCGCCCGCCTAATCACGTTCTCCAATGCGAGCATACGCCGAACGGCCTCGTTCGCCCACTCATTGGGCACCTGCAAGAGTAATTTGAAATATGAGCAATGGAGCAATGTTTCAAGGTTTTATGGAAGTACAATAACGAAGGATACGATGCCTTACCGGCACAGTGACAGGCGCTGGCTCAACTCTGGCAGGAACTAGGTGTAGCTCGGCCGGATTGCCCTGAGAATCCACCACAGCTATACGCCATGTCAACTCTGGTGGCCCACCTCTCACAGGTCCACTCGGACCCCGTCTCGCATGGCTTTCACCACTGCTCTGCCTCGCAGTGACGGCTCTCCTCTCCTCAGCAGCTCCGCGGGCCTGACTCCGGACCTCCCTGAACTCTCGCACTCTCAATGGCCCCGCCAAACGCTCCCTCTGGTAGGCTGTATAGTCCATGCCAGGACGCAGGTAGCGTGTCAAGTCGGTATCAGGCCGCGTGAAGATCTCTAGCTCGGCCAACGTGTACTCCCTTGTGTGTGAGGCCCGTGGCGGAAGCGGTCCGGGCACCTGGAACCCCGCGTGGCCCAGTGATTGGCGTGTCACTTGGTCACCCAAGTACCACTGCCAACCAAAAGCCGACTCCAGCAGCACTCTGCTCGCCGTCACGGCCCTACTCCTGGCCAAGTACTCAGGCTCTGACTCTGTCACTTTCCAAGGATCCCACTCCACCTGCGCAAGCAAGCAATGCAAACATCGGTCAGCGATAGCATTAAAGCAATAAAAGGGACGCATACTTATATTTGATGAAGTCGTGCCAAACCTGTGAGGGTCGGAGCTCGTCTAGGTATACCCTGAAGCCGTTCAGGTCGCCTCGCCCTCTTTTCTCTCCCATATTCTTCTTGCTCCAGATATGAGCACGTGGGAGGATCCCCAAGTCCAGACTCTTTGTCACTGGACGGCACATGTTCAGAACTTCATAGGCCCAGAGCTGCACAGTTATCAAGGTTCAAATCATTAGTACAATGCAGGAATATTTTTGAGCAGTTTATGTATTCAAATAGATAAGTGCATATTGGAAATGTGTCTTGCTCAATTATGATCATACCTCCCAAATCCGCCAGTATCCAGCTGTGCTCATCTCGGTCCTCGACGAGTCCCCCATGAAACCATAAGCCGCACCAAGCGCAGCCCCTCCCCAGTCAAAACGTGAGGCCGTCCTCAGATCCCTCAGTGCAGGCAAGTACGATAGGTGGACCTTGCTGCGCCTGTTCGGATACAGGGTGGCACCAAAAAGGTACAACAGGTACGCCCGGGCCATCTGCTCCGCCTTCTGCTCCGTCGCCACCTCCTTTGCAAGGTATCTCGTGAACTGGCCATATCTCGCCATCCCCTCCTCAACCTTGGGTACCTCTCCCAAGAACCACTCCAAGGCCGCCTCGTCCTCCTGAATGCCCGAGTCAAACGGGATGGGGTCGCCTCCAACCCTCAAACCAGTGATCGCTGCAAAGTCCGTGGGTGTCACTGTCATCTCCCCGAGCGGTAGGTGGAAAGTGTTGGTGGTATCTCTCCATCTCTCTGCAAGCACAACCAAGACCGCGTGGTCATTCCTGGCCCGAGTCAGGGTCTGTATGAACTCCCCAAAGCCTGCCATATCCACCAACTGCCTCACCCTCTCCGGCAAACCCTGGTACAACGCCAAGGAGCTACAGGCGCCCCCGAAACCCCGGATGTCCCTCTGTCTCGCTCTCTCCTGCATTAGACACGGAAACAAGCAACAGGAAATATATCAGCATGTGAGGCTTTCTTTCTCAAGTTCTAGGTAATCAATACAACTTGGCAGCAGATGGTTGGTTCAAGTTATTATGTCTCATGCATGGCATTCAATGTGAAACTATGGTGTCACTATTCGTATCTACTTCAAAGGATCATCTTATGTTTTTCGGTACGTAAGCAGCATGCGTTGTATTAAAATGGTAATCACAAAAGTAAATGAGGGATTATCAGAAATTTACCTCAGCCAGCTGCTCGAAATGTGGGTATCGGGGTCTCTCAGAACAAGCTCGGAGTCGTACTCCGCTTGCCGTGGCCTGTATGCCGCAAAACCTGACGGTACAAATAGGTGTGGAACTGGTGGCCTGTATTCCACTGCTGAAAATGGGGTGCGAGTCAAGCCCTCCGCCTCTGACACTGCTGTCACTTTGGGTCCCTCCCCCCTCGCTCCAACCCGCTCCTCGGCCTCCGCATCTCTCAAAACCTCCTCCTCGGCGGCCCTCGCCGTAGCCTCTGAAGCGGCTATCTCCCGCTCTCGCTCCTCTCGAGCCTCCAACACGGCAGCCCCAATCATGGGATCCTCTTCCAGAAGCTGGGCTAATCTCTCGTCACTCAGGAACTCCGCAAGATCCTGTCTCGTGATCGGCCTGTGGCCCGATGACGTGGCCCCCGGGCGAAACAGTACCTCCTCCTCAGGAACCACCGTGACTTCCTCCTCCTCGGCCGCCACGCCCTTGCCCTTCGCCGGGTCCCTTGGCGGAGTCTCGCTTGGCCTGTCGCCACCACCCTCGGTACCTCCACTGCCTACACCCTCGAGAGCGCCGCCAACTATTACCGAGCCACTTACGGCCTCGCTCGGGTCCAGTTGCACGACTCCAGCATTCATGGCCCGACCTCCACTGTCGCGCGACGGTCTGACTGCGTCGCGCGACGATCCTCGTCGCCAACCGCCTCCTGCTCGTGACCTTGTTCGCCATCGCCACCGCTAGTTGCCTCTGCACTGGTGTCTGCGGCGGCCCCCGCTCGCGGCCGATTCTCTGTTTCGACCTCCATTGGTCCTCCCTCGTCCTCCGGACGATCAACCACTTGTTCACTACCTCGGATATCGCTGTGATCCGCCATGGATGATGATACGCACGTGGGTTTGCTTAGTTTTGGGACAAGATCAAGGGTTTGGAGAGGAAGAGTTTGGGAGAGAATAGTGTTGGAGGGAGTTCGAAACTGCTGTGAGCGGTTTTCGAACGTCCCCGTCGATTATATGGAAGAAAGCAGGTCCGGGCCGGGTCTGGGCTCTTGACAGACCCAGGCCTGAACAGATAACCCTCGCGCGACGGTATGACTATGTCGCGCGATGGTTTGGTTGGGCCTCCAGGCCCAATGCAGCTTCTGGATAGGCCCAATCATGCTTATCCACCCTTAAGAGCCCATAGGTTCTCACTTAGGCGCTGCAACAATTTTGAGGTTTATTGTGAGTTGATGACTGTTAAAATCCAAGGCGCATTTATATCCCCAGCAGTGGTCTGCCCGTGTAAAGTCAATTTATCAATCAACGACGATCCATCCGTCCAATTATCAATCAGCGACGATCCATCCGTCCAATTTCAATCAGCGACGATCCATCCGTCCAATTTGAATCAGCGACGATCCATCCGTCCATTTTGAATCAGCGACGATCCATCCGTCCAATTTCAAATCAGCGACGATCCATCCGTCCAATAATCAATCAGCGACGATCCATCCGTCCAATTTCAATCAGCGACGATCCATCCGTCCAATTTCAAATCAGCGACGATCCATCCGTCCAATTTCAATCAGCGACGATCCATCCGTCCAATTATCAATCAGCGACGATCCATCCGTCCAATTTCAATCAGCGACGATCCATCCGTCCAATTTGAATCAGCGATGATCCATCCATCCAATTTCAAATCAGCGACGATCCATCCGTCCAATAATCAATCAGCGACGATCCATCCGTCCAATTTCAATCAGCGACGATCCATCCGTCCAATTTCAAATCAGCGACGATCCATCCGTCCAATAATCAATCAGCGACCATCCATCCGTCCAATTATCAATCAGCGACGATCCATCCGTCCAAATTCGTATCCGCAATCAATCTGCTCCCCAATCCGTTGGTGCACGGTATTTGTATATACTTGCTAGCACTTTTCGTTTAAATCGGCTTTTGGGTGGATTGGATGGGTGTCTAGAAATCTTTGACGTTACCCGTACCAGCCAATGGTGCTCCGCGTGCCGTCAAAGAGGGACTACTGTAGACACCCCAATCTGACTTCCCGATCATTTTACTTTCTTCTTCGGTTTCTTGATTCCCCGATGATGAATCAGGTCGAAAACAGTCTCGAGAACTTGGAATGGCTTGAGTTTGGCATGTGAGGAACCCATCCTTAGCTCTTAAACCCTTGAATCAGAACCTGGACCTTGGGTTTGAATGTCGCGCGACATACTGGAACCCTCGCGCGATGGTTCATTTTCCAGGTGGTGGTCAAAGTCAAAGCTTTGACCATTGACCCTCGCGGGGTTGGCCGTACCCTCGCGCGATGCTCTCACTTCATCGCGTGATGGTCAACACCTGTCATTTTCACCCAGATTGCGTGGTGGTCAGGGGGCTACAGGCCTATGTGACCCCGTTTTCTCGGCTGAACAGCGTTCTGGGGGGGCTCCCTTTGCACCACCTCACCCCCCATTCTCCCATCACCTTTGCCACCCACTCCTCCACCAAGCAATTGTAACCAGCATTGTTGGCTGGTTACAAGGCCTTGGTTAGCCATCCACTAACCCCTTCTTTCTATAAATACCCCCCCCCCCCCCATGCTTCCTTGCAAAGGGTTACCAATCTCTCTCTAAGAAAGAAGAAGGCAAACTCAAGCACAAGCATCTCACACCACTCACTCCCACATAATCACCCTCCAAATCTCACCATCTCATCATTCAAGCCATCTCCAAGACACTCAAGCAAAGGTATAATATCTTTCTGCCCACTGTTCGAACCCCTGAGGGGGGCTGGCAGGGTCAAGGCTGGTAATCGATACCAGTTCTGGCCCTAAAGCTGGCAGAGTTTCAAGAGCCGTTAACTGGGAAACCCTCGCGCGATGGTCCCGTATACTCGCGCGACAATTCTGTCTACGTGAGATTGGACCACGTGGGGAAGGGACTCTGGTCTTTAAGTTTATTATTGTCTTTGTAGTCTTTTAAAAGTCTTTTAAGGAGCTTTAGCTCACTGCTTTGCTGTTTTGCATGTTGAAAATCATTGTTTGGCTTAGTTTATAACACCTCTTGGTTTGGAATGCTCTTGGGATGCTCCTGAACATGTCTCAGAGCCCTAAGTATGCAAAGCAATTCCTGGAAGTCCAGTCTGAACAATCGCGCGCCTGTATCACTCTGTCGCGCGATGGTTCTCTATCTTTCAGGGACTGCCCTTGCATGAGCAGCTTGGCCTTGGCCTCTGTTTAGACACCCCCACTGTTTAGGGGTTGCATTTTCATAATATTTCCATCTGTTGGCTGTAATATTGTTTACTTTCAAGTACCCGTAAACTGCTTGGTTTGCACCTGGGTGAGCACTGGTCCTTCCAGAGCCCAGAAGGGGGTGAAATTCAAACCATTGGTAAAGCGTCAATACTCGCGCGAGTATATGGTTATGTCGCGCGATGGTTTGCTTGCATGCGGATGAACTCACGCATGCAAGCTGGCTGTTCGTTTGTGCCAAAATCATACACAGCGCTGTCTTGATGTGTGATCGACGTTTTGAACTTCATCCCATTTATTACTTGTCATCTCACTAACCCATGCCATATCTCATCACATCCTGCAAACATGTTACAGTATTAATCCCCGATTAACTGTTCCCCCGCCCTAATTGGCTAAAAATTGATTAATCAAACAGAATCGCAAACAACCATTTTCGCAAATGTCTAAGTAGAGACCGATCTCCGGATTGGGCGAGAGGGGTGCCATAAAACCCTTCCCCTCTCGTAACCTGGCTCCCGAACCCAGATATGGTTATGACGGACTAGTTCCTTAACCTTTTCAAATCAAATAGCGCGGCAAGTGCTTCGAAATACGGTTCCTTGGGTGTCGGACCTTCAAACCCAAGTGGCGACTCTGTATTTTCGCGAGCGCTTGACGTCCAGCTAAAAAAAAAAAAGGGCGCTCCCTCGATCCGGGCCCCTTGCCTCGCGTCTCGGAATCCGGAAATTCCGAAAACGGGCATGCATGCCCACAGACGGTCCACCCATCCAACTTCAAATCAAGCATGTGATAGTGATTCACTTTCAATGAATTATTCCCCAGGAGAGTCCATTGTTTATAACGGCTTGCTCTATCCACTGACTTAATCAATGGCAGTCTACCTACCCATATTAACCTTAGCAGCGGCAACCGTTCGTCCAAATTTAACCAATCAGGTTCTTTAAGTATTCGTGTTTACTTTAACAAGTATGTTATGTTCTGGATAGCCTGGAAGGGTGTCTAGAAAACCTTTAACATTACTTGTACTAAGTCAATGGTGCTCCAAGTGCTGTCAAAGGGGGACTACTGTAGACACCCTATTCTGGATTGTCCAAATTAGTTTACTTACGGTCTTTAATTCCCCGATGATGATCAAGGTCATGAACTCCTCGAGAATTTTAATGTGTTTCAGCTTTGAGCGTTCCGAACATCATTCAAACCCTCTTGAACCTCTTTCAAACCCTTCAAACCAAAACCAAATGGCCTCAGCAAAAACCTATTTGCGTGCGCTAGTACTGTACTGATGTGCGCTGGTAAACTCCCACGTGTTAGTCATCGACCGTTAACCCAGTCACCACTGGCACACGCAGGTACGGAAGACGCGTACACCAATCAAAGCACCTTTATTCAACTACGTGCATAAGACTTTTGGGCCATCCCAATATGCTGTACAGTCCTCTGATGATTACAAACGTACAGGAATGTTCCCCCCTCTCTCCTACACCCTCCATCAAGCAAGTCCCATGCATTAAATGCATGGAGACTCCTTCATTAACCCAACCAGCCCTAAACCAACCTAGTTACTATCCCATTCTCCTATCCCTTGGGCTTATATATACCCCCTTGCATTTATATGCAAAGGGGTTACACTCAATAAAAGCTCTTAAGTCTTCTTCTCCTTCTTCTTTAGTTCCTTGCTCTCTTTTCTTTCATCCATTGAAAGAGTAAGTAAGAGGCTCTTCCGTACACCCTTCACACCCTTCACACTCATCATCCATCCATTAAACCTCAAGTTCAAAGCTCAAACCCATCATCAAACTCAAAGCCAAAGGTATACCACCTTTTATAAACTTCCTATTTTGACCCCTGAGAGGGGCTGGTAGGGTCAAGGCTGGTAATCAATACTAGTCCTGGCCCTAATTGCTTCGTCCAAAACCTAACCGTTGAAAAAGGTGATTTACCCCGAGCATAGGGCTAGGTCGTTGTCAGCATAAATACTGGAAAGTCCGAAATCATTCCCATAAAGATAATATTCATAGCTTGCTAGAATTTTTAGATGTAAGGGTTTGCGGCGTTTAGACGGCCAACTTTTGGTTTTGCTTTGAAAGGTGAAAAATGCTTTTATGAAAAAGACTAGAAATGAGTTTGGACTAAGAATTAAAGGCGGCAAGGCTTAGAAGTTCATAACACTTGTAACTTAAGTCATCTAACCATTCTCAACGAAAACTCGATTGAATTGGACGGCATAGGCTATCAACCGGAAGATTAAGCTATGAAATTAATAAAAGACTAGGAGTGTAGTATGGAAATGATTGAGCTCTTTCGTTCTCTTGGCAAACACAAACCGAGACATCGCTCCGAAACCATGTGAGTGAGCACATGATCACCGGAGATTAACATCGACAAGTTTTGTTACACAAAGGCGAACCCTTTTCATTTTGCATACCAAACCTCAAGTATTTAGTTGAGAAAGACAAGATTAACACAAGCTACATGGCGTTAATCACCCCGTGGCCAAGCCTAATTGACTACTCACACATAAGGAAAAGACTAGAAAGAATGAGCTAGATAATAAAAGAGGGAGAGAGGTGGTCCTATTTATACAAAGAGACTCTCTCTTCCCTCTAAAATATCCAAAATACAGCCAAAAGTGGAAACTTGCCACTTATGGAAGGTTAAAAGCTGTCAAAAAGTAAGTCGGTAAGCCTCCCGTATCGATACTCCAGAGCCGTATTGATACCGAGCTGTCTTGCTCTGAAACCCAGGATTCCTAGTAGACGACCCGTATCGATACACACAGAACCGTATCGATACAGAGAATAGCGTATCGATACGCTGAAGGCCAGATTTCTCTCTATTTTGAAACTGTATCAATACTCCAGGAACCGTATCGATACGGTTCTGTTTTCTAGCAGATCAAGTTCCTCAAGCCTCGTTTTGCCACTCGACGGCCCATGGCATGCTCCGACTTCTACAGTTCCTCATCCTTAAGTCCCAACGGCTGAATTCTTCAAGGCCTCGCCTACTCGCTTGCCCTCAAGGGTTGTTCAAAACACCAATCAAGCCCTCTTATTCATGTATTACCTGAAAAGCTCAACGGAAAACCTTAGCACAAAATCACTAAAAACGGTAAATAAACCTAGAACAAATGACATAAAACGGGACTAGGTGCACCAAATATCTACAATATTAGGTGCTTATCACACCCCCCAACTTGAACGTTGCTAGTCCCGAGTAACAAAAACATACTACTAAAACTAACTATGCAATCCTTCTGATAAAATTACTTAGCACATGCGCACACTGGCTCCAACTAGCAAGAGTTCTTAAAACAAATTTATTCATACCTCACAACTAACAGCTGAAAACTGAGATGGATAACTAAGCATTGAGCACATTCTAAGCCAAGTACAAAAATCTGTATCCTTATCAAAAAGGAGGATACAGGCAACACGTATGGAATTGCATGCTACAAACCATATCCCAAGGAAAAGGGCTCGAAACTAGGCAATGGAGAACAACAAAAGCCATGCCTTATATGAGGAGAGCTCCTTTAAATAGATTTCATAACTACAAAGTTGAAAACTAAAGTACCGAAAGAAAACATACCATAACTAAATATGCGCATCATCAACCATTGAATCGAAACGGAATAAATGTGCACTATAGATCAACTAAGGACTTCATTAAGCTTATATTGACCTTGGTTAACAAAGAACGGTTAGCTAAATGGGTGGCGGCTATGTACTAGCTTTGTTTATCTACCCTTGGCCGCCACCAACACTAAACTACCAAGTCAACGGCCACATGCCGACCATAACAAAAACTTCTTAAACTACTAATTACGAGTTCAACTAATAAAAGCAAAAACAAGATAGGATAGGTGGGCTGTCAAGCACCAAGCACCCAAACCAAGTAGAGGGATTTTCATAAAACTAAACCACCGACTACTCCTCATCGCCCGACTCCGGTTCCTCTCCGGCAAAATCATCACTATCCACGTAAGGCTCATTGGAAGACCCCTCGTGCCCCCCTAGTATATAATCCAACTTGTGATCGATCCTCTACTGCCTTCTAGTATTCTCCCAAATTTCCTTTTTAAGCTTGCGGTGGCTGTTCATAGTTGCCACGCCTTGACAGAAAAGCAACTTTTGCCACACCGACTGCTTAGCACGTTTAGGCAGCATTGAAGTGAGATAATTACCACCCCGAACACCCTTAGCTCCCAAAGCTCCTCTCCCACCTAGCCTGTTTATCATCTTTAACCTCTTCCAAAGTTTGTTTCCTTCTTGAACCGACTTGGGCCACTTGTTTCGGATTCTCCATCATATCTTCTTCCTCCTTAATGTCTCGAAGAATCTCGTCTTCCTCCCCAATGTCAGTTTGACGTAAGGAGGATGCTACGTTTGGTTTCGGAACCCTCGGGGGTTTGTTTGCAGCCCGCTTCAGCCTCGGCATTTTAAAATTTTTGGGTTTGAGAGGGGGAAAGTTAGGGTTTCGGTTTTTTAGTAGGTAGGGGTGAAATTGATGTTAGGAATGGGTTTAAGGTAGATGATGTAGAAGAAATACGAAGGTTTTGGGGGTATTTGATTGTGGATCGAAGGAAAACGAAGAGAGAGAGAGAGAGAGAGAGAGAGAGAGAGAGAGAGTGAATTTAGAATTATCTTGGATTTGGTGATGGAAGCTTGAAACCCACGGTTTGATACTTGAAACTTGGTGGGAAAGTGGTTTGAAAGGGTGTTGGTGGAAGATGTGTGAGATTTGGTGGTGGATTGGAGGTTTTGGGGTTAGGGTTTGTGAGAGGTGCGGCGGTTATGGAGGTGAAGAGAGATGGAGATGAGTTTGGAAGTGAAAGGTCGAGTCCCGATCTATTTTTTAAAAACCCAGATTTCCAAACTGTGTCGATACGCAGTTTCCGTATCAATACCGAAGCTGCTTCTTCTGAAATATGTACGTTACCCGTATCGATACGCCTAACATCCGTATCGATATGTTGAAGCCAACAAAACCCACTCTTTTAATACAGTATCGATACTCAAATAACCGTATCGATATGGTTCTATTTCCCTTGCATTCTGTTTCCAACCCTTTTTAGCTCATTCCAATGCCCACATGCAACTCACAAACACCCAAACTATTCCCGAAGCCATGAGAAATAAGTAATTCAGCCACTAAGAAGCAATAAAATCCAACCAAACATCCGGTTTCCTAAGGTTAAAAGTAGGAACGACTCAGACTTGGCTTTTTCATAAGGACAATGAGACTAATATGTGGTTTAATCATACAAAAATGCCTTGTATCATATCCTAAATGTGCCAAAGATTCCAAATCAATTCAAATTAGACAACAACATATCTAGTCATGAACATGAGAGTATCTATCTAACTACGAACGAAAGAAGAACAAATATGGGATATGGGCCAAACTTGATCAAAACACACTCAACCGTCGTGAATTCCACCTTAGTCCATTCATGCAAGTTGCAAAATACAAAATTTGCATTAACGAACTCTTGCAAATAACACTTCATGAGCATGTGCCAAATTGTTTTAATCCACTAATGCTGTAATAACAGAAAGATTACTCTACTAAAAACGAAAAAATTATACGAAAAGCATAAAACTAAAACAAATATATCATATATCCCTCCCCCCAACTTGAAATATGCTATGCCCTCATAGCATGGAGAAGAACAGTAGGGAAAAAGGAATAAAAGATCGTACCAACGGGGGAATGTCAACCCCCTTATACCTCAACCAAGTTGGAGGCTTCAGTATCACTGGCGCCTTTCGTCATCTGAACGGCTTTCAAGGTCGACTCCTTCGGCTCTTCCAACGGAACCACAGCTAGTCACACAAGATCATGGTGAAAGCTTTATTGGACTAACAACCGCGACACATAATCGCACCCATGCTTAGGGCTCCTGAATGCCTCATTCACTCCGACATTAGATCCAATCTGTGTGGTAGCGCGTACACCCTGCAAAAGACTTAAGCTCAAACTACCTACTAAGAGCCAAATGACATTAGAACCACCCGGCTCATGGTATCCGGGCGCCAACAAACATATATACAAAGAAAAACATCAAAGAACACCACTCAATTTTCACGCAATCTCACAAGTCATACTTTTCTCCTCGAGTCTCACCGGTGAGGTAAGACACGGGTGGCTATACTAGACCGTCAAGTTTGTTACATCATGCCCGAAGTAAAATTCACCACTTGACCTCGCCAAGCAATTAAGCCCATTATTCCTGCGGGCTATATGCCCGAAAAAATTCTCCATCTCTCTTTTTGTATTTTTAGTGTTACAAAAAGGGGAAATGGTTGGTTCATTTGAGAGTCGCCACCCAGGTTTTGAAAAGGATTAAACCCCAAGAAACCGTTTATTAGAAAAAATGTGACTCTTTTGCCCTTTGAAAAGGTTTTGGTCTTAAAAATAGAGTTTTGGGTTCGGGAGCTAGGTTACGAGAGGGGAAGGTTTTGCTTGGAAAAGCACCCCCCTCGCCCGATAAAATCGGTCTTTACTAATATTTGTGGGATTTGAAAATCATCATTTTATTGCTTAACTTTTATGTCACATAAACAGTTTATAGCACGTCAAAAGTAGGTATCAACAAGCATGCTTGAATATAGGTATTTAATTGCTAAAGATAACAAATGACTTACTGACTGTTATTTTGCTCCACGAAAACACCACCGTATGGAAGAAGGGTGCGCCGTACGATACTGGGTATTGTGGTCAGCAGTTTAAAACGGAACCTTTTAGTACGTACAGACCTAAAACATATAAGCAAGCTGATGTACCATGTAGAAAGTGCTTGATTCAGAATGCGACGGAAGACTAGTGCATGAACTTTTTAAGATGAAAGCGAATCTAGCATGGCGTGTGATATTTGGCATAAATAGAAAATAGAATTTTACTTAACATCAAACCTTAATTTAAACAGAAGAAGAAGAGATTAAAGTAATGTAAGGGTTTGATTTGACGGGACCTTGGCCTGGGTTAGGGTTCTCCTTCCGCTGGTTCGTTCTCCTGCTTCTGGACCTGCAACAAGTCACTAGGGCTGGAATAGCCCAGTGACCCTCCGACGATCAAGTCAGACCTCAGGGGAGAACATAGATCTAGGGTTAGGGAAGAATGGCATACCTCTCATAATTGAGTATTCCTCTATATTTATAGATCTAGGTTTTCTTGCCCTCCAAGCTAACGCGTGAAGGATACGCTCGGGTAACCGCCTCGAGTGTCGTCACCTGTGACGATAGGAGCGAAACGGTTACGGAGCACATGGCCAGACCCGGCCTTAATGATTTCGTTTGCCACGTATCACTCTTGGTCCCCTCCTGTTATGCCACATTCTTTTAAGAGACTTCGACGAAATGCATATCGTTGGCGATTCACCGAAGTATTAACAAGAGATTTGATACCGAGCGAATAACCGAAGGATACATGCCATGGCCCACCTGTACTGGCTTGCGGATCGTACCTCCATGAGATCTCGGTTAACGGTGCTCTGGCTAGGTTACTGAGCCCATAACCGAAGCCTCCACAATAGCCCCTTAACTCACTGGAGCATTGGCCTTCTGCTTTGGGGAGTTAACCTTTTTCGTGAACCATCATGCTTTGACTTTCCAATACTCAAGCCGCCGAGGAGACGAACGACATTGGGGATTACTAGAATGCTAGCCCCAGTACTAGGTGCCATGCGTCGATCATCGCCGAGGATACTGATGCTACGAGCTGTCTTGGTTCAGGCCATGTCAGTTGATTGGTACGGGCCGTCCTTTCAGGGACACGTGTCTGAGACTCAATGGCTCGGTGATTCGGCGCTCTGACCTCGGTACAGAGCCTTCGCTTTCATCCGTCAAATGGCGCCACGCGTCAACAATCCAACGGTTCGGTGCACGACGCTTCTTTTCCCGCGTGCCCCCTCAAATTGTTCAGGTATAAAAGAGGGAGAGAGAGAAAGAACGGGAAACCTCCTCTGCTTTGAAGATGAACAGCCGCCGCCGTCGTTTCCTGCTTTTCGATCAAGATTTCAAGCGCCTGGACAGTGGATCTTTATTCGAAACTCAGGTATGGCGATCTACGGGCAACAATCTTTGTGTTTTGAGTATTTTCTTCACGCTTTTCGTTGATTCTGATATGCACTTGGGCGGAACCACCGCTCACCGCGCTCTGGTTAACGGCGGCGCTGGGCTTCTCCAGTGCTGTTCATACTTCCCCCGAGGCCTATATTCTTCCCGAGGCCTAAACTCATCCTGATATCGTAGGAATAATTACAACCCAGGGGCTCTTCCCGAGGAGGAGTCTCCCGACAAGAACCGAGGTCTTAGAGATTCCGAGGAGTGATGACCATTCCATCCCGAGCGTTAGATCCTTTTTGCTTTTTCCCCAGGCACATAGCTAACAGGTTCTTTGCACATTTCCTTCTTTGTTAGGTAAGGATGAATGGTCATTGAGCTCTCTTCGGACAGCTCCAATAGTTCAGGCTCCTCTCCCGTCGAGATTCCCGAAGATATCCGTCAAACACTTCTGGTCCGAGCGTTCTTCCGAACCCCGGTTGATCGTATTGAGCCTCCTGACCCTTCTGCAGCTCTTCGGGAAGTAACATCATTTGACCCCCGTGAGATGGAGACTACTAGTACTTCAGACCAAGGGCCGAGACTGTATGCAGAGGCTCCCGAGGAGGTCCGGAGTCGGAGAAGACCAATGAGACCATGCCTTTATAGGAACCAATACTTCGACGGCACCTCGGCCGCCTATGCCGAATTCAAGAGGGTTTACAGCATCCCTCAGGATGTTGAGATCCAGCTATTACCGAACAACGATCCCAAGGACCTACCTCATCAACAGGGGAGGTTAATTTTCCCTCTAATGGCGATTACCGAGGGGGGCATCAGATTTCCCCTTCACTTGTTTGTCCGACGGGTGCTCCGAACCCTTTCCCTTACCTCCTCTCAGTTCATGGTGAATTCTTATCGGATCATAACTAGCATCATAGAGCTGAGAAGGCAAAACAACCTCACTTTTGGGATTGAAGAGCTCTTCGGCGTTTATCTATTACGGGTCAACCGAGAGAGCGACCATCACTACCTCTCCTGCAGGACTGGTTATGATACGTTCCTAATCGATCACCTCACCGATGCTGAAGAATGGGCGAATATCTATGTCTCGGTCACCAAGAACTTTATGTTTGGTCCCGGGGAGAGCGTGGATACCGCTACCACTGTTCAATTTGAGGCCGGAGCTCCTGGTCGGTGGAATTTCTTCCTTGGTACGCACATTGCATATCTTTCCTGACTTGCATGTAATGGTTTCTCTTGACGCTTTCTTGCAGCCGAGGGTGTTGTCGCGGGGCTTCGGGAAAGAGCTGTCCGAGCGTGGATAACAACTGCCTACGCTATTCCTGTCACGAGCCGGTATGCCCCTAAACTGCTCGGGTATACCCCATCTTATACCAGTTACTTGAAGAAGAGGCCGAGGCAGCAGGGTGTTCCACGGGCGGGCTGAGGACGAGGGAGAGGGAGAGGTAGGGGGAGGCAGGAAGAAAGGGGAGACAGGGGAGTTGGGACCCCAGAGACCGAAGGGAGTGGTTCTGGACCCTTGGGCACGATTCGGGAAGAGATCAGCCGGGAGACACCAGAAAGAACAGGACTTAGCGGGGAAATGGCTGGCCCGGGAACTCGGGAGGTGCTGACCCTTAGGCATTAGAGGGCGGGGGGTCGAGGCCGAAAGTCTGTCCCCGGTATGACCGGCGTCGAAAGTTCAAGGGCAGTCCCCGCTTCTCTGGAAGAGCCTCCGGAGAAGAGGGCTCGGCATGAGGAGGAGGGAGGTGGCCGAGGAGGAAGAGGAAGAGGAGAGACAATCGTGATCGAGGAGGGAGAGGAATGAGGAGGCGGGACTGGCGGAGAGGAAACTGAAGTTGGTACCTGGGTTCCGGCGAGGGAGGTCCCCTGGGCCCCCGAGGTTCAGCATTATGCAGGTAGGTTGATTCATCATGGCGACAGTGCTTCTTCCAACATCGGGATGGCGTACGGGCTGCTCCGGTCTTCTATTCTCCCCAAGGATGCCAGAGCCGTGAAGGGTCGCACCGAAGATCTGACCGGGGAGATAGCATAGGCGCTTTTGAGTGTGAGTAACTATTTCTCAAACTCTCTTTTGGTTGAGCATTTATCTTGGTTGACATTTTCTTTTGCCTTCTGTTGACAGGCCGGTGCGCGAGCTCTTGCCATCAATGACAGGTACAAAGGGCAAGAGCGGGAGATTGAGGAGCTGAAGCAGGCCCTACTGATGAAAGAAGATGATCTAAGGGTAGCTCGGGAGTCATGCGACCTCTACTTGGCAGATTTCCAGAGATGTGATAAGGAGAGGGTGCTTGCCGAGGGCCGTGCTACGAAGGCCGAAGAGGATGCGGCCACTCTGAGGGCGACACAAGCTCGCGAAGTTGAAGCTGCGAGGGATAAGGTCTATGATGATGGCTGGAACGTGGCTGGGGTGGAGTACAAGAAGCAGGTCCGGGTGATCGAAGCCGAGCTCCATAGGGATCGATTCTTGGACGGACTTCGGTATGGTCATGAAGCCCTGGTGAGCAAGCTTAATTTACCAGAAGACTCTGTACTTCAAGCCACACCTCAGCCACCCCCCGAAGAGCTCGTGCTACCCGAGGAAGAGGATGATCTGGTGCCGAACCCGAAAGAGCTTCAAGTGTCCAATGAACCAGCCAATCCCAACGCCCCTGCTCTTGCTGACACATAGGAAGGCTCCACACCACTCCTTTCTTTTGAGCTTCTCTTCTCTTTTTTTTTTTATTATTTGACTGGACGGCTTCGGACATTTGGAGTTTGCCGTTCCAGGGTTTGTAAATATTTGATATTGTGAAAAGAGCCGGACAGTTGGCCGAAGCTTTATCGTTGTCTTTATGAATGCTTTCTTAAAATGCTTTGTACGAATTTATGCTTATTTGCAAGGGTGATGATCCCTCTGCTTCGGTTATGCTTCTGGAAAAATTTGTACCGAAGAATTATCCGAAGCAAATTTGAAGCCCCGGTCTTTTAGCGAGACGCATGAGGGCTAGGAGACCTAGTCCGAGGCATGTGAGGAACAATTTTGAATGGTCCACGCCCCTGCATCGGACTTAGGGCACTTTGGCAAGTTGCCAACGAAAATAGGCCTAGCGAGGGGTAGACGCGTGGGGTGGTGGTACTGCTAGGGGACATAGGCTGAAGTCGAGAAGGGATATGGCTTCGGCCACAGGATCGGGATGCAGCAAGTCTGAGCAGTGAGAGACTTTGGTGGTTCGGTATAAGGGGCTCGGGAGGAAGTCGAGTATCCTTAAAGCGAGTGACCAGAAGTCCAAACGACCGAAGAGGTCGGGGTGACTTAGTGGGAATTTTGCCCGAGGGTATTACCTATGAGAGAACAATATCCCTGAAGTCAGTATAAAACGGTCCGAGTGAGGACGAACTGAGTGCGAGTAATTAAACAGCATAACCAATGAATACAAGTGGTGTTAAGAAAAGGAAATTCTCATTCATAGTTGTTGGGGTGCTGCCATTACATAAGCAGGTTGGCGGTGAAACTTAAGAGAAAATGCAACATATTTAAAGAAGCGAATTGGGCTCTGGTAACCCAGTACTATCCGTAGAATTTCTTCAAGTTGTTTGCGTTCCATGTTTTGGCAATAGGAGAACCATCCAGCTTCTCCAATTTGTAGTTTCCTGAGCCGAGGTGCTTGAGGACCCGGTAGGGGCCCTCCCAGTTGGGCATTAGCTTCTTCTTTTTTGATTTTTCCACGACCTTCTTACAGACAAGATCGTCGGGCTTGAATGATCGAAGGTGGACGCTTCGGTTGTAGCCCTTTGCAACCTCCTGCTGGTATGACGCGAGCTTTATCCTTGCATTTTCACGCTCCTCTTCGGCCAAATCTAGGTCTGAAGCAATACTGTTGCTGTTGATCGACTCATCGAAATGTTCAGTACAGATGGTAGGGAGCCCGACCTGAATGGGGATGACGGCCTCCATTCCAAATGCCAAGGAGAAAGGAGTATGACTGGTGGATCGCTGGGGCGTGGTGCGGTAGCCCCAGAGCACCCTAGGTAGCTCCTCGGCCCATCTGCCCCGGCGAGATTCAAGTCTGCACTTGAGTCCGGATGATATTGCCTTGTTTGTAGCTTCGGCTTGCCCGTTGCCCTGGGGGTAAGCCGGAGTGGAGGTGTCCCATTTGATACCATATTCGTCCAACAGGGCCTGGTATTTCTGTCCTATAAACTGCCTTCCGTTGTCAGTGATAATTGTAAATGGAACGCCGAAGCGTGAGATAATATTTCGCCAAACGAAACGGGTGACGTCTGTTTCTTCAATAGTGATCAAGGGCTCGGCTTCGACCCATGTTGAGAAATAGTAGGTCGCGGTTATGAGGAATTTGAACCCGCCGGGGGCAACGGGGAGCTTGCCAACGATATCCATTCCCCACTGGGAGAAAGGCCATGGACTGGTGAGGGGACTAAGGTCCCGAGCCGGCTGGTGGATAATGAGGGCAAACATTTGGCATTTCCTGCAATGCTTGACAAATTCTTCGAAGTCCTTCTTCATTGTTGGCCACCAGTACCCCTGGGAGATGGCTCTGTGAGAGAGGGATCGCCTACCGGAGTGACAGCCGCTGTTGCCGGAGTGGAGCTCTTCAATGATGCCTTGTACTTGGTGTGGATGTGCAACTAGTAGATATGGGCCGGTGAAGGACCTCCGGTAGAGCTTCCCGTTCGGATTGAGCCAGAAGAGAGCGGCCTTGTTGCGGAGTCGGTGAGCGTCCTTCTTGTCGGTGGGGAGGATGTCGTCTCGTAGGTAACCAACAACTTCATCCATCCAACTCGGTCCAAGTTCTATGTTGAGTACCTCTTGGTTCAATGCGTCGAGCTCAAAGCTAGGCTTGTCAATGGAATTGAAGGAAATAGAACGGTGCCCTGAGGATGAGCAGGCCGAGGCGAGCCCGGCAAGGGCGTCGGCATGGGCATTCTGTTCCCTGGAGATGTGTTCGACTCGGATAGCTTTGAAATTTTTGATGAGCTGGATGGCGGTGTTGAGGTAGGTGCGCATTCGATCTTCCCGAGCTTCGTATTCTTCGGAGAGTTGGTTGACCACTAATTGGGAGTCGCTGTAGACCATGAGTTCTTCGATACCCAGAGCTTCGGCGGTCTTGAGTCCGGAGATCAGTGCTTCATATTCGGCCTCATTATTTAAGGCTGGGAAGTTGATGGAGAGTGAGCTTTCATGCAGAATACTAGAGGGGGAGAGGAGGACGACGCCTGCACCTGCGCCTCGGCTATTGGAGGCGCCATCGTCGTACATTTTCCAAACGTCTCCGTGAAAAAGTTGCCAGGCTGTGCTAGGGTTAGCTTGGAGTACTGCCTCGGTGTTTAGAGCGGGAGCCGAAGCGGTAATGTTGGGCAGAGTAAGTTCGGCGATAAAGTCGGCGAGCACCTGAGCTTTTACTGCTGTCTGATGCTAAAAATAAATTTCAAAGTTGGCAAGTTCCACGGCCCACTAAGAGATTCGGTTAGAAAGATCCGCCTTTTGGAGGAGAGATTTGAGTGGGTACTCGGTTAGAATGGTGATGCGATGTGACTGAAAGTAAGGGGCGAGCTTCCTGGAGGCTGATACGAGGGCAAGAACGAGCTTTTCTAGTGGTAGATAGCGTGTCTCGGCGGGGGTCATCGTCTTACTCGAGTAGTAAATTGGTTGGTGTTCCCGTCCTTCCTGTCGGATGAGAACCGAGCTTATAGCGTGCGGGGAGACGGCTAGGTACAGGAACAAGTCCTCTTGACCCCGAGGCGTGACGAGGAGCGGGGCTGTAGATAAGTAGGTTTTCAACTGCTGGAGGGCTCGATCACAGTCTTCTGTCCAATTGAAGCTCCGTCGGCTGCCCTTCAAGAGGGTGAAAAAAGGCTGACATTTGTCAGAAGAGCGACTGATGAATCGGTTTAAGGCGGCAGCCATGCCTGTTAATCGTTGAACATCTTTCTTGTTGCGAGGGGCCGAGAGTCGTTCAATGGCAAGTAGCTGAGTGGGGTCGGCTTCGATACCGCATCGGGAAACGATGTGGCCAAGAAATTTACCGGAGCTGATGCTGAAGGCACATTTCTCGGCATTGAGGCGGAGCTTGTGCTTTTTGAGGATCTCGAAGGTTTCAGTGAGGTGAGTTAGGTGATCGGTTGCGACCACGCTTTTGACTACCATATCGTAAATGTAAGCCATCATAGTGTTACCAAGCAGGTGCTCGAACATCTTGGTTATCATTCGCTGAAATGTGGCACCGGCATTTTTCAAACCGAAAGGCATAACAAGGTATCCAAAGATCCCATGAGGCGTGATGAAGGCCGTATTTTCGACGTCGCCGTCGCTCATGGCAATCTGGTGGTAGCTGCAGTAGGCATCCAAGAAACTAAGTCGGGCATGGCCGGCTATGGCGTCGACGAGCTGGTCAATCCAAGGAAGGGGGAAGAAATCCTTCAGGCAGGCGTCATTGAGGTTGGAGTAGTCAACACAGAAGCGCCATTTACTGCTTTTCTTTTTAACCACAACGGTATTGGGCAACCATTTTGGGTATTGCACTTCCCGGATGGCCGTTGCATTTAGGAGCCGGTTGACTTCGTCTATGACAGCCTCGGAATGGATCGTGGAGGACCGTCGTGCTTTTTGCACAACTAGACGCGTAGCCTGGTCGATGTTGAGCTTATGGCAAATAAACGAGGGGTCGATCCCAGTCATCTCGTACGGGGTCCATGCGAATGCTTCAATGTTTCTTTTAAGGAAATCGAACGTCTCGTTCTAGTCAGCTTCGCTTAGTGAGGAACCGATGAGAAAGAAACGGGAGCCGTCTTCGGTAATCGGGAAGGTGACAAGGTCTTCTTCGACTTTTTCGCCGGCCGGTCTGCCAACGTCTTCCAGAATTGGGGCCTCGGGGACTTCGAAGAGGTTGACCCTTGAGGCCTTGTTACTGCTTCGGACCGCGTTGATGTAACATCTTTTGGCTGCGGTTTGGTCTCCGTATACGTCTTCCTGGCGTCCATTGGTGCCGATGAAGCGGACCACCTGGTGGTAAGTGGAGGCGATGGCCCCGAGCTTATGTAGCCAGGTACGTCCGACAATGGCATTATAAGGGCTAGGGACGTCGACCGCAACAAACTCCATGTCTAGAACGACCGATCCGGCACAGACGGGAAGAGTGACCGTGCCGATGGGCCAGACTGGGGCACCATTGAATCTGATAAGAGGAACTTCGGAGGGACAGAGGTCGGTGTCAGGAATCTTCAGGTCTTTGAATAAAGAATAGTACATGACCTCAACCGAGCTGCCCTGGTCCACGAGGACGCGTCGGACATTGAAAGTTCCAATGCGTAGTGTGACCATGAGAGCGTCGTTGTGCGGAAGCTGGACTCGGTCGAGGTCATTTTCGGTGAATGTTATCGCCCACTTGGAGCCGTTGTTGGTTCTGGGGCACTTTGGTTCGGGACCGACCAGCATGATCTGCTTGGAAGAGGAAGCCGTGCTCAGTTCATCCCAGATAATGCGAGTGGCCTCGGAGTTTAGAGGACCGTGTATGACATGGATAGTTTGAACTTCTTCTTCGCTGTTGTTTTCGGAGCGTTATGCCCGAGCCCTTGTCTTCTCCTGATCAATCAGGTTACCGAGGTGGCCATCTGCAACAAGCTGCTCCAAGTAAGCTTTGAAGGGCTTGCAGGCTGTGGTAAAATGGCCCTGTTCGCTGTGGTAACTACATCGGACGATGGGGTTTTTGATTTTCCCATTTTCGGTCCCTAGCTTTTGATTCGGGAAGGAGAAGAAAGGTTGATCCTTTACTTGGTCGATGATTCGGTACATAGGAATGGTGCAGACGGTTTTCTCGGCGTTAAAGTTGCTTGGCTTTGGTGCTCTCCTTGGCGATTGCTTGATGTTGTTGACCTATTTTTTTGGTGTTGAAGCTGGTGCGGGAGCCGGTGTGGGCATCGAGGTACTTAGTGTCTTCGAGCCCACGGGCTTCCCGATGCCCCTCTCAGCCTTGGACTGAATGAGCTGACACCAACCCTCAATGCGAGTCATAAGGTCCTTCATGGAGCTGGGCTTGTGGCGGGCGAGGTCGTCGTATACCTGCTCGTCCTGAGAGGTGAGACCGAGCTTGAAGCCTCGTGCCGAGATGACGCCGTCGCAACCTTCAATCTCGTTGAATAATTCCCAGTAATGACCGGCGTACTGCCGGATCGTTTCGTCGTTTCGCTTGTGGAGAGCCAGGAGGGAATCAATTTCTTTTTCGTGCTTATTGATTGTTACGAACCGAGCCATGAAGGCATCGCAGAGGGAGTCGAACGAGGAGATTGACCGGGCGGGGAGCTGGTTGAACCATGTGAGACCCAGGTTGCCGAGACTGGCGGGAAAGACTTTGCACAAGAAGGCATCGTCCGAGGGCTCGTTTCGAAGGAACAAAGACATGACAAGCTTGTATTGAACCAGATGAGTGTACGCCTCGGTTTTACAGTCGTATTTGGCAAACTTGGGCTGGGTGAATCCCTTCGGGGGGGTAACCGTGTCGATCTCTCTTGTGAAGGGAGAGGTTGTGAGCCGTGTAAGTCGTGCGTCGCGATGAGGTCGGATTAGGCGGTCGAAACTGTCTGGACGCTCAGCCGCTGTACGCTTCGTTGGAACGAGTTTGTCCAACCTTTCATATTCTTTTCTCTTCGGGGCAATGCTGGCCGACTTCACGAGAGAGCGCCCATGGCGATGATCACAGTAGCTATCCCGAGCGGAAGGCTCGAGGCGCTCAGTGATCGGGCTTCTGCTATGGGCGCCACCGGGATGCGATACGATAGGGCTCCTGGCTCTGGCATTCTTCAGGCGCTCATGGTATCCCCTGGTCTGGAACTCCACGAGGCCATCATCTCCCCTGGCGGCCCTTGTGAGGCTAGAGGTAGATTCGTGGCGGGCCTTGCCCACTCGAATCGAATGGGTGGAGGAGGCGGAGATGCTTCCCGCACCGAGCCTCTTGAAAGCCGATGGTTTCCCTTGAAGCTGCTTAGGGGAGCGGGAACGATCCCTGCGCGATGTGTCTTGTGCGGTTCGGACGTCCTCCGTTCTTGGTTGCTCGAGACGGTCTTTAACTGAGGGGCGGTATCTGCGCTCCAGAAGGTGACCGCCTTCATGGCTGCGAGGTGGGGTATGGTAGCTTCTCCTTCCGCCACGGCTCTCAGTGGATTGAGATGGAGAGATCTGGAGGAGATGCTTGATCTCAGCTAACTCGTGTCGGACGTGCTTGTCTCGCTCCATGACCGTTGTTAGGTCATCGATTTTTCGTTCGAGGTGGCGGATATAGGTGTGGAGTTCGGAGGATGGTCCTACGTCTGGAGCTAAGGCTCCGGCACCAATTCCGACGGATACATGGGTCTTCCCTAGGACGGTTGCTCCGCCGGAAGCCAGGCAGTGGTCTACGAGAGAACCGAGTCCGTGGGCGGAACCACCGTGGTGCGCCTCATCGATCTCAACCATTTTTGATTCAGGGACGTTGAACGGAGCTTTTGAGGAGGAGGGATATGAATGTTGAAAGGATGGCTAGGTCCCTAGCAGAGTTGCCAATTGTAAGGGTTTGATTTGACGGGACCTTGGCCTGGGTTAGGGTTTTCCTTCCGCTGGTTCGTTCTCCTGCTTCTGGACCTGCAACAAGTCATTAGGGCTGGAATAGCCCAGTGACCCTCCGACGATCAAGTCAGACCTCAGGGGAGAACATAGATCTAGGGTTAGGGAAGAATGGCATACCTCTCATAACTGAGTATCCCTCTATATTTATAGATCTAGGTTTTCTTACCCTCCAAGCTAACGCGTGAAGGATACGCTTGGGTAACCGCCTCGAGTGTCGTCACATGTGACGATAGGAGCGAAACGGTTACGGAGCACATGGCCAGACCCGGCCTTATTGATTCCATCTGCCACGTATCACTCTTGGTCCCCTCCTGCTATGCCACATTCTTTTAAGAGACTTCGACGAAATGCATATTGTTGGCGATTCACCGAAGTATTAACAGGAGATTTGATACCGAGCGAATAACCGAAGGATACGTGCCGTGGCCCACCTGTACTGGCCTGCGGATCGTACCTCCATGAGATCTCGGGTAACAGTGCTCTGGCTAGGTTACCGAGCCCATAACCGAAGCCTCCACAAGTAAGATTTATCCCTTGGAACAACTCCATCGTATGGTAGTAAATTGTGTCGTATGGTAGACATGCATGGGACTTTAATTTTGATATTTTTTCTTGTAATGCTCTAACCACTTAGGCCCAATACTGGTATGAGGCACCATATTAAGGTTTAGTGGTCCCCCTCAGAAATAAATAACAAAAGTTATACCTTTGGAAGAAAACCTTTTCCTTAGATTGTCCACTAACATAACGATCTTTAACATGAGCTTGGATGAGTGTGTGAGCCTTGATGTACTGTGATGACAAAATATAGGATTGTGGGTTGTTTTGGATTGGGTTTGAACTTGGGTTTCGGATGAAAGTAAGGTTATTGGAGATGGAACAAAAATAGTGAATGCAACCTGCTTCTCATGAATTGTTTTTGGCTTGGGAGAATCAGTTTTTCATCTCTCTCTCTCTCTTCGGTTTCCAAAGAATGTCTCCTCTCTCTCTCTTTTTCTTCAAAAAAATGTTGTATATCTCACTCTTTCTTTTTCTTCCAAAAAATTGTATATCATGTCTAATGATAGGGGAGGTATTTATAGGGCAAAAATGGCTTGGAAATCAAGCAAACTTGGCTTGAAAGCCAAGCACTTCGGCTTGCAACTGATTACCGCATTTCTGACATTTTAATTTGACCAAAAGTTAGTTCACCGTACGGCACTAAATATCCACCATACGGCACTAGGGTCCACCGTATGGCACATCCCGACCGACTTAAGTTAAGGCGGTTAAAAACTCTACCGTACGGTAGAAATATGTCCACCGTACGGCAGAGTTGACCGCCGTACGGTATAGTTGACTGCTCAATAGGCCGAACTTCGAATGACCGCCCCGGACACTCCCGAACTCGGTTTTGGGTGTTCTTTGGACCGTTGGAAAGCTTATTAAGTCTACTTTTAACTCAAGTGGTTTGGATCATAAATATTTTGTACATCAAAAGATATGATGATTTTACCCTCAGGTGGTCGAAAAAGAAGTCGTTTAGGCAAAATCCTTGTATCTCCCTCATTTCAAATCGAATTAAGGCTTTTTATATATCAATAAAGAGGGTTTTGAATGTACTAGAAGGTGGTAGACTCCAACCATAAAAATAAGGAAGTTTGATTTATGAAAAATGGGCTGAAAGCAGAATAAACCGAAGACTATTGGTGCCACGATGGCCAAAACAAGTACTCACTCATTTTAAGTGTTACTTGGCACTCTCATACCTAGTTCTAAGGTGTTTTCTCACTCCTTTAAGTACAAAGAGCATTGTTTAAAGCTTTTCAAGGCACGTTTTCATCATTGGGAAGCTTATCGGCCACTTGTCTATGGTTTTCGAAAGGTAGCGCTCCAAAAGGTTTATATCAATCCAAAGGTTTAAATCATTCTTTGTTTATCATCATTGGGGAAAAAGGTGTCCAGGATTTCCAAATTGGGGTGTCTACAGTTGCCCCTCTTTGACGATACCTGATTACCACTGTATGGTTCAAGTCGCGTCAAAGGCATAGACCACCCAATTTGGTCTTCTAGGAACCTTTTAAGTAAAAAGGCATTGAAAGTACAATAAATGAAAACATGTGGTCGCGCTCTTTTGAGCTGCCTACGTACCCTTTTGTAGGGATCAGACCTGCGTAGTTCATGGGGGCAAATGCAAACATGATACGGGTAATAAACCATTGGAAATATGGCTGTCAAGGGTGAGACCTTAACAAAATATGATAGAAGATTGTCGAGGATAAGAACTCAACAAGTTATTTGAAAGGCGGTTATTGAGGGTACGACCTCAATAAACCATTGGAAATATGGCTGTCAAGGGCGAGACCTTGAAAAGTCATGATAGAAGATTGTTGAGAATAAGATCTCAACAAGTTATTTGAAAGGCGGTTATTGAGGGTATGACCTCAAGGAACCATTGGAAATATGGTTGTCAAGGGTAAGACCTTAACAAGCCATTATAGAAGATTGTTGAGGATAAGAACTCATCAAGCTATTTGAAAGGCGGTTATTGAGGGTACGACCTCAATAAACCATTGGAAATATGGCTGTCAAGGGTGAGACCTTGACAAGTCATGATAGAAGATTGTTGAGATCAAGGGTGAGACCTTAAAAAGCCATTATAGAAGATTGTTGAGGATAAGAACTCAACAAGCTATTAGAAAGGCGGTTATTGAGGGTACGACCTCAAGGAACCATTGGAAATATGGTTGTCAAGGGTGAGACCTTAACAAGCCATTATAGAAGATTGTTGAGGATAAGAACTCATCAAGCTATTTGAAAGGCGGTTATTGAGGGTACGACCTCAATAAACCATTGGAAATATGGCTGTCATGGGTGAGACCTTCACAAGTCATGATAGAAGATTGTTGAGATCAAGGGTGAGACCTTAAAAAGCCATTATAGAAGATTGTTGAGGATAAGAACTCAACAAGCTATTTGAAAGGCGGTTATTGAGGGTACGACCTCAAGGAACCATTGGAAATATGGTTGTCAAGGGTGAGACCTTAACAAGCCATTATAGAAGATTGTTGAGGATAAGAACTCATCAAGTTATTTGAAAGGCGGTTATTGAGGGTAAGACCTCAATGAATCATTAGAAATATGGCTGTCAAGGGTGAGGCCTTAACAAGCCATGAAAGAAGGTATTTCAAAAGAATGGTTGTCGAGGGTGAGGCCTCCACAAGCCTTTTTGAATATGGTTGTTAAGGATAAGATCTCAACAAGCCATGATGGCAAACGCTTGGAAAGATTGATTAGTAAGGCACCAAATTTTGGGATAAAAATGGTGAACCCCAAGGATTTGAGGCCACGAAAGGCCTGGTTTTAGGACATAAACTAGAATGTAATTTGGAGAGTTAGAACATAATGTTTGGCCATTAAAATTTGAGGTTTCAATGAACTAAAAATGGTCGGATTTGTAGATTTAGCCTAGCATAACTACAAAGCCGAAATCGTTTAAAAGAGTTTTTTTTAAAATACGTGCATATTCCTAGTGTGGGGGAATGTCTGGTCAGCTAGACCGTTGCTTGAGAAGATGTCTCTTAAGAGGTTTGATTGAAAAGCTTAGGTTGACTAGATCATTATTTGAAAAGATGTCCTTCGGGACGGTTGGTTGAAAAACTTTGGTTGGCTAGACCATTATTTGAAAAGATGTGCCTTAGGATAGTTGATTGACCTTTGTACATTATGCAAGACTCGTGTTTGGACACTTGACGACAATGTGGACAGCATTCCTTTTTTTTTTTGAAAAATGGGCGGCACAACCGAGTGTGCCCTTTTACTTTACTGTCTTTCTTGTTTGGCCTTCATCAGGGCTTGGGTTTTGGGTTTGCCTTCGTTTGGGCTTTAATTTGGGCATGCATTTGCCCTAGTAGATGGCGTTGGGCTGACACACCCCAATCTTGAGTTGTTTTGCCTCAATGGACTGCAGATCCTCAATTTTGACTTATTTTCGATTGTTGTTGATGGTTTTGGGAACCAATTGACTATGTATCCAAGCAGGGTTACCTTATGCATTGAAATTGCTTCCACAAGCTGAGAATTAACATGACCAAATGACTCGATTGACCTTTTAGGCAGATTTTTACGAGACCACGAAGGATAGGAAAAGAACTTTTGAGTGACTTCCATGGTTGCTATTGATCAACCATGTTGACTCAAAGGGTAGGAAGGACTACTTATTGAACGAGGGACTTCCCTAAGAATGCCTCTATTGAATGAATGACTTTCCTAAGAATGCCCCTGACTGGGTAGACTTGAACGACGTTCGAGGGGTGACAACTTGATTTGATGACGCTGACTCGGAGACTGTTTTAAAGGGTGCCCCTGACTAGGCGGGGAGTGATCAAACCATGTTGACTCGAATGATGAGGAAGACCATGTTGACTCGAGATTTTGAAGGAAGGCAAACATGTCATGCAATTGGTTGTTAACACTGTTATGATAAACTTAGGTATTTGATAATTTTCCCTTTAGGATTTTCAAAAATTGTTTCACTTCATCAAATGATGTCTATTTGCAAGAAAATGAACCCATGTCTTGGATTGTTGATCAAGATTTACTGAATTTCCATTTGAAACGCCTTGGTTTGCTTTTGGATGACACCAGTGTTGGTGGATTGACGCCAATGTTGCTCAATACATTGATTGTTGACTTTCAAGGGAGATTAGACTGTTCTCTTTTGATCTTCCTCTGATCAAGTTGCATTTTTCAATCTGAAAGGACTTTATTTAGGTTATAATGGGGTCAAGGCTTGGGTTTAACAAAGAAAGGATAACAGGCTCAAAAAGTTTTATTTTGCTTTGGGTGATTAGAGCTAGCAGTTATCTTGAGTTTGAACAATTCTTGGAACTTTTGTGAATCGCGCCGCAGTGACAACTTTGCATTGGGGGAACAACTCTTTCTTTCTTTTTTTCGAACGACGCCTTTTCTTTTATTCCCACCCTTCTTTTCTCATGTGGTCATGCATTACCTGGATCTCTCGGGCTTTCTAGTTGACCCTTTAGCTAGCTTTGGGCCGGTTATCCCCAAGCCAGATGGCTTTAGAGCACCAAGTTTTAAGAGACCCCTACGGACTTAATTGCTCAAGTCAAAAAGGCTTTATGTTGAGATCCAAGCTAATGACATTCAACGTGCCTTCACAAGGTCTATCCATCTTTTGACGCAAACAATATGGTGGGAGCATACCCTGATTACCCGGTTATTACTTAATGGATGCTCGGATAAGCATTAACAATATATCATGCAATTTCATTTTATCGAGGAAGGAGTTCCTAATACAAATATACTTTCATTTTTTTGATGTGCCAATGGTAACTACATGTTCGAGCACTTTCATATCTCTTATTTCACCCCAGTGTGGGGGATAGCTGCCTAGCTGGGTTCTTTTGAATTGATTTAGGCTCCAAGGGACATATTTATGTGTTGGATAAAAGCAAAGAATGCCTTTCTTCATTTTGAATTGCGCAACTTGATAAAAAGGAACTCGTAAATGTTCTAACTTTTGCCTAGATCATATTTGGGAGTTTTGATCTAGCGAGCTTTTGATTACTTGCCTTAACTTTTGCCTAGATCGCTCTTGCGGGTTTTCAACCTAGCAGGCTCTTCTTTTTCTTCTTTGTGTCAAAGTATTGCTCATCAGTGGCGTTGCTTATAGGGTGTCGGGCAATGGTCCCTTGGATGTCCTCCTTCTTGCATGAGGGTTCAGAACTCTTGCATTTTGAAGTGATTATCGTGACTTTCAAATGATGGTGGAAAACAATTTTGAGTTCAGGGAAAATTGCAAAAAAAAACCAAAGTTTATTATGACAATTTTGACACAAAAGCATGGCATTAATCTTCAAAAGATGCGGCCGAACCATTAAGGGTTGCCTACGTATCCCTTTACGAGGAATCAGGCCGTGCGTAGTTCGGGTCTACGAAACTGACTCTTTTTTTTTTTTGAGACAACAACATGAGATTATAGACTCGAAGTTTGAGAACATACATGAGCATGAGAGAAAAAAGATAGCAGACTCGAAGTATAAACTGACACAACAAAGACAAAGATTTGACTCTACTTGAAACTTTTGAAAATCCCAAAAACCCTTGGAAGGTTGGATTGCGGCATGGCCCTTGACGATTTTCTTGTCTTTGATTCAATCAAAATTTCCCCCATAAGTTAGGTGGAGTGGGGTGTTTGGCATGATGTCTTGGCTTTTGTGGTGGATCCGGAATGCTTTTGTCATCAATGAGGTCTTGGATTTTGATCCGAAGGCGAAAACAGTTGTTGGTGTAGTGGCCAGACATTTGGTGGTAAGCACAGTAAGCATTTGGGTTGTGGGATGCTGGGAGAACAGCAGGTGAAGGGGTTGGAGGAAGTGGTCGGAGAGTCCCTTTTTCCTTGAGTCTCTCGAAGATGACTGACAGTGGTATTGGGAATTGGGAGAAGGTGCGGGGTCGAGTGTGAGGACCGTTTGCTTGAGTTTTGCACTTGGATTGAGGGTCGGCGGAACTTTTGCTTGCTTTGCAACTATATAGCGTTATGTTATCAAAGGGATATACTCTTTTGCCTTTGGGAGTGGTCACATTCATAAGCATGTCCTCTCTTTCTGCACTAGTTTCGGACAGGGATCCGCCATCCTCCTTTGAGTTCGTTTTGGCATCATGGAATTCAGCAAAATCTTTGAACATGTCTGAAAGCTTCACTGAAGGGTGACAAATTTGTGGAGGTTCTTCGATCCTAACATTATCAGCATTTAGTCTCAGATCCAGATTCAGAATTACAGAGGTGAGAAGATTAACCAGCCTTTGGACAAGAATTAGCGTTTTATCCATTTTCTGACTCATTTTGTCCATAGCCTTCTTCAGCTCAATCAGTTTTCTCTACCCCTTCATTGAGGTGTTTGAAGGAGATGGCATGGCTTTGTGTAGGATAGATGGCCATGTACTGACAGTAAAGCAAAAAGAAAACGGACTTAGAACGTGCCCTTGCCATATTTTGTTAAAAAAAAGAAAAAAATAATGTGTATGCCATAAAAGAATGTTGTACATGTGTCGTCGTTGTCGACTCGAGGATTCCAACAACCACGGGTAGGTCGTGTTAGGTAGGTTAAATTCCACACGTTGGGAATCAGAGCCAATCTCCTTATCTTGACCATCCGAGATAGAGCAATGAGGCTGTTGCGATATATTTGAGGTTAGACCGGGCTGGAGTGAGCCGTTCGGGCACGACAAACACCGGAGGTATCTCAAACTCCATGGATTTAAGGTCTCCTAGACCATGACAACCTACGAGGGATTGCCTTAGTTCTCAGAGATTCTTTTGAGGTGTATCCTTTGATTAGAACAACGAGTTCTAAGAGATGTCAAAATGAACTAAGTATTCAACTAGTCCTCCTTCGAAATTTCAATTTTGATTTTGGAATAGCTTAGTATCGACGACGTGATACCATAACCACACGGCGCTAGTGGCATACCGTCATTAGCCAGTGATGTAAGTGACATGGCGTCACGGCGTCATTTTTATTGCTATTCCTTATTCTCCATTGAAACTCTGACCGAGTCCTAGTTAGGGACCTAGTAAATTTTGATTTCTCCAAGTCTCATCATCCTGAGGATTCATGTAACTTTAGACAACATACACTTAGGTGTATGACTCCTCATTGGTCCAGGCAACCCTAAACAAACAGTGCGAGCGAGTCTAAGAGTTCTATATGGGACACGATAGCGAAAGATGATGTGTAGGCGGGATGTGTCACATAAGATTACGGCCTTCCAAAGGTTGCCCCATTCCTCAGAATTTCCTTTAGGGTTTATCCTTTGTTTAGAACGACAAATTTCCAGAGATGTCAAAACAAACTAAGTATTCAACTAGTTCCCTTTCGAAGTTTCACTTTTGAACTCGGAATAACTTAGTATTGACGACGTGATACCATAACCACACGGCGCCAGTGGCATACTGCCATTAGCCAGTGGTGTAAGTCAATTGGCATCACGGCATCATTTCCTTATTATTCCTTATTCTCTGTTGAACCTTTGATTAGGCATTAGTCGAGAACTTAGTAATGTTTTGATTTCCTTAGGTCTCATCGTTCCACGGACTCATGTAACTTTAGACAACGTGCACATGGGTGCACGATTCTTCATCGGTTAAGGCAACCTTCAACAAACTGTGCAAGCAAAATTTAAGACTCAAAACGGGCATCATAACAGGATGGTATGGATGCAATGCAGAAAGTAGTAACATGCATGTTAAATTCCGACAATCCAGGTAGATCGTTGTCTGGCAGGTTAAATTCCACACATTGGGAATCAGAGCCAATCTCCTTATATTGACCATCCGAGGCAAAGCAATACGATTGCCAGAATACAGACGCGCTTAAGGCGAAGCTAGATCAGAGGAAGCCGTTCAGGCACGGCTAACACCGGAGGTACCCCAAACTCCATGGATTTAAGGTCTCCTAGACCATACAAGCATGAGTTTGCTAGCTTAACAGAATTGTCTCAATCCTCAGTTGTTCGATAATATATCTTTTATGAGGAGTATATGACAAAGGAAAAACTTCGTCAAGCCAAAATTATTTTCTTGTCAATAACTTTGGATAGATTTGAAAAACTGATCACTAAGAGTTGGGTCCTAGTGGGTTAATTTTGAAAAGTTAGTCATTAAGAGTTAGGTGTTAATAAACTAACTTAGGATTTAAAAAGCCATTGAAGCTTTTGTTATAATTTGAAGAGAAACTAATCATTGGAAATTGAGTTCCAATAATTAAATTTCAAATTTTGAAGAAAAATTAGTTATTAAGGGTAGGGCCTTAATGTGCTAATTTTTAACTTGAAAAAGGCTAGTCATTGAGGGTAAGATCCTCAATGAGCTAATTTAATTTGAAAATTATTGACAATATGATATTTATGGCTTGACTTTGATTTTCCCCAAGGTTTATAGCTTCTAAGGAATTTTGATTAAAACATGCATTTTCCAACATGCATGACTCTTCATTGGTTGAGGCAATTCTTTTAAGCTTGTGCGAGAGGGTCATAACCTAGGGTTAAGCTAACATGTGCATGCAACATAACAACAGCATTTAAATAGATGGACATGATATAGGGAAAGCGATAAATGTGTAAGCAGAATATATCATGTAATCCTAATGCGAGGGCCTTGTCCTTTTGGCAAAAGTTCTATGTCGTTCTATATGCAAAAGGGCCGGTTTTGGTTTAGATGGGTTCCCCAGACTAGAGCCAATAATTTGCCTCCCTATTGCCAAGTGTACTGCATGGCAATGGTCAAACGGCAGGCTAACTCATCATCGTCCAAGGTTGCCGAGCATTTTGGGTTGTCCTAGCACCGACAAGCCGGGTAGGGTAACCAAAACGTAGCGGCGGGGCTATCCAACATCGATGCACGTGCAATGCAAAAGTTAAGCAATAAAATGAAAAATCCCACGAACACTTTCAAGCTTGGCTCTCAAATTAAATCATATTTTTAAGAAAAATTACACAAATGAAATAACCAAAAAGTCCTAGGCCGGGCGGAGCCCAGTTAGAATCACCACACCTTTCTTAGATAGCGTGAAGCTTATCTTTTTGACAGACTTGCGAGATGAATTATTTTCACTAGTGTACTAATTCTTAAAAAATATAAATTAATAAAATCCCCAACAGAGTTGCCACTATGGGCTACCAGAGCCTGAGATGGGCCTTTTCGGAGGCCATCCCCTGTCGTGCGCTCTTTTGAAAATTTTGAAGAGTCGCCACACGGATTTTTGTAAAATGGTTTGCAACCGAGAAAACCTGGAACTAGAAAATGATATTTGAATTTGAAAATAAACCAAAGATTGGGTACGGGAGCCAAGTTACGAGAGGGGAAGGTTTTGTTTGGGAAAGCACCCCCCTCGCCCAATAAAATTAGTCTTTACTAATATTTATGGGACTTTGAAATTCATTTTATTGCTTAACTCTTAATGCCACATAAACAGTTATATGAACAATTCAATTGCAGCAAATATGAACATACATGCTTGGAATGTAAACATTTAATTGCAGAAAATAACTAGGATTAGCATTTTGTTCCACGAGAACACTACCATACGGTGGAAATTTGTACCGTACGGTACATATCTTGTGGTCAATTTGGCATACAAGACAGCTACAACACGTGAACAATTTTCAGCAGATATAAACGCTAATAAACATGCTTTAATTTATCACAGAACGGTAAGAAGTAAACAAGGACTTTATTCCACATGGTATACTACCGTACGGTAGAGTTGTAAACCGTACGGTAGATGTATTCTGTGGCCGGCAGCTTAAAGTGGGCTAACAGGGCATTTCAGAGACCCTAAAAATCATGTAAGCCTATATATTAAGTGAACGACACTTATGTCAAAACATACTACATAAATGAAATAATTTCATGAATCTAAGCATGACATATATTGTTTAAAACAAAACATGAAACGACATGGTATCTTATATCAGATTTCAAAGAGAAGAAGAAAGTGGCAACCGAGAGTGTTCCCTGAAAACATTCTACCGTACGGTGAACATATGTATCGTACGGTGGAGTTAAATGGGATTCAAACTTTTATTTCTTCGTAAGGATTGAACGATTTAGGCCCAGGAGTGGTATTGAGAACCAAACTGAATCTGTTAGTTCCCCTCAGAGTATAAGGACAGAAAAGTTATACCTTTTGGAATGAATCTTCTTTGAAAAATTGTAGTGATTGCAAGAGCCTTTTGTGTGAATTTGGACTGGTGTCGGTGTTTTGAAAATGAAAGGAAACAAGCAGGGAATCTTCAAAACATTTTTCAGTATGCTATCATCTTTTTTTCGTGTAATTTTCAAAATGTATTTCCGTGCCCTTCTTTAGAAAAACCCTAGGGTATTTATAGAGGAATTTTTCAAGGGATTTAGCTTGCTCTTCAAGCACCTACCAGCCTGCTACAGGCCTACGCCGACCATGGAGGGCTATGGGCCAAGCCATGATGGCCTGAGATGCCTTGGCAAATAAATCTAAAAAGGTAGTGCAAGTTTCGATGTACCGTACAGTACACATGTCTACCATACGGTAGAGGTTTTTGTACCGTGCGGTGGAAATTATAGCCGCCCTAACTGTAAGGCAGTTAGGATGACGTATGAGTAACGCACGGTGGAGTGTGTGTCGTACGGTAGAGTTGGCTTTATGTTGACTTTTGAAGGATTCATTCCAGAACGGTATAAAATTCTTTTATCATCATCGGGGACTTAAAAGATATTGAAGCATCCAAATTGGGGTGTCTACAGTTCCCTAAGATCAAAACAAAGTGAGACTAGACAGAGCCTAGTGCCAAAGCACGGGAATATCAAGCCGCACCCAAAGACCTAAATTTCCCCTGATAGGGACATATCTGGAAAGCATGGATCATTAATGGCAAACTACTACAAAGAAGGACTAATTAAAGCCCGATACAATGATGCATTGGTGAAATCTTCTAATGAGAGAAACCCAAAACATAAGTAAATATGCACAAAATAGAAAAACAATATGTACAAATGTACAACTATACAAAGATTTAATATTAGAACTCTGAGCATCCAAGTCACAGCTGGACTCCGCCAAACAATGAAGTCCAGCGTTCCCTAAGATCGTAACCAGGCAGGCACAAGATAGAGACAAGTGCGGTAGCAGAGCACGGGAATACCAAGGCTAAACTTAAGATCCATACCACCCCCGTTGGGGCTAATCTGGAAGACGTGAGTGGTGCACTGTGAATTACTCCTATCAAAAAAGCTAATGAAAGCCCTATGTCACTGATATTAAAATTGCCCTTACTAACCGGAGCTGGGCACATGATCCTTTTTTTAGTAGCGGCGTGTGGAGCTACATATACCCAAGTTAATGGAGGGTACCCCCCACCAAGGGGCCGGGTCTGACAAATAGTTAAGTTCAGCGGTTACGCTTTCGCTACCCGTGCAAACATAGATAAGATAGAACAATCAAACAACAAGGTCGACCGGATACACCGGTGCGACTAACTCCTCCTCAATCATTTCAACAGGAAAATTTTCCAAAAATGGCTTAAGCCTTTGCCCATTTACCTTAAAAATATTGCCATTCACGGGATTAACAACTTCAATGGCCCCATGAGGGAAAACTTTATGCACAATATAAGGGCCAATCCAGCGGGAACACAACTTGCCTGGAAAAAGATGAAATTTTGAATTATAAAGAAGAACTTTTTGACCTACTTCAAAATTTTCCCTCTAAATATGCTTATCATGAAAATCCTTTACTTTAGACTTGTAAATATTGGTATTATCATATGCATCTCTACGGATTTCTTCAAGCTCATTCAATTGGAGTTTACAGTGAACTCTAGCGTCGGGCAAACGATAGTTTAATTGCTTAATTGCCCAATACGCCTTATGTTCTAACTCCACCGAAAGGTGGCATGCCTTACCATACACAAGCCGATAGGGTGAGGCGCCCACAACGGTCTTGTATGCGGTACGATACGCCCAAAGAGCATCGGTCAACCTTAAAGACCAATCCTTCCGATTGGGATTTACCGTTTTCTCAAGAATGCGTTTTACCTCACGGTTGGCAAGCTCGGCTTGACCGTTGGTTTGAGGATGATATGCGAGGGAGACCTTGTGCATAATGCCGTATTTCTTCATCAAAGCTTCGAAAGGCATGTTGCAGAAATGAGACCCTTGGTCGCTAATAATTGCACGGGGCACCCCAAACCGCGACAAGATATGCTCCTTAAGAAACTTGAGCACCACCTTGTGATCATTCGTATGAGTGGCAATGGCCTCAACCCACCGTGACACATAATTGACCGCCAAAAGGATATACAAGTTACCAAACGACATTAGAAACGGCCCCCATAAAGTCGATACCCCAACAATCAAAAACTTCAACAGCAAGGAATTTCACTTGAGGCATTTCGTTCCTTCGGGTCACACTGCACAACTGTTGGCAACGGTCACAAGACTTGCAAAAGGCATGAGCATCTTGGTTCAGAGATGGCTAGTAGAAACCGCATTGGAGTATCTTGGCGGTGGTCTTCCTTGCAGAGAAGTGTCCACCACATGTTTCGGAATGGCAAAATTGCAGAATCTCATGTTGGTCAGTGTGGGCAGCATGCCCTTGGAATTTCCGGATTCCAAAGCAAGGGCCCGGATTGAGGGAGCGTGAGCGTAGATGGCAAGCGCTCAAAAATACAGAGTTGCCACTCGGGTTTGAAGGTCCAACACCCAAGGAACCGTATTTCGAAGCACCTGCCACACTATTTGATTTGAAAAAGTAAAGGAACTAGTCCGTCATAACCATATCTAGGTTCGGGAGCCAGGTTACGAGAGGGGAAAGGTTTTAAGGCACCCCTCTTGCCCAATCCGGAGATCGATTTGTACTTTAGACATTTTTTGAAACTAGTTTTTGCAATTCTTCTTTTATTAATCAATTTTTAGCCAATTAGGGCAGGGAAACAGTTAATCGGGGATGAAAGCTGTAATAGTTTGCAGGATGTGATCGAAAAATAGCATGGATGGATGATATGTCAGAAAATAAATAAGATAAAATCCAACACCGTGACTAGATATCGAAACAGTGCCTTTATATGAATTTGACACAAGCAGTGGCCAGCTTGCATGCATGGATCTGTGTGCATGCAAACCCACCATCACGCGCCAAACCCATACAATCGCGTGCTGGTTTATATCCTTCCAACAGGTTGAGTTTTATCTCCTTCTGGACTCTGGAATGACCAGTGCTCACCCAGGGGGGCAAACCAAGCAATTTAAATGTACTAAAAGTAAATAATTATTACAAACAAAATGAATGAAATCGAAATACAACCGCTAAATGTGGGGGTATTTAAATAGACGTCAGGGACCAAGTTGCCCATGCAAGGGTAGCCACTGAAAATAGTCAAACAAGCGCGCGAGACACTGGGACAAACGCGCGTTGGTCCTAACTAGACTTCTAGGAATTGCTTTGCATGCCCGGGCTCTGAGACATCTTCAGAAGCAACCCAGGGGCATTCCAAAGTGAAATATTAAATGACCTAAGCTAAGCTAAGGATTTTAACATGCAAAACAGTGGGTTAATTCTAATCATGCTTCAAGTAATTTTAAAATACTGTACAAACAGAAAGTAATTAGCATCCCATCCCCACGTGAACCGTCGCGCGCTGCCTTAGACAAGCGCGCGGGTATACTAGCTACATGGCTCTTGTAACCCTGCTGACTTTAGGGCCAGAGTTGGTATTGATTACCAGTCTTGGCCCTGTCGGCCCCCCTTAGGGATCAAAATAGTAAACATGCAGTAAATTTATTCCTTTGCTTGAGTGATATGAAAATGGCTTCAACAAGGTGGTAGAACTTATGTAATAAGTGTATGAAAATGGCAAGAGTAATGGAAGACCAAGTGTATTAGGGTTTGTATAGCTTTTTTTTCCTTGATTTTTTGTAACCTTGGACTTGGAAGACCAATGGGGTATATATAGGGCAAAAGGAAGTGTAAGGTTGGTGGAGAACTAGGCTTAGCAACCAGCCAACAAGGCTGGCCAGCCTCCCTTGGTGGAGAAATAGGCCAATAAGGTGATGGGAGTGGTTGTGAGGGTGGTGCAACCCATGCACCTGCAAAACGTTGTTCAAACAACGAAAACGGGGTTCCATAGGTCAGTAGACCCCTGATCATCACAAAATCCAGCTGGAAAAAGGTGAAAGTGATAGGTATTGACCAACGCGCAACTATTCTGCCAACCCACGCACTGGTCAACAGTCAAGGCTTTGACTTGTACCATCACCTGCAAGATGAAACACCGCGCGTGATTCCTAGTTCAACGCACGAGGGTCAAACTTGAGGTCAGGGTTTTGGGGTTTAGGATACGTTCTACTCGCTCCAAGCTCAAACCATTTCATTCTCAAGACTGTTTTTTTCGATCCAATTCATCATCAGGGAAACAAGAAACCAAAAAATGATGTAAAACAATTGGGAGATTCAGATTGGGGTGTCTACATTAGTCCCTCTTTGACGACATGTGGAGCAGCACTGACTGGTACGGGTAACGTAAAAGATTTCTGACACCCAACAAACCTGCCCAAGAGCCAATTTAAAATGGAAAATGCGAACGAGTATATAAAAATACCGTGGACCAATGGATCGGAGAGTGGATCAATAGCTGATACGAACTCTCCTGGGGAAGAAATAAATTTTGACGGATGAATCGTCGCTGATTTGAAATTGGACGGATGGATCGTCGCTGGGGATATAAAATGCCTTGGAATGGGGCCCGTTGTTGAGCCATTAGACCCGAGTATGGCCGTAAGTGGCTCGGTGATGATTGGTGGCGGTTCTGGAGGCTCCGGCGACAGTGGTGCTGGCGATGGTGACAGTGGATCGAACGGGTCTCCACCGAGGGATCCGGCGAGAGGCAAGGGTGCCGTGACTGAGGAGGAAGAGACCATGGGGACCCCTTTTGTGTACCGGGAAGAGGATGTACTATTCCGGTCAGCGGCGACATCGTTGGGCCACAGATCGATCACGAAATAGGATGTTGCAAAGATTTTGAGCAACGAAAGGCTAGCCCAGCTTCTCGAGGAGAACCCTGCAATTGAGGCTGCAATTTTGGAGGCTTGGAAGGAGCAAGAGAGGGAAATAGTGGCTTCAGAGGCAGCGGTGAGGGCCGAGAGGGAGAGAGCCGAGGAGAAGGAGGCTCTGAGAGGCATGGAGGCCGAGGAGAGAGCTATAGTGGAGGCGTGGGGGCCCAAAGTGACCGCAGTGGAGGAGGCCGGGAGAGTGATACGCCCTCCTTTTTCTGTTGAGGCATATGTGCCTCATACGCCACACTTGTTCGTGCCGTCAGGCATTGCGGCGTACGTGCCACGGCGAACAGAGTACGACGCTGAGCTTGTGCTAAGAGATTCTGAGACTCATATCTCAAACACTTGGACTGAGGTATATTCTTGGAAACTCCCTTTCATAGTTTCAAATTCATATTTGCTTGCATGCATTCAATTTAAGAATAGAACGCGACAATCCTTAAAAGTGAAATCCGTCATGATGCCATGGTCCTTGATTGATAAGCCTTGCATGTAATAATTGAACCAACCATCCATCCAAGCCTACACTGATTACCTAGAACTCGAAAATGAAAACCCCATATGCTGACATACCCTCTAATTGTTCATCTTTTATGTTTGAAACAGGCGAGAGCGAGACTAATTCGCGGCTTCAGGGACGCGTGTAGTTCCTTGGAGTTATACAAGAGTCTGCCTACAAGGGTGAGGCAGTTAGTGGATAAAGTGGGCTTCAGCAAGTTCATAGAGACTCATTCTCCGGTCAGAAATGACCATGCCATCCTAGTAGCGCTTGCAGAGAGGTGGAGGGATACTATCAATACCTTCCACCTACCACCTGGGAAGATGACGGTGACACCTACTGACTTTGTGGCGATCACCAGCTTGAGAGTTGGGGGCGAGCCTATCCCGTTTGACTAGGGTATTCATGAAGATCCGGCGACATTAGAGTGGTTTTTGGGAGAGGTGCCCAAAATTGAGGATGGGGTGGTGAGGTACAAGCAATTCAAGGAGTACCTTAAGAAAAAGGTGACGACTAAGCAGAAGGCAGAGCAGATGGCCCAGGTGTACTTACTGTACCTCTTTGGTGCTTCCTTGTACCCGAGCTGACGTAGCAAGGTGCACTTGTCGTACTTGCCGGCGTTGAGAGACCTGAGGACAGCCTCGCGCTTCGACTGGGGCAGAGCAGCACTTGGTGCGACCTACGGCTTCCTGGGAGACTCGTCGAGGACGGAGCAGGGGGCTGCTAGGTATTGGAGGATCTGGGAGGTATGATTTCAATAGAGTAAAGTACAATTTCAATTTACACTTGTATCCATTTGACTGTGTAGCCTGCTTAACTATATCATTGCATGAAATGATGATTTGATTTGTTTGATAACCACGCAGCTCTGGGCTTACGAGGTTTTGAACATGTGTCGACTAGCAACCAAGTGTTCGGATTGGAGAATCCTCCTGCATGCTCACGTTTGGAGCAAGAAAAACATGGGGGAAAAGAAAGGAAGATGTGATCTGAACGGCTTCCGAAAATATCTAGACGAGCTCCGACCTTCACAGGTATAACACAAAATTTCCCCAAGCAAAGTACCCTTAACATTGCTTTAATGTTGTTGCTAATCAATATTTGCATTGTTTGATTGTATTATCTGCAGATCGAGTGGGACCCTTGGAGAGTGGCAGGGCCAGAGCCTGAGTACCTGGCTAGGAGCCGGGTTGTGACAGCTAGCAGAGTGCTACTAGAGTCAACCTTCGATTGGCAATGGTACTTGGGTGACCGAGTGACACACCAGTCGCTTGGCTATGCTGAGTTCCAGGTGCCAAGGCCACTTCCACCACGAGCTTCACACACAGGGGAGTACACGCTGGCCGAGCTGGAGGCCTTCACGCAGCCTGACGCTGACCTGACATGCTATTTTCGTCCTGACATGGACTATGCCACATACTAGAGAGAGCATTTGGTGGGGCCGCTGAGAGTTTGGGATTTTAGAGAAGTCCGAAGTCAGGCTCATGGAGCTGCTGAGGAGAGGAGAGCTGCCATTGAGAGATAGAGTGGTGGTGAGGGCCGTGTGAGACAGGGCTTGAGTGGACCAGTGAGAGGTGGGCCACCGAAGTTGTTGTGGAAGATAGTAGTGGTAGACTCCCAGGGCAATCCAACTGAGCTACACCTAGTCCCCTGCCAGAGCTAAGCCTGCACCAGTTACTGTTCCAGTAAGACATTGTAGCCACCTTTATTGCATTTCAATAGAATTGAACTATCATTGAATTGCTTTTATAATTCCAAATCACTTTTGCAGGTGCCAACTGAGTGGGTGAACGAGGCTGTTTGTCGCATGCTTAGGCTAGAGAATATAATGAGAAGAGCGGCAAGTGGTTTGCCATTGGACTTACGCTATCCTTTACCAACTTGACCACCGGTAGTTTAAAGGTCTCAGGTATACCCTTCAGAAAATGATACACTCCTGCTTCCGATACTTGATGTATGCATCCTTTCTCGATACACAATATGCTTTGATAGCCTTTGGTTTGAAACTGAAAATACCTGCTCTCAAGCACACAATATGCACAATATATACTAATGCTTAAAAAAATTCACAATGCAGGCACAAAGACAGGCGGCTCCTAGGAGGAAAAGTGCCAGAGATCCTTCGCAGAAGAAGTTGGCAGCGAGGACTCCTACTCCTTCAGTCACTACTAAGCGATAGACGAGAGGCTCACAGCCGATAGCTGGAAGTGAGGAGGCAGCCAGAGAGACCGTGGCATGTGCGGAGGAGCGGTACCAAATCAAGATGCGCCAGAAGCCCACACAAGACAAGCCGGTTCGTAAGAAACGACTAATCTTGCCTGAGGTCTCTGAGGAAGAGGATGAAGATGCGAAAGAAGAAGAAGAGGGAGAAGAGGAGGAAGGGGAGGAGGAGCGCTCATCCCCTAGCAGCAGCTCTGACCACACCGTAGATAATCCTGGATACAGGCATGATCCTAGGGAGAGGGACGACAATGATGACTAGCGTGCAGAGGACTGAGGGCTACCATGAAGCCTCACTTACTTTATGCACTTTTGACTTTTGCTTTCGGGCCTGCGTGCCGAAGTAGATAGCTTGATAGCGGGCAGATGTGCCCTAGTTAACAATAGGATTGGGCATGCGCGCCTCTTCTAACTTATGGGCAGATGTGCCCAAGCAAACATGCTATTTTTGATTGGCCGAAGTGTCACACGTACTGTGTCACGCCCTCGATTTTTGACATAAATAATAAACACTTTTAATAAATAAAGTCCTCACTGTAATACAAATAATACCCCAAAAGACCTTTCTGTTCACTGTTCTCAAATAAAATTCAATGAGTACATCCCTGGCTCGAGGCCCTAAGTTATCGAAATACCAATGTCCGAAGAAAATAATATTACAGTTCTAACAAATGTCTTTCCAAAAATACTCCTTTCGAATCAAATGCAAATAATCGCCTCTTTTATACCTTTGAAAGACATGATCAATAAGCACGATATGCACGCCATGCCAACTTCCTTATTTTTGTACCTGAAAATGATAGGGTTTGAGCATACACGTGCCCAGTAGAGAAATCTATACGCAAGTTATAGGAAAATATGATGAGTTATGCATCTAGAGTGAGAGTGTAACGACAGATAAGCCCAAGTACACAAGACTGTCAACAGTAGCACACTATGATCAGGGATTCTAGGCGACCTATATGAAGGATCTATCTGCTCATATGTCAAACAAGGACCATCAATATTCCTACATCATTCTAAGTAAATAAACAACAGCCTTAGTACCGTTCATTACATCTCGTACAATTTCACAATCTTTCACATTCCACATTTCATCACCAAATCCCATTTCTCATTATCATCAGTCGCCAGAATCTCTTTCATCAACTTCATAAACCAATTTCATGTCATGTGTTTGAGCCTAAGCTCCTGCCAGGCACTTACTCGATAACGAGCCCTGAAAGCGTACGATTTGAGCATACAGCTCCTGCCAGGCATTTACTCATTTAAGAGCCCTGAAATTATACGATTTGAGCATACAGCTCCTGCCAGGCATTTACTCATTTAAGAGCCCTGAAATTATACGATTTGAGCATATAGCTCCTGCCAGGCATTTACTCATTTAAGAGCCCTGAAAGATCTCTTTGTGACTATTTGTCATCACGTTCATTCCGCGTTCCACAAACATCAAATCATTCAATCGAATCCAAAAGTCATTTAATCAATTTAATCAAACAAGTACTCCTCTACCAATTAAGCACGTCACAACATTTCTTATAGTCTACGACGTTCACGGACTCCTTCACGCTACTATAGCCTTTACGACGATACTCCAACTATGCTAACGAAAAACCAATGGCCCAGATACGTTCGACGAGTCGTACGATACGATCTTTCAAGCTTAGGAATGATTGTCAAATATTCTAATTTTCAGCAGAGTAGTCCGTGTTCAAAAATTTATTAAAAATAGCATACTCAATAACTTTCAACGATTCCAACGCCAAAACATCACCAACTTACCCATCTTTAAAACCTACAAGGACCCATAACCAATAGGGTCGTTTAACCATAGCTAATCAATGAAGAACACTGCTCAGTGAGCTGCCCAGATTTTCAGATTACAAGGCAATCTTCTACAAATCACTATAAATCGAGTTCTTAATATTTTTGAGTGATTCCAGTCTCAATAGTTGTACGATTGAACGAAGCTTAAAAGTCACGAAGGAACCCTTATCAAATCTGCACTCCAAGGGTGGTTAAACAGGGGTTTACCGAGGCTACATGAATCTGCCTGACAGATTGACATACCTCCACTCAATCGATCATAACTTTTTGTGTACTAAGAGTTTTAAGACGATTCCAGTGGCGAATGAAAGCTGACTTCGAGGTCTTCGAACCGATATAAAGTTTGCATAAAACGAACATCGGACGAGGAAGTTATGGTCGTTCGAAGTGGGCTGAAACCCAGAAAACGAGACAGATTGCAGACCAGTATTCTAGATATCACCATAAATTCAATTCTCAACGGTTTCAAGTGATTCCAGCGGCATTAGAACAGGCTTTAAGTCTACTCTATTTCATACGAAGGAACCAAAATTCAATTATGAGCTTAAGGCGGCAGAAAACCCCAACAACGAAGACCCTGTTCTGCAGAATTTCGGAAATGAAAGGGATAGTCTCAAACAACGATTTTAAGCACGATCTATCAACATAATCAACATACAAACGCATAACAAGCGTAAGAAATCCCTACCTCATGGGTTTTGAGCAAAACCCAACCCTTTGACCAAGTCAACCGAGTTCTCACGTGGCCCGATCGTAATTTTTCTTGGTTATTCGGAAAGCCCGCGCTCCGTAGAACAACTTTAATACTCGGGCCTTGTCCGGAATCTCACCCTAGGTGGATGAAATCGAAGAGAGAAGAGAGGAGAAAAAATTTCGGAGGAGAGGAGAGAGAGACAGTGAGCCGAAGAGTGAGGGAGAGAAATGGGAGAATTATTCTCCCCGGGAAAAAGATAAAGGTGGGGGAGGAATCCCCCGCTTCTCGCGCCACACACACACGTGCACCTCTCACATAATTACCATTATATCCTTTCACGAACACGCCACACCGTAAATCCACACCGTCTATCTCGACAAGTCATACGATTGCAAAAGAAAAATACGGTCCAAAAAAATATGGGTCTCTACATACTGCAGTTCCACCGTTTTGACATGGATAGATCATGGTTTTAGCTATAAAAATTGCATTTTCATAATTTATTTACTCTTGTAATGGATAAGAGTGAATAAAAACTCACCACTAATACCAAACTTGCATTAATGACATACTGAGACTGTTCACAGACACATATACATGTATATGTGTTACTAGCTCAAAAGAAAATTAAGAATATACCCTAGGATATGTCCAGGATACGAGGATACGGGAAATATAATGAAATTTTGGGCATTAAAGTGCCAAAACTCAAAACACTTCAAGTTCGCCAAAACTGACACTTTTGTAAGGTCAAACATGTATAACATGACCTGCGAGAGTCGACGGAACTAAGAAAAATGTCCCGAAATAAAATTTAGACCCAAAAGTGCTAAAAATGACGCAAAATGGACACGAGATACTAAACATGACTCGATTATATCCTGGACTGAAACTGACACCTCTGTACAGTCACATTAGGTCCATATGACTTGTACGGCATGAGAGAACTTGGCGAAAACCTTTAAAACGAATTTCAACCTCTCGAAAACCTCGATTTGGACTTAAAATGGGCTGCCGAAGGTCCAAAATCTCCGTTAAACGTGAAACTTCGAATCCGATGCTTGGATATAGTCACATATGCTTATTATGACTTACTTGAGCCATCAAAAGTGCAAAAAGACCTTTGGAACGAAAAATGACCAAAATTGGACAGTAGTTGTTAAAAACTGTGAAATTGCAGGTTGCAGAAGCGCGCGATGGACTGGGTTCATCGCGCGATGGAAGCCTCATACGCACGGTGAAGTGAGACTGTCGCACATTGGTCTATCTCTACTAAGCCATCTGTAACGACCCTGAATTTTGGTCAATAAAAATTTCGTTAAATATTTGAATTTTATTTGAATTACTTATTTTCTCTTGTGTGGCTATATGATTGCTTGTTAATTTTCGTCGTAGTTAAAATTTTGCTCTCGACTAGAAACCCTACTTGACCAATTTAGTTAATTTCCAACCGACTACTTGGAGGAACCGAGCAACCAACTTACCTAGTTACTAGATGAACCTTTTGGACCGTTTGAAACTCTTGAACCTTGTCTTTACCCATTGGTCCATAATGGTTAGGGTAATCTTTATCCATTGGACAATAGGCTTCCTATTAAAATATTTTGCTAAGTACAAGATATAGTATTTTAATGGTTTATAAAAACATGTGCTAGTACTTATATGCATTGTTTATTGGGGATTCTCCCACCCCTCCATTATCCATTGGTTAATAACCACAAGGGTAATTTTTGTCCATTGGATAATAAACTTTTTATTATAAAAGTACATGTAGTCTTTCAAAATCTTATTTTAAAATAAATGGTACTTGTACTCTTTTGTCCAATGGTTATTAACCGCAAGGAAAATTATTACCCATTGGGTAATAACCGTTAGGGAAGTTAGTGACCCTTGGATAATAGAGTCTTTTGACCAAATAAAGTACCGACGTGACTAGGGAATCTTCCAATAAAGTTGATTTGACTAGTCAACCTTTTCAACCCTAGAAAATTACTTATTTATTTCCTTTTATTAATTTGGTTTTATTCTTTGTCCTTTGGACAATAAAAGTTAGGGGAACTATTATCCATTGGATAATAGAAACCCAATTCTTTATATTAAAAGGGTTTTGAGCAAAAGTACTTGAATAGACTTTTATAATTGCTTTAAAGTACTTTTTGATTATTTTATTATAAAAAGTTCCCTAGTTATTATTGTCTATTGGATAATAAAAGTTAGGGTATTTATTATCCATTGGGTAATAGAGTTATTCTTTCACCAAGTACATGGGCTTATTAAACTAGTCATTTTTCCTTATTGCCCATGTGATGAAGTACCCATATTTTATTATGTAGCCTTTAAAGCCTAATATTCTCCTAAGTACTTTGTTATTATTTTGTATTGGGCTTTTGTACCCAATTAGATTTATTTATTGGGGAGTTGATCTTCCTAGAGTACAATACCCATTAGTTTATTGGAGACATGTGTTTAATTAAGATTCTTATTTGGTTATTAGATTTGGGAAAATCTTGTACTTGTACCTTTCTTATTCTTTCTAGTTATTATGCATGCATATATATATATATATATATATATATATATATATATATATGTAAGTGTACTAAGGAGAGAGAGAGAGAGAGAGAGAGAGAGAGGGAGAGGGAGAGAGAGATTGCCGAGAGAGAGAGGGAGAGGGGAGCCGAGAGAGAGAGAGAGAGAGGGAGAGAGAGAGAGAGAAGGAAGAAAGGAGGAAGATGGGTTGTACCTTGACTTGATCTTTCTCATCTTTTCAAATCCTTGGTGAATCTTCCTTCCTAGCTAAGAAACTAGCCCTCCATTAACCTCCATTGTACTTCTATATTTGTTTAGCACAAAATCTTGTACCTTTGTCTCCAAATCTTCCAACAAATCTTCCATAAATCCCATCCAAGGACAAATTCTAGCCATGCAAGCCTACCTTTTAGCCTAACCTAGCCATGTAAGCCTAGGATAGCCTTTGATCTTCCATGATTACATGCCATGTGTCAAAATTTGAGGTAGAGAGAGAGAGGGGGGGGGGGCCGGCCATGAGAGGGAGGGAGAGCCCAAGAGTTTTGCCTATAAATAGCAAGCCATTCTAAGTTTTGAACTCACACCTTCACCTAGCAACTTCTCTCTCTAGAAAAATTGTGTTCTTTCTTTTGTTCTTCATGTTCTTGAGTAGTTCTTGAGTTCTTCAAAGAAACTCAACCTAGGCCGCCACTAACCCGCCACTCGACCACCCCCTCGATCCAAAAGTAGTAGTAGTAATAGTCAAGCAGAAGTTTCGAGAGAAACCTTTCTCTTTCGAAGCTACCGGGAGCATACCGTAGGAAGTTACTCCGTCCGATAGCCGACGTACCTTCCGTAGCCGACTACCGCCAAGAAGTAAGGTAGAATACCTCTACTCACTTCCCTACGTATAAAGTAGAACCCCTTGACCCTAACTCTACGTATAGAACCGTATGATTAGAAAGTAAGGAAATCTTTACTTACTTCCTATGTACTTACTTACCCAAGTATAAAGTAGGTTATCTTTATTTACGTACTTATCGTTTGTTTAGAAGTATTCGTATTTTGATCTTTAAGATAGTTATGAGTATGCGTATATGAGTTGCTTGTATTACTTGTGGTATGTGATAAAGCATAAGTGATTTCACTCCAAAGACGTCCGTACATGTGGCGTTGTGCTTTGAATAAAGCATAAGTGATACACTTCAAAGGCGTCCGTACATGTGGCGTTATGCTATAAGTAGTGATTGAGCGTGATAAGTAATATAGAATTGGATGATCTTGTTAGAATAATTCCTGCTCACTTTTGTCCTACCGCGGAGTCTTTGCATGTAACGAGACACGAGAATCGAGAAAGTAGAAACTTGACACCTAGGGTGTGGTTAATAAAAGGAAATGTTTTTCGAGGAAGAAAATATTTTGAAACTACATAATGACTAGTTTTGTGTGGCATTATGTGTGTGTGTTGTGTGCCAATGGGAACCCGGGACGGCGGAACCATTGTGAGGATACTCGGGAGTCCGGAACGGCGGAACCGAGGTTGGGTGAGTTAAACGATTTTTGAAATGTTTTTGAAACCGCAATGTGGCCGGACTTGGTAGCCCATTGTGTGTATGGAAACCCGCGATGTGGCCGGACATGGTAGCCCATCGTGTGGATTGTGAAAACCGCAACGTGGCCGGACTTGGTAGCCCGTTGTGTGTATGAAAACTCGTAATGTGGCCGGACTTGGTAGCCCATTGCGTGGATTGTGAAAACCACAATTGTAGGTGGACAAATTCAAGTAGTGCTCTGAACAGCACTGGAATGCAACGGCTTCACGTGCCTCTTGAACGTAACCCTAATTTGTCAATGAAACCCCTGTCCTGCAAAACAGACAAGGAGTGAGTGCACCTTTGCCTCTCGTGGCAAAGGCCCTCCGATGCCTTTGTTAGTATCACGTACTAGCAATCAAACCCTAATTATCAGTAGGAAAGAAAATAGAATGCAGCGTATTGCGTACCTTTTACCTTTAGGTTTACCTCTTATTTATAGATTTGCGTATGCTTGCTGGCCAAGCATCCGTGTTGCCCTAGGATTCCTAACTCGTATAGGAATCCCAGGATATCAAGGATTCTCGTTTCCTTTATCAGTTCATTACCTTAATCCTTGTAGGACTCTTTTCCATAACAAGCCGAACATCCCATACTCGTTGGGTATCTTTCTCAGATCCTATATTCTCGGGATCTTATCCTTTAACGGAATACCAGTGATTCTGGACCCTTCTAGAATGTTCCCTCCAATAGGACTTCTCTCTTTGTTCAGCCATCTCATGGCCGAACAGACGGCCTGGACCAGTTACTTCACGTGTAACTGGTCCTAAGGAAACAATTTGGACCATATCCTTTCTAAGGAGCTCTCCTCCTGTTCGGCTTTCTCTTGCCGAACAAGTTTCTTGAACGATGGCATCTCTTGTAATTTTCCTTGTATTCGGTCCAATAACGTCTCGTGTTATTGCACCGAGAATCGTACAACCTTTCTGGACCATTGACTTCTCATATCACTGGTCCATAATGTGTTGACCTTTTCTTTGACCGTGCTCGGGCTCGTTTTGTACCTGTTCGGGAATACCTCCCTACAACAATGTGGCCGGACTTGGTAGCCCATTGTGAAGATTGCCAATGCGGCCGGACGTGGTAGCCTCATTGGTAAAATAGCTTGGTTATCCGCGGAGAGGAGCCAATGCAAGTTTTGTGTGCCAATGGGAACCCGGGACGGCGGAACCATTGTGAGGATACTCGGGAGTCCGGAACGGCGGAACCGAGGTTGGGTGTGTAGCTTGGTTATCCGCGGTACGGAGCCAATGCAAATATTTTTTGTGTGCCAATGGGAACCTGGGACGGCGGAACCATTGTGAGGATACTCGGGAGTCCGGAACGGCGGAACCGAGGTTGGGTGTGTAGCTTGGTTATCCGCGTTACGGAGCCAATGCAAATATTTTTGTGTGCCAATGGGAGACCGGGACGGCGGAACTATTGTGAGGATACTCGGGAGACCGGAATGGCGGAACCGAGGTTGGGTGTGTAGCTTGGTTATCCGCGGTACGGAGCCAATGCAAATGTTTTGTGTTAAACAAATGGTTTTTGAAAGATTGTTTTGTAAATGAAAATGTTGACACGGTCTACGATGAGTCGCGTAGGAGAAACACGAAACTCTTGGACACCAACGATAGTTGATTAACGAATGTGGATGTGTCATTGTTAGCTGCGTATATATGTATCATGTGGAAATCAATGTGTTATTTCCTGTTGTTTGTAAGTATGGGTTAGCGGGTATGGGATTTTTTCTATTGAGCTTTCGTAGCTCACGGTGTTGCCTTTTTGGTGACCCTGACATATTATATGGGTGGTGACGCCGGTATAATGTGTCAGATTTTGTAGATGATCAGGGTAAGCAAATCACCGTGGAGGCTTTGGAGCTGAGGAGCTGGCAAGAATGGAGGAGCTGAGGAGCTGTAGTTAGGAACCCTAGAATCCCCCTCCATTTGTGTAAATATTGAACTCTTGTGAGAGTATTTGTTGTAATAAGAGCCAGACTCCATTTGATGTTATCAATAAATGTCCTTTTAACGTACCCAAAATTCAGGGCGTTACACCATCTTTGTTTGACCAAGTCAGATTTCTAAGGCACAAAAGCCTTGTCATCCCTCCAAACGTCCTGCAGACTATTTTGAAGGTGCAGGAAAGAGTGTCCTTGCATTGTAAGGTGTTAGGACACCTTGCATAGAGCTTATCCCTTGGCACGAGAACCGAGACCAATATTTTTGTGAAATTGGTCTATAAAAGAAGAGTGCTAGCCTCATATAATCACACACCACTCCTTCCAACCACCAAACTCTCCCACCATTGAAATGGGAAGTCCCTTGCCGGCCCTCGTTGATACTTGGTTATTGAGATTTGAAATTACGGACCGATCGAATTGCCGACCACAATGCCTGGCGTCAATCCAGGACCTTCGACACATGGGGCCATGCCCCGAACTCCTCAGAGTTGCACTTACATACTGGGATCCTTCCATGCACGTTTTTCGGTTTTACGACGATGAACTATGTCCAACCATCGAAGAATTCCAGGCATTCCTTCATGGCTTTGTAAACTCCCATGCGCTTGTTGTCCCACCATTCCAGGAAGACATGTTTTACCTGCTATGGACGAAACTCAATATTTCCGAAGAGCTAACCACATCCATTATCCATGACTGCGAACTCGCGCGGCTTATCGAGCTGTATGGCCCAGAAGGAATCTTGGAGAATCACGTTGAGAAAGTTCACACGCAATTCACTCTTTCGCTCTGTGCATTGGTGGCCTATATGTTGGTTCCCTTTGACGGAAAAGTAAGCCCTAACCTCGTGAGCATAGCTTCTCAGATGGGGGCCCAAAAGAACATCTTTCCAATAGTCCTGGCTGAGACGATAATGGGTTTGGATTTGTTCAAAAATGGGCAAACCAATACGTTCAGTGGAAGTCCGCGCTTGCTCTGGGTAAGCTCTCACTCAACTCACCTTTTTCTGGTTTGCACACATTCTGCTTATAGCTCGACACTCGGATAAGGGTCGCACTAAAAACCTTACTTGCCTTTTTCCTCAGGTTTTATCTGGCCATTTACTTGTTTTATCACTCATGTAGATATGGCTTTCAGATAAGGTAGGCCTGCTCGAAGCACCTCAAGTGGGGTGGGAAGATTTTCCAAGGCGGATGTTCGAAGGATCCATGCTATACCCAGAGACTGGGACAGTGGAGTGGTTCGCCTTCTTGAATGATTTGGAGTCTGATGACATAGTCTGGAGATGCCCATGGCTAGACTTGCCCAATATGGCGGTTACCTCTGCTGGTTTTGAAAGAATGGTAATTGCTAGTTTGGCAAGCTTTACCTATTACGTACCGGGTCGTATACTCCGTCAATTTGGGGTGAGTCAGGGTTTCCATCGTGCTGGGATTGAAAGATTCCAAGCTCCACCTTTCAATATTCAGAATTTGCACAGCTACAAACGCAGTTGGAATAACAGAGTGCTTGAGGGGCCCGTTCCGAATTTCATCACATGGCTCGAGAGCGAATATGTGAAAGCAAGACATGAGGGTTACTACTGAACACGACCATCCCATCGTACTTAGAATAAGCTGGGGACCGTTGGGTCACTCAAGCATTTTTGCTTCATTTTCTTTCCCGTCGTTTGCTTTGCTGTATGGCCTTTAAGCCTAGCCCGTTTAATAAAGGAACAACTTGTATAGCACCACAAAGTTCTGAACCTTGCTTGTAACTTGAAATTTTTCACCAAAGGCCCGAATTCTTCGTTAAACTCACAAAGATGAAACCAACACTTTGATACAGTCACATATACCCGTAATGACCCGCTGGAAGTGTTAAAAGTTCAAAATTAGGCCCAAGATGAAAAATGGAAAATCACCCCCAAAATGTAGTAGCCTGCTTTTCTGGCGGTAAAATGGTGAACATTTGCGCGTTGAAGTGAGATCGACGCTCAATATTGTCCTACGCGCGCGCGGATGCCACATCGACGCGCAACGGTTAGGCCCTGTGATAGTTGCCAAGTTTGACCCATCTTGAGCCTGAGATCTTGAAAGCCTTGTCATTGTCCTTGGCCGTCTAGGATACCTTTGGGGCAGTTCACAGGTGTGCCCATGTATTGAAGGGGGCAATGCCACCTTGCTTAGATATTTGCCTTGAAAGGGGGGATATTTTCCAAGCTTTGGCCATAAAAAGGCCATGTCCCTGCAAATGTGAGGCATACCCTCCAAAGTTAGAGCATTTTCACTATCCTTATAATGGCAAATAACCTTCCAGTCTTGATCAGCCTGTGGCTAACGGCCTTTGTTGCCAGAGATTGGCTATCATTTCGGTTTCACAGGTTGGCCGCTTTTTGTTTTCTCTGAAATGTGAGAGTTCGCCCCGAAATTTTGATGGCAGCCCTACAATTCTGGGACCCAAAGGTCAATGTTTTTAGGATCGGGGTGTGCCCAACTGTGGAGGAATTCCAAGCATACCTCCAGGGGTTTGCTTCGAGCATGATTGTAGTGCCACCTTACAGAAAGAGTATGCCAAAACTTCTGTAGTCATGTCTCGACGTCTCGAGGGTAGCAGCCGAAAGTCTGTTAATTGAGGGGCAGATCAACATCATGCGCCTGATGGAGTGGTACGGGCCTGAAGGCAACACGGAGGATACCACCCTGTAGGCTCGGCGCCGATTTGCCTTGACGATTAGTGTGCTGGCCGCCTATTTGCTAGTATCTCTGAATGGGTGGGTTAACCCCTTGCTGGTGAGTGTCGCAGCTCAAATGGGTGCTCGAAGGAACGTGGTGCCACTGGTTCTTGCAGAAACACTCATAGGTTTGGATTTGTTTCTACTGGCCAAACAAACACATTTGGTGGTAGTCCACTCTTGCTGCAGGTAAACTCTTACTCAGCTTACCTTTTTTTCGGCTTTCACACATTTGCTTTTTACCTCATCTCTCGGCTAAGGTTATATCAGAGCTTCTCACTTGTTTTCTCACTCAAGTATTATATGGCTCCTAGCTTGTCTTTTCACTCATGCAACTATGACTATCAGACAAATTAGGACTGCTGACAGCGCTAAAGGCAAACTCGCCCCATCTGCCCCGTTGAATGCATCAACGAGGGATGATCTACCCAGAGATGTCCATGAATCAGTGGTACACATTTATGAATGAAATGTTGCTGAATGAAATCATTTGGAGGCATGAAGCACTAAATATCCCGAACATGGCCACAAATTCTACAGGTTTCGAGAGGGTGGTGATTGCTGGGCTGACTACTTTCACATTCTACATCCCAGGTTGCATCCTTCGCCAGTTGGGGATAAGTCAAGGGCTGCACAGAGCCGGGGTCGAAACTTTCCATATCCCTGCATTCACTGCCCAAAACTGGACTGGATATGAGCACAATTGGGGCCTGAGGCAACTTGGCGGAGCAAAACCAGATTTCAACACAGGGCTCAAGCATCGATACAAAGTATGGCTAAGGAAGGAAATCGCGAGAAGGCAAAATGACGACTAACTCTTGATAGGCTCTAATAACCTAGAATAAGTCGTGAGCCTGCTGAGGCTTCTAGCACTTTATTCTGTTTTCAATGCTTATAATCTTTTAAGACTTTGTTTAGCTGTGTAATAAAAATAGTAGTGTGCAATAAAATTGAAAGATAAAGGGTTCCCCCCTTTTGATTCAAACATTGAACACCACACTGCTCAAAATGCTGAAATAAAACCCAAAATGGCAAACCATGGATCAAGTTGATTGTTTGTGACCGAATCTCATAGAGAGATTGCCTACGTATCCTTTTTCAAGGAATTAGGTCGCACGTAGTTCAGGCTAAGGTTCACTCATGTATTTTAACTCTCCTTTTACGCTCTGAATTTTTTCTAGTGCCACCACCTCGAGTTTTAGGCCTAGCGAGCTTTGATTGATGCCTATTTATTTTTGCCTAGACCGCCTCCTTAGGTTTTCGGTCTAGCAGGCTTGCTCTAATTTTTTCTTGGAACAACCCACCCTTGTGGTTTTCGGCCCAACGAGTTTCTCTCAGGGATAGTAACGCAAGGATGGTCTTGATGATGTAAGGCCCTCAACGCTTCGGACGGAATTTGCAACGGGGATTGAATACAAGTACCCGAATCTCCTTTGTAACCATATCCCCCTCGATTAAGTCCCTAGACTTCACCTTCTTGTTGAATGCTTAGGCGATCTTTCGCTGATACCCCTGGACATGATACAAGGCGCGAAGTCTTCTCACATCAAAGAGCATGAGTTCAACGAACCTCCCGCTGAGCCACTTAGATTCCGTGAGTCCACATTCTGCCATGACTCTCAATGACGGTATCTCGAGCTCGATGGGGAGTACCGCTTCCATCCCGTAGACTAGAGAGAAAGGAGTTGCCCCTGTCGATGTTCGAATTGACGTTCGATACCCCCAAAGTGCTAGAGGTAATTGCTCATGCCAGTCCCGGGCGGATTCAACAGACTTTTTGATAATCGTTTCAATATTCTTGTTTGCCGCGTCGATAGCTCCATTCGTTTGAGGGCGATAGACCTTTGAGTGATGGATCTGGATCTTGAATTCCTCAAAAAGTTCCAAAACCCTGCCTTTGAAGTGAGTCCCATTATCTGATACGAATGCTTGAGGTACGCTGTATCGATAGATAATGTTCTTTCTAAAGGATTGAGCAACCTGAACTGCAGTTAGGGTTTTGTAGGATTCAGCTTCTACCCATTTGGTGAAATAATCTATCGCCACTAGAATGAACCTATGGTCGTTTGAAGCAGGCGGTCTGATCATGTCGATGACATCAATGCCCCATACAGAGAAAGGCCACGGTGAAGTCATACCAAATAAATTTGATGGGGGCACGTGTATGAGATTGGCATGGATCTGGCACTTGTGACAGCGCCGCACATAATCCACACACTGAGATTCCATGGTAGACCAGAAATAACCCTGCCGTAGGATCTTCCTAGCGAGCATGACACCGCTCATTTGAGGACCACAGACTCCTTCATGAACTTCTTCCATAATCCTTGTGACTTCAGAACCGTTAACACAGAGTTTGTGCATCCCACAATGGGATCTCCTGTACAGCTTTCCTCTACAAATGATGTATTGGGCAGCCAATCTTCGTAACGCGAGTTGATCCTTTTTAGTGGCCTCGACTGGATACATCCCACTTTCAACAAAATTCCATATGTCATGGTACCAGGGTAGGCCATCATCCACATCATCGATGGCATTGACATACTGATAGGCGGGAAAGTCCCTTTGTTCGATCAGGATAGGACGGAGCTTGACTCCAAGAGGAAGTTCAACCATGGAAGCTAGAGTTGCCAAGGCATCGGCAAATTGATTTTTCAAGTGGGGAATGTGAGTGAATGTCACCTTATTGAAGCAAGGGATAAGTTCCTCCAAGCTCTGATGATAAGGCTTCAACTTTTCCTCACGGACTTTCCAGTCCCCGTTGACTTGAGACACGACAAGATTAGAATCGCCAAAACCTCGAGCCTTTCAACACCAAGAGTGAGCGCGGCTTCCATACCAACAATACAGGCCTCGTACTCAGCTTGGTTATTTGTAACGTCAAAGTTCAATTTGAACGCTAGCGGATCCCAAATCCTTTCTAGTTGGCTGCCCCATCAAAGTAGAGAGTCCACACATCTTCGACAACTGTCAACACTTCCTCATCTGGGAACACAAAATCTGAGTCCTCCGGTCCCTCTATCGGATGATCAGCCAAAAACTCCGCAATAGCTCGTCCCTTGACGAATTTCCTTGTAACATACTCAAGGTCGAATTCCGCCAATAAAAGCAACCAACGTGCTAACTTACCAGTAAGCGTTGGTTGCTCAAATAGATACTTGAGAGGATGCATTCGAGAAATTAACTTCACTGGATAAGCCAGCATGTAGTGTTTCAACTTCTTAGTAGCCCAAACCAGAGCCCAACACGTCTTTTCCAGAGCGGTGTAACGTTCTTCACATCCGACCATCTTCTTGCTTAAGTAGTAAATGGCCTTTTCTACACCCTTATCTCCTTCCTGAGCTAACAAACACCCCATAGACGAAGGATTCACGGATAAGTAAAGTATCAAGGGCTTCCCAGGAACTGGCAGCATGAGAACCAGAGGATTTTGCAAGTAATTCTGAATAGACATGAAAGCCGGTTGACACTTGTCCGTCCATACAAATGGGGTGTTCTTCTTCAGGAGATGAAACATCAGCTCGCAAGTCAAAGTTAACTTGGCGATGAATCTGCTGATGAACTGAACCTTCCCCAAAAAGCTCTGCACTCCCTTTTTAGACTTTGGTGGCTTCATCTCAAGTACAGCCTTTATCTTTGATGGATCAACTTCAATTCCATGAGAGGTGATCAAAAAGCCAAGCATTTTACCTGCTGTGATGCCAAACGTGCATTTCTGCGGGTTGAGACGCATGCAATACTTTCGGAGTCGCTCGAAGAACTTCTGAAGCACATGGATGTGCCCTTCATGAGTTTTTGACTTGGAAATCATGCCGTCCACATAGACCTCAACCTCTTTGTGCATCATATCATGCAAAATGGTTGTAGCAGCCCGTTGGTAGGTAGGACCAGCATTCTTCAAACCAAACAGCATGACTAAGTAATAGTAAGTCCCCCACTCAATGATGAACGTGGTTTTCTCGCAGTCCTCTGGCGCCATGAGAATCTGATTATAACCCGAGAAACCATCCATGAACGAGAGCATAGCATGTCCCGCTGTATTATCCACAAGCACATCTATGTGAGGCAAGGAAAAATCATCTTTAGGGCTTGCTTTTTTCAAGTCCCTGAAATCAACACATACTCGGATTTGTCCATTCTTCTTAGTGACCTCGTCCTTGATCTTCTGCACCCAATCCGGCCTCATCTACCTTAGTTTATGTTTCACAGGTTTAGCATCTAGCAGTAGGGGAATTCGATGCTCCACTATCGCAGGGTCAATACCGGGCATGTCTTGATGAGACCAAGCAAAGATATCACCAAACTCCGTGAGTAGTTCCTTGAAATTGTGATGTTCCTCTGGGGATAAAGTGGAGCCCACTTGAACCATTCGGGGATCGCTCTCATCTTTCAAGTTATAGAAACTACTTCTTCTTTTAATGGCTGAGCATGCCCTTCATCTTCCCTTTCAATGAGGGCACGGATTTCCTTGGGAATGTCCCCATCGAAATCTATCCCCTCATCGTCAAGGTCGACACAGTTTATGTATAAGTCATCGGAGTAGTCAAAAGTAGGTTCCTTCATTTTAAAAGACCCCTCAGAGCTGCCAAGTAGAGCAGAGACAAACTCGAAATAAAAGCTATGACGTGGAGGGCCAAGAGGCACAAATTTTGACTCAGAGCTAGACTTAAACTCAGAAGACTCAATAGACTCTATGTCACACTCAGACTCAGACATGTCATCAATGCAAGTTAAGCGCGGTTTGAAAACGCAATTCTTCAGACTACCCTTGGCTTCTGTAATGAGAGAGGTGGAATCCTCGAGGGCATCAGATTCGAGCATGAACACTTCGGCTTCTTCAGCTTCCTCGGCCAAACCCACTTGGGAGAATTCATGGAACAGCTGCTCCAAGCTCCCCTAATTGAAAGATCCCATCCAGTCAGTCTTTACCTTTGACTAACTAAGCTTCTTCTTGAATTCTGCTCTCGCTGGCTCTTCATCGCTGCCTGACCAGGTGTCATCAGCAAAAACCTCAAAACTTGGTAGTAGCTCCCCGGTCTCTGAATCGATAAATGGTTCTGCCTGTCCAATGTAAACAACGTTCCCCATCTCGCGGACGAAGTAGCTATTGGGGCCACCATAGAGGGTTCGAGGTTTTCCCGTACATTTCCTTCTTTTGGCATCGTTGGTAAAAGCGAAATACCCCAACCAAAGCAGCCTTTATAGGAAGGAAAGGTAGGGAATTCCGAGATCCCTTGCTTGTGAATCCCTAAACCTAGGCCAGGTAGATAGGACATCCTTCTCATGATATCCAAGGCAACAGAACTGATGATGAAGTCCACGTCCACGTTGACGGCCAAAACTGAGCCGGATGTGTCAAAAGAGAAACCGCCTAGATCGACGTCCTCTTCGTCGTGCATGATCCCTACAACGGGAGTACCATCTTCCTTGAGCGGGCGAATCCCAGAATCTCTGCAAATAGTTAATGTGCCGGTTGGAAGTCCCAGCATGACTTTTTGGTGAAAAGAAGATGGGACAGCCATGATCCGCAGATAGTTAATGTACCTACCATCTTCCTCGATGCTGAGGGCTTTGAAATGGATGTTGAATTCCATGTTGTCGACATCCCGACCACTTTCAATCTTTTGCTTGGAAGTAGGTGGGAGGATATGAGAGATATCATTGCTTTAGGAGTGATATCAGCTTGAACCTCGAGGCGAGAGAGAGTATGGCAAAGCTTCTGACGATGCTCACGGGAGGAACAGATTAGTCCCCAAATTGATATGGCAGGGGGAATCTGCTCAAGTTGTTTCTGAATCATGTCCACATCCGGGGTGCCAGCAGGTACCTCAAACGGTGCAACCATTGGGAAAGGAGAGGGTTCGTTCCTTTGGTTAGAGGGATTGGACGAATTCCCAGTTTGCAGATTAGCAAGTTGAAAAATCCTTCCGCTCCTTGTAACATTGTGGACATTTCCCAAGGAGGGCATAACCTGAGGGTCTTGATCAATATCCCAGAGGTGAGCAGGGACATCTCCCATCTTGCGTTTTCCTTTGTCAGTGGATGGTGTCATTGTAGGTACTTCCATGTTTAAACCCAGATCTTCAGCCAAGTCTTTTACCAGCAATGTGTCCCAGAAGTCCAAATCCTTGACCGTCGTAACCTCAGCAATAGGTTCTGGATTGGCCATCAAAGGAACATCCCAAAGTCCGCCATCAGCCAAAGAGCGATTGACAGTCCAGACTTCTGTCCCAACTTGGACATTGACAACATCATCAACATCCCAAAGATCGACTGGCGGAACAAGGTCCATAACCATGATGCTGCAGTCCTCCCTGCTTGGAAAAGGAACTATAGGGTGCAAAAGTCCCTCGTCAATGATGTAGAAAGTGGGGTCATGCTCAGCGTCGGACACTGAATTGACAAGCCTATCGATGGTAGAAGGGACAAAGCATTCCCCTAAAATGCGAGGTTCTTCCTGAACAAGATCGTCTTCCACAAAGTGAGTCATGTAGTCTGGCAAAGCGTAACCTTGAAGAGGATTAGGGTAAAAACCCAATGGAAATTGCCATGCGGGCTCGGGATCCCAAAAGTATTCCTCTTCAGAAACCACAGGTTCGGGCTGTTGAAAGAGTGAATCCAGAGAGAGACCATCCAAAGGATCGAGCATCGCCGCATCATAACCGGCCATCCATGCATTATACCAGGCGTGGTCAAAAGGGACGTACTCAAGGTTTTGCGGGAAACCGTCCAGCTCAAGTTCAGTCCATGAGTTGATTATGGGGGTGGCATAGTCATTATTGTCGGCTATTGCCCAACCAACGGCTTGCATGTCAATCTGCGATTCTGGTAACGAGACATTGCAGATCTAAAACAACTTACTAGACTTGGAGAGGGATTTGGATCCATCACGTTGAAGTATGGGCCATCGAGAGAAGAGGCAGAACTAAGTTGCACAACAAGAATAGACTGGTGGAAAAGATCACTGATAGATGCGCCCAGCACAAACGCTCCATTCTGCAAGCGTGCAGAGGGCGCGTTGGAATTGGATGACTGTCCCTCTTCCAGATGAATATGTAAGACTTTGATTTCAAGCTCAGTGAGTATGGAGACAACTGGTTTGGGTTGACTTGCTGAAGTTATATGGTCAGTGGGGTTGAATATAGTGGGGCTAAGGGATATATGGTTGATATGGGGAGCAGCGTTGTGCTTTGGGATGGAATTGGAAAGGATGTTTGGTTTTTGAGATGGTGGAGGTGGAGCCTAGAGGGTGCCCTGATCTATGAGATCCTGAATTGCATGTTGGAGGCAAAAGCAAGAATCTGTGAGATGGCCAGTCCCTGGTGAAAGGCGCAGTAGAGAGTGGCTTTGAAATTGGGTGATAGGTTTTTAGGTAGATGAGTTGGATCAAGGGGTTTCAGATGCCCTGACTTGATCAACTTCTCCATAACAGAGGACAATGGAGCTTCAAATGCAGAGAAGCTGCGTGGTTGATTGTGAGGCCGGTTGTTTTGTGGTGTTTGCACCTAATTGACATCGATGATGTGGTTGGTAGTGTTGGAGGAAGAGGTATTGGTGCCACTGTTTGCTGCATTAGAGTAAATCCAATAAGTCCCACCCCCAAACAGCGCATTGGTGTTGCCAGAGTATGCTCGAGGTTTTGACTTTGGAGGGTTAGAGGACTCTCCTTTTGATAGAATTCCAATTTGGCAATCTTGGCAAATAGAGCAGCTAAGTCAGGGTTCTGAGCAGAGCCATCCCCTGCTGGATTTGGGTTCGGAGGAGGTACTCGAACTCTTCTATGGTTGGCAGAGCCACAAGACGTCCTAGTTGATTCGGATCTTCGACCATAACGGGTTGTTCATGGACATCCTTTTCGGCCTCGCCTTCCTCTTGGACAGCTAGAGGAAGACGAGTGTTAAAGAGGTCGTTGAGTCGGGTAACATTGGCATCTATCTGAGTAGCCCTCTGTTGCATGGTGGTGATGCTATTCTAGAGGTTCATGAACATAGCTTCCATAGTGAGCGATTGCGGTTGATCTGCCATGACAGAGGTTTCAGAGGAACTTGATGAAGATGAAAGAGTTGGTGACGTTGGGGGTTTCACTTCCTGAATAACTGATGATGAGCCCAACCGAAGGGTGGCTAATAGAGAACGCAGAGAGTCTTCCATTGTGACTGACTGGGATCGTAACCTGATGAGCCTTTGAATCAAATTTTGATGCAGACGTTCCCAAGTGGGCTTGCCTTTCTGCTTCGATACTCTCGGTGGTGGTGCAATGATTCAGAACTTTGCTTGCAGTAAAGTAAGAAAAGGCTCAATAGGGGTCCTGCAGTAACTTTAAATATAAATAAAAGACTAAAGCAATAGCGCAGCCAACGTCGTCAGTGTCACCCTAGACTATAGAACTAGAAGACAAGTCTGTCTCAAGTCGCTTGGACACTGCTAGAACCCTCGAAATTCTTTTCAAAAGTGTATCCTTACATGAAACAAATGATCCCAAAGGATTGCCAAAAGAAATCTAAACTTTTGTATATCCCGCTGCTTGGAGTTTCAACTTTGAAGTTGGAACAACTTGGTATAAGTGTCATGATACTATGACCAGGATGGCATGAGTGGCACAACACTATTAGCCGGGCGGCGTAAGTGACGAGGCACTTATTACCTTACTGGTGTAAGCATCATGGCACTCTCTCCATAGTTCCTCATTTTTTGAAACCCCAATCAGGTATATAGGCAAAGGTGTAGAAAGCTTTTGATTTCCTAAAGTCTCATTGCTCTAGGAACTTGGAAACTGAAAACGTGCATCATCGAGATGCTCGACTCTTCATTGGGTCACAGCAGTGTCCTAATAAGCTGAAGACAGACTCGAAAGATCGAGAACCTAGGAGCCACCCTAAGCATGCCTCTACGCAAGACAGAATGTATGTACAGTTCATGCGATAGGGAAAGCAGTAACACGCAGACAGTATATGGGGTTAGATGCAAATAGATCTTACTCTGTAGGTACCTGTCCTAGTTTGGAGAGTTCTAGAGCTTTGTATATGCAAAGGCCGGTTTTGGTTTGTAACAAGTTCCTCGGACTAAAGCTAAGATATACCTCTTGCCTGCGTAAACGTAGAGCAACAGTCGAACGGTAGAATGACTTATCATCATCGAAGGTTGTTGGGCGTTCGGGGTCCCCGGGCTCTGGTAAACCGTGTCGGATTGCCAAAACACTCCAACGGGGCTATCCCACATCGATGCAAATGATAAATGCCAAAAATTGATTTAAAAAGAGAAGAATCACAAAATCGCAAGATGCCTTTTCAAATTTGGCTCACTTTATTTAGTCCATTTTTAAAGAAAACTACACAAGTAATCAATCGAAAAAGTCCCCGATCGGATTGGCCGGACACAAGGTCCTATTAAATCACCATCCCAACCTTCGGCAGTGTGAAGCTCACTGTTTTTGACAAACTTTTGAAGGATTGTTCACAAGTGTATTAAACTTTAAGTATGGATAAATATTAGTTTGATCTATCCCCAGCAGAGTCGCCACTGTGGGCAGCATGCCCTTGGAATTTTTGGATTCCAAAGCAAGGGCCCGGATCGAGGGAGCGCAAGTGCAGATGGTAAGCGCTCAAAAATACAGAGTCGCCACACGGGTTTGAAGGTCTGACACCCAAGGAACCATATTTCGAAGCACCTGTCGCGCTATTTGATTTGAAAAAGTGAAGGAACCAGTCCATCATAACCATAACTAGGTTCAGGAGCCAGGTTACGAGAGGGGAAGGGTTTTAAGGCACCCCTCTCACCCAATCCGGGGATCGGTTTCTACTTTAGACATTTTGTGAAAATAGTTTTTGCGATTCTTCTTTTATTAACCAATTTTTAGCCAATTAGGGCGGGGGAACAGTTAATCGGGGATTAAAGCTATAACAGTTTGCAGGATGTGATCGAAAAATAGCATGGATGGATGATATGTTAGAAAATAAATGAGATAAACTCCAACACCGTGACTAGATATCGAAACAGTGCCTTTGTATGAATTTGACGCAAGCAGTGGCCAACTTGCATGCATGGATCTGCGTGCATGCAAACCCACCATCGCGCGCCAAACCCATATAATCGCGCGCGGGTTGATATCCTTCCAACAGGTTGAGTTTTATCTTTTTCTGGGCTCTGGAATGACCAGTGCTCACCCAGGGGGGGCAAACCAAGCAATTTATATGTACTGAAAGTAAATAATTATTACAAACAGAATGAATGAAATCGAAATACAACCCCTAAATAGTGGGGGTATTTAAATAGAGGTTAGGGACCAAGTTGCCCATGCAAGGGCAGCCACTAGAAATAGTCAAACAAGCATGCGAGACACTGGGACAAGCGCGCGTTGGTCCTGATTGGACTTCCAGGAACTGATTTGCATGCCTGGGCTCTGAGACATCTTCAGAAGCAACCCAGGGGCATTCCAGAGTGAAATATTAAACGACCTAAGCTAAGCTAAGGATTTTAACATGCAAAACAATGGGTTAATTCTAATCATGCTTCAAGTAATTTTAAAATACTATACAAACAAAAAATAATCAGCATCCCATCCCCACGTGTACCGTCGTGCGCTGCCTTAGACAAACGCGCACGTAAGTGGGTTCAACGCGCGCAGGTATTCTAGCTAATGGCTCTTGTAACCCTGCTAACTTTAGGGCCAGAACTTGTATTGAATACCAGCCTTGGCCCTACCGGCCCCCCTCAGGGATCAAAATAGTAAACAGATAGTAAATTTATACCTTTGCTTGAATGATATGAAAATGGCTTGTGTAATAATTGTATGAAAATGGCAAGAGTAATGGAAGACCAAGTGTATTAGGGTTTGTATAGCTTTTTTTTGCTTGATTTTTTGTAACCTTGGACTTGGAAGACCAATGGGGTATATATAAGGCAAGAGGAGGTGTAAGGTTGGTGGAGAACTAGGCTTAGCAACCAGCCAACAAGGCTGGCCAGCCTCCCTTGGTGGAGAAATAGGCCAACAAGGTGATGAGAGTGGTTGTGAGGGTGGTGCAACCCATGCACCTACAAAACGCTGTTCAGACGACGAAAATGGGGTTCCACAGGTCAGTAGACCCCTGATCATCACAAAATCCAACTAGAAAAAGGTGAAAGTGACAGGTATTGACTAACGCGCACGAGAGTGACATCATCGCGCGACTATTCTACCAATCCATGCGCTGGTCAATAGTCAAGGCTTTGACTTGGACCAACACCTGGCAGATGGAACACCGCGCGTGATTCCCAGTTCTACGCACAATGGTCAAACCTGAGGTCAGGGTTTTGACTTAGGGTTTTGGGGTTTAGGATAGGTTCCACTCGCTCCAAGCTCAAAACATTTTTATTCTCAAGACTGTTGTTTTCGATCCAATTCATCATTGGGGAAACAAGAAACCGAAAAATGAAGTAAAACAATTGGGAGATTTAGATTGGGGTGTCTCCAGTCAGAATCAAGAACACATCGGCGGATGATCTGGTCAGGACAGTACTTGAACAAGTACGGATCATCATAAGAAAAGTGCTTCACTTCCGATAAGAACCGCCCACGCTCATGATAGGACCAATGTGTTGGAATTAGCCCCGTAACCAAGTAGTTAACAATGTCAGCAAACCATGGGGCTTTTGATACACCGAAGAGTTGTTCATCGGGGAAAGTGTCTTCAATAGGTATATGCAAAGTACGATCCTCAAAATCCAAGCGCGACAAATGGTCGGCCACCATATTTTCAACCCCCTTCGTATCTTTGATGGTTATATCAAACTCTTGCAAAAGAAGGATCCACCGGATCAAGCGCGCCTTTGCATCTTGCTTGGTAAAGAGGTATTTTAGTGTCGAATGATCGATGTAAACTGTGATTAGGGCACCCACCAAATAAAAATGAAATTTGTCCAAAGCAAATACGACGGCAAGCAACTCATTCTCAGTAGTAGAGTAATTCATTTAGGCGTCATTGACAGTCTTGCTCGCATAATAAATCACCCATGGATGCTTGTCCTTCCTTTGGCCAAGAACGGCCCAGACAGCATAATCGCTTGCGTCGCACATCAACTCAAATGGAAGATTCCAATCGGGCGTTTGAACAATGGGAGGCATGGTAAGACTAGCTTTGAGTTTAATGAATGCTAATTCACGTGAGGTGCTCCATTCAAAGGGAACGTCTTTGGATAAAAGGTGGCAAAGCAGCCTTGAGATTGCGCTAAAGTCCTTGATGAAACGCCGACAAAAACCGGCATGGCCAAGGAAAGATCGGATGTCTTTGACACACTTCGGGGTAGGGAGGTTTGAAATGAGGTCAATCTTGGCCTTGTCTACCTCGATACCCTTGGCCGATATGATATGCCCGAGCCCAATCCCATGGGTAATCATAAAATGGCACTTCTCCCAATTTAGAACCAAAATTTTCTCCTCGCATCTGGTTAAAACCTTCTCCAAGTTGGCAAGACAAGACTCGAAAGAGTCACCAAACATGAAGAAGTCATCCATGAAGACTTCAACAATTTTCTCGACCATATCGCTGAAAATTCGCATCATACATCTTGAAAAGGTGCCGGGAGCATTGCACAAGCCGAATGGCATGCGTCTATAAGCAAAGGTCCCGAATGGGCATGTGAACGTTGTTTTCTCTTGATCGGACAAGGCTACCTCTATTTGATTATAGCCCGAATAACCATCAAGGAAACAGTAAAAGGCATGACCGACTACTCTCTCCAAAATTTGATCAATGAAGGGGAGAGGAAAGTGATCCTTGCGTGTGCTCACATTCAACTTGCGATAGTCTATGCACACTCGCCACCCGGTAGTCACACGGGTCGGAACAAGCTCGCCTTTGTCATTGCGCACTACGGTCACCCCGGCCTTCTTAGGAACAACTTGGATAGGGCTTACCCACTTAGAATCGGCGATGGGATAGATAATTCCAACGTCAAGCAACTTGAGAATTTCAGCCTGGACAACATCCTTCATGATGGGATTGAGCTGGCGTTGAGGTTGTCGCGATGGTTTAACATCCTCCTCCAAGTAAATGTGATGAGAGCATAGAGAAGGAGAGATGCCTTGAATATCCACGATAGTCCATCCTATTGCCTTCGTATGCCTCCGCAAAATTTCCAACAATTTCTCTTCTTGGAGTTTCTTAAGGGAAGACGAAATGACCACCGGAAATGTATTGTTCTCGCCAAGAAATGCATATTTCAACGTGTCTGGTAATGCTTTCAACTCAAGAATAAGCGGTTCGATGCTAGAAGGTACTGTTTTCCGCTCAATAGGAGGCAACACTTCAAACTTCGGAAGCCACGGCACAACTCCACAAATTTCCTCGTCGCCATCTTCTCCATTAAGCAAGGAAAAAAAGGACTCCATCTCGTCGGATTCAAGAAAACAGGCCTCTTCGGAGGTAAGAGCTACCTCCAAAGAGTCCTTATACAAGAATTCATCCATATGCTCCTGCACCAATGTATCCACAAGATTGACATTTTGACAATCATCATCGTCACCCATTTGAACCCCGATGTTGAACATGTTGACCTCCATTTTCATGTTACCGAAAGACATGTTCAATAGTCCATTCCGACAATTGATTACGGCATCCGAAGTTGCTAGAAATGGCCACCCAAGGATAACGGGAGTAGACAATGGTGATGAAGACGACGGACAAGTATCCAAGACAACAAAGTCTACGGGATATACAAATTGATCAACTTGGACCAATACATCTTCCGCCATGCCACAAGGAATTTGGACACTCCTATCCGCCAATTGAAGAGTAACTTTTGTGGGCTTCATCTCCCCCAAACCTAGCTCTTGGCACACTGAGTATGGTAGCAAATTAACACTTGCCCTGAAATCCAAAAGAGCTTGTTCCACTCTCTTACCCCCAATAGTAATCGCAATTGTAGGACATCTAGGGTTTTTGTATTTAGGAGCTAAGTTTGTTTGGATAATCTGACTGACTTGCTCGGTGAGGAGCACTTTCTTGTGCACACTGAGCTTGCGCTTTTGGGTGCACAAGTCCTTCAAGAACTTGGCATATGAAAGGATTTGCTTGATGACATCCATCAACGGGGATGTTTACATTGACTTGCTTAAATACATCAAGTATGTCGGCATTCTTGGATGGATGGGCCGGCATCTTTAGTTGAGAAGGGTAGGGTGCCGGAACGGGAGATACTTGTGGGTTTGGAGTAGTCTCGGCTTCCTTTGAAACTTGCACGGGAGATTCCCCGTCTTCCTCTGGAGTTGGCTTGGGAGATTCCCCAAGCGTTGTAGAACTTGTTGATGTCGAAGATGGCACTAGAGTAGGTGTAGCCGGTGGATTAACAACAAGATTGTCAATCGCCTTACCACTCCTTAGAGTGAGGATTGCTTGAGCTTGCTCGAGCGGCGGTCCTGAAGAACTACCGATGAGAAGTTGACCTTGTGGATTAGCTTGTGGTTGAGTAGGAAACTTGCCCCTTTCTTGTTGGAGAAGCCCGATGGATGTGGTTATCTGCCCCATTTGATTCTTCAACTCCATCATTTGTGTGTTGTTCTCATTATAGTTCGCTTGAGCTTGCATGAATGATTGGAGAGTATCTTCCAAAGATTGCCTCGGTGGAGGTTGAAATTGATTAGATCCCTGAAATGGTCTGGATGGCACAAACCCTGGTGGTCCTTGTGAAAAATGAGGCTGCCCTTGGCTTTGACTAGGCCACCATGATTGCATTTGAGAACTGGGAGGGGCTTGAGAAGGGCCTCTTTCAATCTGATTGTTCCAACAGAAACCCAGATGTTGTCTTTGACATTGGTTGAAGCTTTGGGAAAACGATTCAAATCGTTGGTTGACCGCACTAACTTCTTCGGGTGGGAAGTTGAGGTTGCTGTAATGTTGCCTAAGAGTGGGAAGAGACAAACAATTCTCGGTGGAATGGCTCGATGTTTCACATATAGCACACATCTCATCTACCGCACGCACTTCCTTAACTTCCTTCACCCCTTTCAACTCCAACTTTTGCACCAATTGTTCCATCCGTGTTTCAATAGCTTGGTGCTCATTGATGGAGAACTTCCCGGAGCCACCGGGACCTTGGTTGGCCATAGCTCTATCACCAACATCCTCGTAATTCTAAGTTAAAGATTTCTTGGCCAACTCATCCAAGCAATCCCAGCCATCATCGGGAGACTTATTCATGAAACCCCCGGAGCACATAGTGTCGAGCAGTTGCTTGCTTTGCTGCGAGCAGCCCATATGGAAGTAGTGAATTAGTTGATACAAGGCAAAGTTGTGGTGAGGAACCGCAAAAAGCAAATCCTTGTAACGCTCCCAATACTGGTGGAAAGCTTCTCCCTCTCGTTGCTTGAAACTCTAGATTTGATCCATCAAGAGCTTTGTTCGACTTGCTGGGAAGAAGTTCTTATGAAAAACATCTTGCACTTCCCCCCACATGTTCAAAGATTGAGGCTTTAAAGAGTGAAACCATGTCTTAGCCTTATTCTTCAAGGTGAAAGGGAAAAGCCTCAATATTGCTTGGTTGAGAAGCACCTCCCTGCTAACGAACGATTGGATAACTTTCTCAAATTCCCGGATATGTTGGTACAGATCCTCGTGCTCCATACCATGGAAGAATGGAATGCAACGATGATAGTCTGATTTGAACACGAATGTGTTTGCAACAGTGGTGGGCCGTGGAAAGACTATCGCTGATAGTTGAGTGACCCATTCCGAATTCAAATAGTCATGAAGAGTCCTAACTGGAGTAGCTTCCTCATCCGCCATTGATGTTCTTGATGCAGAATACGGCCGAGAATTTCTACTTGGTGGAGAGTAAGCTCGATGATTGCTTCGTACACGAGGCAGAGAACTAGATCGATGTAGTCGGTTTGAGCGAGGACTACGATAAACCACAAGCATAAACCTTCGCTTTTACCGATTAAGAGCTATGTAACCGCTCTGCAATAATAAAAACAAAGTAGAGGGGCTATGCCGCCGCCTCTCTCTCAAGACAATTCTGAGGGGCTATGCCGCCGCCTCGATATATATGTATGCAAGAAAAGAAAAGAAAAGGCAATGGATACTAGATCTTGCTTCGTTACACCTCAAGTCGATAGTATGATCGGTTAGACGTATCCGCTAGAAATAGTATAAGTTGCACAAAGAAAAATTAAATGGAATACTTACAAAGGTTTGTCGAACCTCCCAATAATTTATATAAGAAATATCCCTAGCAACGGCGCCAAAATATGCTTCGTCCAAAACCTAACCGTTGAAAAAGGTTGATTTACCCCGAGTGTAGGGCTAGGTCGTTGTCAGCATAAATACCGAAAAGTCCAGAATCGTTCCCACAGAGATAATCGTCATAGCTTGCTAGCATTTTTAGATGTAAGGGTTTGTTGCATTTAGACGGCCAGCTTTCGGTTTTGCTTTGAAAGGTGAAAAATGCTCTTATGAAAAAGACTAGAAATGAGTTTGGACTAAGAATTAAAGGCAGCAAGGCTTAGAAGTTCATAACACTTGTAACTTAAGTCATTTAACCATTTTCAACGAAAACTCGGTTGAATCGCACAGCATAGGCTATCAACCAGAAGATTAAGCTATGAAACCAATAAAAGACTAGGAGTGTAGTATGGAAAATGATTGAGCTCTTTCGTTCTCTTGGCAAACATGAACCGAGACATCGCTCCGAAACCATGTGAGCGAGCACATGATCACCGGAGATTAACATCGACAAGTTTTGTTACATAAAGGCGAACCCTTCCCATTTTCCATACCAAACCTCAAGTATTTAGTTGAGAAAGGCAAGATTAACATAAGCTACATGGCGTTAATCACCCCGTGGCCAAGCCTAATTGACTACTCACACATAAGGAAAAGACTAGAAATCATGCTAGAAATGGAAAACATGTTTAACCGATAGAACCGCAAATAAACTTGATTAATAAAAAGATCCAACAAGTAGCTACAACTTTAATACTTGGAAAATTAACAAACTACTTAAACTTAAGAAAGCTTGTAAAGCATTAATGTAGTAAAATACTTAAAGTGTAATGAGCTAGATAATAAAAGAGGGAGAGAGGTGGTACTATTTATACAAAGAGACTCTCTCTCTCCTCCAAAATATCCAAAATACAGCCAAAAGTGGAAACTTGCCACTTATGAAAAGTTAAAAGCTGTCAAAAAGTAAGTCGGTAAGCCTCCCATATCGATATCGAGCTGTCTTGCTCTGAAACCCATGATTCCCCGTAGACGACCCGTATCAATACACACAGAACCGTATCGATACGAAGAACAGTGTATCGATACGCTGAAGGCCAGATTTCTCTTTGTTTTGCAACCGTATCGATACTCTAGGAACCGTATCGATACGGTTCTATTTCTTGGCAAATCAAGTTCCTCAAGCCTTATTTTACCATCCGATGGCCCATAGCATGCTCCAGCTTCTATAGTTCCTCATCCTTAAGCCCCAACGGCTAAATTCTTCAAGGCCTCACCTACTCGCTTGCCCTCAAGGGTTGTTCAAAACACCAAACAAGCCCTCTTATTCACGTATTACCTGAAAAGCTCAACGGAAAACCTTACACGCAAAAACACTAAAAACGACAAATAAACCTAGAACAAATGACATAAAACGGGACTAGGTGCACCAAATATCTACAATATTAGGTGTTTATCACTAATACTGGCAAGGTTTCAAAGATCGTGTACAGTAGTCAGTGGCACATGCTAGTAATAATAAGTTGTATGCCCGTTAGGGTAGTACGTGCAGTACTGGCGTGCTGATCATTGATCAACTGATTTCAACTTTTCTTTTTGTTTTAACATCTTATTGCATGCTAATAACCAGTTTACATTTTTCTGTATTTAGAATTGTGTAGCTATAACTGTCAATATTTACTTATGTTTGCTTTGGGATGCCTCTAGGATTCTTCTGGTCATGATCCAGAGCCTAGAAGATGCAAAGCCAAGCACTAGACAAAAGGACGTCAATGGTGTACGGTATCCTGGTACCAGCGTACGGCGGTGATGTCTAGCCAAGTGGCTAGCCCTTGCATGGCAGCTTGGCCTTGGCTTCTATTTACTCCCCACATTGTTTATGGGGTATCATGTCTATTTCATAGTTCTAAAGCCATTTTAACTATTTATAACTATATATATTCTGCTTCATAAACTGCATGGTTTGTCCTAGGAGTGCACTGGTCCTTTCAAGAGCCCAGAGGGTTGAAAACAAGAGCTATGAGTTTAGATTTACTAGTGTACGCCAGTCTGTAAGTGGCGTGCGCAGGTCATGTTTGCATGCATTGGTTCGGCTAGTGCATGCAGATTTCCCTCCTATGCACGTTAGCTTAGATCAGCGTGTCCCAGTCTGTTTAAAACACTTAGAGAAGTCTGTTTTTGATCTATATTAACCGTTTCAATAATAAAACATGTCATTTCATCACATCCTGTCAACTTGTTATAGTTTTAATCCCCTTTAATTGTTCCGCCGCCCTAATTGGTTAAAAAATGATTAATGAGAGAAAAATGCAAACGTTTTATAAAATGCCCGAGTAGAGACCAATCTCCAAATTGGGTGAGAGGGGTGCCTTAAAACCCTTCACCTCTCGTAACTTGGCTCCCGATCCTGAGATATCGAAGGTGACGATGAACCAGTCTATGCCTTTTCAAAATCAAATAAAAACGTAGCAAACGTTTCAAGTTCGGTTCCTTGGGTGGTTCACCGCAAAACCTGAATGGTGACTCTAAATCGAGGCGTTTTGCCATGCTTTTCCAAAAAAGGGCGCACCCGATTTTTAAGAATTTCAAGGGCGTGTGCCCACAGCCATACTGCTCCTGCACTGAACCCGACCCAAGGAGTTATTGATTGTACTAAATCTGCCTGGGTTAGTCCTAACTTCTTGAACACATCATAGTATAGCACTTCTGTGCAACTTCCTAAGTCCACCAGGATCCTCTCAATGTCATACTCCCCAATTTGTAGGGTTATGACCAAAGCATAATTGTGTGGCACCTAGGCTCCTCCTAGGTCTTCATCTGTGAAGATTATGCCCTCGTCACATAATTCACCTTCACACCCTTTTTTCTTTCCTAAGTGCATGACATGTTGGTCATGCTTGACTTGCCTTTGGAGCAACCTCGCCTTCTTTCCGTATAAGGTGTGGCCAATCCATGTATCATATGGATTACGCCCTTGGATTTTGTTTGTAATCCAACTCCATTGCTTTCCCATTCTCTTTGAGTCCCTCTTGGATAAACTCCTTAAGGTATCATTGAGCCACCAGATCATCAAGGTGCCTCTTGAACATCTCACAATCTTTAGTCATGTGACCCCAATCTTTATGGTAGCTGCAATGCTAACTTGTAGCTCGCTTTGCATCCTTGTCTCCCTCCAATCTCAAGGGCCACTTGAAGTAGAGGTGATTCTTTATTCGATAAAGAATCCTATAATTGATTCTTTCCAGACCGTGGTTACCAAAAAGAAAGACTTGGGGTCCGGAGCTTGCCTCTAATTATATGGCTCCTTCTTAGCTTGCCCGTAATCCTTTCTTTTCCTGTAGGTCTTGGGCATTGGTTTGTTTGTTAGGGGCCTACTCAGCCATAACCTTGCCATCTTCCCGAAGTATGTCATCCTCCATTCTGGCATGTTGCTCGATTCGCTCCATCAATTTTGCCAGTGTACCCATTGGACTCATGTTCAATGATTGGCGCAATTCTCCCCGAACTGTCAACCCAGTCTTGAATGTAGCTATTGCATATTCCTCACTGCAACTTTCAATCTCATTGAAAGTCTCCCAGTACTTCTTTGCATAATCCCTGATTGGATCATTCTCCCCTTGCTTCATTGCGGAGAGGCTCTCAAAGGTTTTTGGTGCTCTTCTGCTCATCAGAAACCTAGTAGTGAAGTCCTCGGTGAACTTCCTCCATCCTCGTACGGAGTGCGGAGCAAGCTTATGGAACCAAGACAATGCCACCTTCCCCAGACTAGATGGGAACATCTTTCACATAGTGGCATCGTCCCCATCGTGCATGAACATTACTTGCTGATAGTGTTGCACATGGGCCATGGGGTCCGTATTTGTCTCGTAAAGGACAAATGTGCCGTGCTTCACCTCGCTCGGCAGCCTTGCTTCTTGGAGCTTTCTCGCAAAAGGGGAGGCTGCTATATTGCTGAGGGCCTTCCATGCTGCTTCTCGTGCAGTCATGGTTCCGTCCTCACATCCCTTTGTCTTATGAGCCCCATTCTTTTCCCAATCAAAATCATGTCTCTCGTACCTATCCCTAAGGTGCTTCCTGGTCCCCTCTTCTTCGGGGGTGGGGCTCCGGCTCTGGCTCTTTTTTTTTGTGAAGAAGCCCTTCGCTGCTCTGGAGTTCGACTTGGACTCCTGCTCCTTTATTTTTGTGAAGAAACTCTTTTCCGCTCTAGAGTTCGACTCCTACTCTTGCTCTTTCTTCTTCGTGAATGAGCTTTCTTGTACTCTATCAAGGCTTGTCTATCTCCCCTGAAGTATCTTCATAAAAGTCCAGAGTCTTAAGGATGTTCTCGGATCCGCTCTAACTCTCAAATCTCGTATTCTTATTGTTTAATCAAACGAGCGAATTCCTCTATTTCTTGCCTCTTCTTATCGAGGATGTCTTCTCTGTTGTGCACTCTTTTTGAGTGTGCGACTAACTCCCCTTCATGGCGGGATTTACTCCTCTGTGTGGACCCTGTGGCCGTTTTTGGATCTTCTTCCACCATGGTCGTTTTTCAAAGAGAACTCTTTCGTTTCCCACAGACGATGCCAATTATAAGTGGACAAAATCGAATGGTTCTTACACAACACATTGAATGTAACAGCTACTTGTGCCTCTTGACCGGATCCCTAATTCGTCGTTTGAACCCTAATCTGCAAAACAGACATGGGGTGAGCGCACCTTTGCCGCTTGCGGCAAAGGCCCTCCGATGCCTAAGTTAGTATCTCGTACTAGAGAAAATTATTAGTAGGAGAACAGAATGAATGCAATGTATTGCGTACCTTTTTCCTCTAGGTTTACCTCATTTTTATAGGCATACGTTTTCTTGCTACCCAAGCAATCCTTGTTGCCCTAGGTTTCCTATCACGTATAGGAAACACAGGATCTTTTGGATTCTCGTTTCCTTATCAATTTATTTCCTTAGTACTTTTAGGACTCCTTTCCATGGCTAGCCGAACATCCCATTCTCGTAGGATATCTTACCTAGATCCTATACTCTTGGGATCTTATTCCCTATGGGGTACCACTATTCTAGAACCTTCGAGAATATTCTTACCTCCTTATCACTTAAGGTAGTATTTATCAGAGTTCTTGCTCTTTTTCGGCCATCTAATTGCCAAACAGACTGCCTGGACCAATGACTTCTCATGTCGTCAGTCGTTATCGACTACTTAGACCAATGACTTCCCATTTCATCGGTCCTCATTTCCGAACACTGCCTTCCACGACGACTTTATGTTATTTTATTTACCTCGTGGCCCCACGTACCTCGTGTTCGGGCTCTATTTGAGCTTGTTCAAGAATACCTCCCTTTAGCTAAGTACGAAAAAACTTAGATTTATCCAAGCATGAAAAATCTTGGGGTACATACAAGAACATGCCAATAAACTTAGAAATTTGTCCAAGTATGAATACACTTGCAGTGCACACGTAAACATGCAAAGTTAGCTAAGTATGAGAACACTTGGGCTTTTGTCTAAGTATGATAAACTTAGAAGCATACGAGCAAAAATTTTCTAAGTACGGAACACTTAGGTGCCTACGTAAACATGCAATGCAGTCTAAGTATGATAAAACTTAGGTGTCTATTTTAGTACGACAACATTAACTACCGAAAGGTAACAGAGAACTAAACCAGTAAAGGTTAAAGGAATGAAGAGGCCATGAAGGGCCAAGCAAATAACATCTAGGCCTAGCAAGGCCACGCATTCAAAACCAAGTGTTGTGCCACGAAGGGCCAAATACCTGTGTTAACAAATTTATAAAAGTATTTATGCCAGGCAAGGCTGAGACTACGACCACGCAGGGCCGACAAACTATTTCAGGAAAGGAAATTATTTTAAGAAGTTGTATCATACTTACTCATCTACGGTCAGGTCCTGGACAGCGGGAGGAGTAACTTGAGAAGGTGTGTCTTCCACAACTGTGCTGTCATCATTAGGACCACCATTGGCTTCCTTTTGGCAAGGGTTGGTTGCATCATCATCTTGTTCGGCATAAGTAGTAGGTTGCTCAGAGACATGGGCATTTAGTTCCCGGTCAAGACTGTCCTCCTCCGCTTCATCAAACTCTTCATCTGGCGTGACGACGGTACTTGGAAGGTCATTCTCTGACCACAGAGGCGATGTCTCAGCTATTCCAGCCTTGGTCAAAGCCGCAGCCTAGGCAGCAGCACATACCTCATCTTGAATTGTTGGCATCTGGGTCTTGTAGTTCTTCGTGGCTGCACTGATTCCAGCATTATAACCTTGTGATGAGCAGTCTTACACTCCTCTTTGCTTGCTTCAAGTTCTGTGAGTCATTGGTTGAGACTATCTTCAGTACCATCTAACTTGATTTTCAGTACCTTGGCATCAGCATAGGCCTAGTTCCTCTCCCTTTCGAGCCTGGTAATGGAGTGTTTTAGCTTCGTATTTTCACTGGCAAGCTTTGCACGTTGAGGCTCAGCATGACCAAGTTTTTGGGCCATGGCTACCATCTTTTGCATTGCCTGGTATACAAGGAAGTCAATAATACACACCAGAATGAAATAAGAATCATTGCTTGAGGAAGGAAATTACCTTGGCGCCATTGACCATAAATGAACTGAGAAGATTGTCGGGGGAACTTTCAACTTCTTTCTACATATCCCCAGGCAGCATGAAGGCCTGGGATAGGGCCAGAGATATTCCTTCAGACTCCACGCTATCCCTGATACTGACAAGCCAGTTTCCATGTGAGAATTGGGGAGCCCAAACAAGGGAGGAAGTTGTTTGGTTCTAAGGTGGAAGGTTCTCTCTTAGTGTTGATTCCAAGCATTGCCGTTTATCTCGATGGCCAGCCTCAATTTCCTTTAGGGAAAAGCCAGGGGGAATGTTAGATTGAGCTGAAGCACGGCAACCATGGGATGAAGCAAGACTTTGAGAACCTCCACTGCCTTAGGAGATGCCACGGCCGTGAATGGCATCGCGGCCCCGACCACGACTAGGAAGGGTCAAGAGACCACTGAGATTGATCGGCTAGTCCATGCTTTGATCGTTTGAAGGAGAGGGAGTATAACCTCTGCAAGACGAGGTGGATGCTTCTTCAGCCAATTGGATTGGCTCCTCATGGATTGGAGGAATGCGTGACCGGTCCAAAGCAAAAGCAGTCACAAGTCCTTTATCGTCAGCTACACAGGTGCAGCAGTCGATGAAACCTTCGTATGAAGCTCTGTAACTCAGAAGTACTTGGGCTGCTCTTGCTCGGCCCATAAGATGGGTTCCCTGCCCATTGAAATTTAGTGCCTGATTGATATCGGTAACATGGACGAAGGGGGTGATGATGTCATGCCCCTGATTTACGTTTGTGGGTGCAAAACAAGTTTAAAAGACCAAATTAAATTAAAAGGGAGTGATTCAAAAAATATTGCTCGGCAAACAGTTCTACGAGGAGGAAAGAACTAACGTGGTGTGCCAAATCTGTGCGGCGCGTGAAAGCCTATCACTCTGCCATCCTCAGCCTTGGGTTCAAAGTTCCCCATAACGATGAGGAAGTCATCATCATCCCCTCGAGCAGAATCAAGAAGTTCAAGCACGAGCTTCTTCCTAGAATCTCTACTTTTCAAATACTACGTAAGGGCGTCCTTTGTCCTAGAAATGCTATACAGGTGGTGCATATCGTATAGACCTAGGGATGTGCCAAGCATTTGATTTAAAGCATTTATGCCCATAACAACACGAAAAAATTTGGTAGAGACTTGCATTGGGGACATTTTGTAATGGGCTAAGACCTGGCGAAGTAGTGGTGCTAGGGGAAACCTAACGACGCCCTCGACGATGGCGACTACTGGAATATGAAGGGTGTCATTATCTGGACACTCACAAAGGGCATCCTCAGGGGCAAGGGCGGTGGCAATGTTATCTAGAATCTCATAACGGGCCCTAAAGTCCGCCATGGCCAGAGGGGTGTTACACAATCTCCTAAATCTCCCCATTATGCCGTCAGAGATCGAAAAAATGAAACCCTAGATTATGTTGATGAGAACAATGGAACTAAGGGCAAGATGGGGAGCGATGACTTACAAGATGAAGTTTGAAAGAGTCTGGTGCAGGAAACGAAGGCCTTGAGAGTGAAGAACAGTGCTCCAATGGCGAAAAAGTGGTTCCCTCCTTTTATAGAGAAAAACCTAGAAAGAGAGTGGGTAGGTACAAAATGGGACCGAAATCCCCTAAATACCCTAAATCGAGGGATGGTGTATATGAAACATCATCTTAGACGCGGTTTTTTGCATCTAGTTTCTCGTAAACGTCCGTTCACATTCAATGTAAGCGGTATGGAGGATGCCACGTATAAAGGTAAGAGCAGGGAAAGCCTGTCCAACTCCAACCTAAGCGATGGGACGTTTGGTTTGGCTTAATGATGGAAGCTGCACCAATTTTACAGAACAGAAAGAGGGAGCAATATGATTTTGCTCAGCTATAGGGAGCTTTGCTCATCATTTCGAGTTAAAAATGACAAGTAAAGCTGGGGAGCAATTGTAGGGAGGTATTCCCGAAAAAGCCCAAATAGTTAATCCTATTATGAAGTTGTATCGATATGTTGCATTATGAGTATATGTTGAGTAAGGGAATAGACCCAGGGAAAGCCATGGCGACCCTAAGGGCGATGTAAGTCGTGTTGAGCTAAGAATGTGAATACTACTATGGTATTTGGCGTCTTGTGGTAATGGGTGTCATGTGGGGTTTAATCAGGTGAATGGTGGGAACTTGTGGATTATTGTTAATGAAAATGCTTGGAATGAGAAATGTGGATACTTGAATGATGATACGGGAAACTGATAGTGTTATGTTTGCAAGTCGATTGGAATGGGACTATCCTTAAAATTTCTAGATAAATGTGTGTTGTGTAAAAGATAAATACTTTATGAAATGAAAACGTGGCTATTTGAAGAATGATGAGAATATGTATCGTGTTATGGGATATTGTGAGGTCTGGATGTTCGGCAAGGGATAGTGCAAGGTCCCAAATGCTCAGCTATCCATCGCATGATGATGATGTGGAATTGAAATGGGAAATGGGAAATGGATAAAAGGACTAGGATTGACAATATGATTGATGTGAACATGAGATCATAATGAAAGGTGTGCGTGTTTGTGAAGGTGGGTGGACTATGACTTGTCGGCATTGTAATGAGAGGGTAATGTAAAGGGATACATGGAGGATACGATAATTATTAACTCGAGGATTTTATGAAACTAATTGGGTATGAGAGTTCTTTTGTTATTGTGATGCGGTGTTATTCAACGTGTTATTGGCTGCTTCGTATTCCTTTGGCATATGCGTAGTGTGTATATTTTGAGTAGAGGTTGGCTAGTGGAACAAGAAAAGAAAGAGAAAGTAGATTGTTAGAGAATTCGGATTACACTTATGTCATTATAAATGGAGAGGTGATAGTAAGAATTGATATTGGGAATGGAAAGCTGAGCTTTTGAGATAAGGTGCATGTGTGTGGGTATAAATACTAATGTATGTATGCTTTTCCTATTGTAAAGAAAGTGTCATATGTAATACTTCCCGTCTAACGACATTTTTTTTATCAAAAAATTTTCTCGGCACTAATCATCTCGTACACAAATAGAGTTAGTCGAGATTTTTCTGCTGGTGTTTGTCTATTTTCTCGCTTATAGTCGACGAATCGACTACGGATTGTTATGCGTGTATGTGCTGGAATGTGGTGTTTATGATGGTGGAGTTTGGTTCCTTGCCGTATTTCAAGACTTCTCTGAAAGCAAACTTAATGAAGTGAATTGAGATGAAAGAAGAACAACAAAATGGACTTTATTCTTCGGGATAGAAGTCGATCGACGATGAGAACACAATCGAACAGACAATTACGTTACAAGCTACTCCTAGAGCAAGAAATGTAAAGTACAGATAAAAGTAAAAGCCTTTGGGCGATTGATTGGGGGGGGGGGGGGGGGGGGGGGGTCTTACAATGAGGCCTAAAAAGGCTATTTATAGGAAAACAAAGATGTGTAGGAAATAACTTCTTAACTTCCCACTACTCTTCATTCTTCTAATTTGCTTCTAAGTGTCCAAATAACTTCCCTTCAACTTCAAAGTGTGTAGGACGATGACAAGTGTCTTTTTAACTTCTAAATGTGTAAGAGCATGCCAAGTGTCCTGCACTCCATCAAAATACAAACAAAGAAACGAATAAAAACTAGTTATATTATTAATACGAAATAATAAAATAGGAAACATTCTCATTATTGTCACCTTTTAGTCGATCATCGACAGGCGGTAAAATATGGTGTAAACAATGCCCCCCTATTTACTTGAGTTAAGGATTAACTTTGGTAAATATTTCTCTTAGTTTTAAATCACATTTCTGTCGATATCGATCAGTGATAACCTTTTACAATGTAAACATTTATGCCCTCAACTCTCGAAGAGCTTTAAATAAATTTTACACCAATCTTTTCACTTTTCGACTAGTACAATAAAGCCTTTAAGGCTTAAAAACCACTGTCGAAAGCCATGTGCTGGCTTATTAGATGTAATATTCCCTCTGTCGAATTATGGGAAAGTATTGCCTCTGTTGAAAAATCCTTGTCGATTTGTTTCCTTCAACTATAAGCCAGTATAAGCCATGATCAATTGTTAATTTCACCAATCGATTGCAATTAATGGATGGTCAATCTATTACTCATGGCAAAACCACCTGTTTGAATCATGCATGGATACACTGCCATGCCCATAATATGGATTTGCCATAATTAACCATTTCTATTAGTCCTCAATAGAAAGTCTTCTGCTAGCCAAAGATCAGTGGTGGGATAAGTGGCATAAACCAATACTTGGTATTTTTCGACTAAAGCCAATATAAATGGCTTCGGAGAATCCATATATCCCTCTTAACACATGGTTACTGTCGATCAACAATTCACAGCCACAATTGGCTTGAACTCATACTCCATGGGTAAGTTTTCGATCACTATTCTTAACCCGTATAGATGGAGTGGAGGGATCATTTTCTATGTCGACCATTCATGGTCTAAATTAAAAACTCTAGTCGAATACTTTCACGACTCGATTTGCTTTGAGTTTCAAACTTTTGAGCCACTTCATTTTATAGTTGGCTCTTCTAAAAATGAATTTTTGCCCCCCAAATTCATTGGCAGCAAGAAAAAGAAATCTAAACAGGTGCCAACTTGCGATTACTGAATTGTTCAAACCACGGGCAGTATTGAATCGAAATAGGCATCGATTGCCTTGTCGAATTTTTCTATCGATCATGTACAATATACAGTTATATACTGACCCAATTGGCAATAGGCATACTATTAGGCGTCAATGGGCATATAATAATAATATGCCTGTTTGAATCAAGCCTTTTCAAGTCAGTAGTGATTGGCATTTACCTTATCAACATAGGCACCCAACTGCCTCATAAAAAATTTCGACGGCCTCATCAAAATTTTCTATCGAGGTTGATCTGGGTTATAATAGGGCCATGATAATGTAGCAGTGGTTGGTCTATAATAATGCAATTATGTCGATGACCAACTAGAATTGTTCTGAATATTAGCCAACGAATGGCTTTCTTTGCCCGAATAAATTATCAAACCCGGCAAGGCTTTTCTGTCAAATCATACTCGACTCCCTTCAAGGTTCAACACCAAAGCCATTTACTTTACATAATTTGGCTTTCTAAAGATGAGTTTGCCCCATGCAAACTCGATATCAATCGAGGCTATCTCTCATTTATGATTGGGCCAATAACTTCTCCTTAGTGAAATCTAGATGAAAGCTTCTCGTGTATAGATCCACAAATTATAAATGGCCTCTGTCCATTTCAAGGGCTTCCAGTTATACTTGATCTTTATCTCCCATCGAGATAGAACCCTATTTTTACCGCCTACGGAAAGGCGAAATCCAAATATGACTGGGTTTTGTTTAATGCCACCTTTCAAAAGGCAAGGTGTTCTTCGACGAGTTTCAACAAATAGACTTTTGTCTAACAAAACCATTACCAATGGCAAAAAAATGGCAAGCAATAAATCGTTCAAACCTTCCATTTAAGGCTAAAATTTTCCATTAAACTGGCTTCCATTCTGTCGAATGGTTTTTTTTATTTTTTTTAGAATGATCTAAGAATTGCTCAAGCCTTGCAAGGCTTTTGTGAACCATTTCTGTCGAAATCCAAAAGTTGGCCAATGAGTGGCGGTTATTCCATTTTCGTAAATTGTACGTTCAAGCCTTACGTGCAAGGCTTTCATTTCGACATTTGATTTTTGCCATCACTTCTAATTTAGTGATGGTGCGGACAAAACTATGGCCAATTTGGCCACTTATATTTGCCCAAAATTGTAGAAAAACAATGAACACTATCTACACATCTTAACCATAACTGGGCATATTTCAACCAAAACCAATACGGATACCAATATAGATGGCTTTTGAAAAATCTATACCTCTTACGAACACTTTTGATCAACAATTGAACAAATGGTTTTGGGGCCCTTGTGGTTGACGTGTAGTGTACCATGGGAGGCACATATTGACTTTGATTAGTACCAAATCCAGGCGGTGCTTTGAAACCAATGGGAATATTTCCATTTTGGCCATTACCATATTGACTTCCAATTCCATTACTTCCACTAGTATTTGGAACTGGTTGATAAAAATCCGTTGGCCTTGTTGGGTTAGGCCAAGGTTGACTGGACCCTAATGGAATTCGATTCGCTCCATCCAGAGGTTCAAAAGTAGGATTAGTATATACCTCTTGAGGATGCCCCAAGCATATCTGAAGTTTCTGGAGTTCTCCTGTCGTTAGGCAAACCATTGGAAGAAGGAATTTCTCCTTGTCCTGGTGCAATCAACCTTCATAATAGAGTCGAAAATTCTTGGGCTAAATCATCTTGTGGATTTGCCACAACGTAAGTCAAAACTTGAATCAATTTCCTGACCTCGTGTGCCATTACTTCCAAATTAGTAAGAGCCCACCTTCTAGCACCAAAATTGTTTGTCTATTTTCTCGCTTATAGTCGACGAATCGACTACGGATTGTTATGCGTGTATGTGCTGGAATGTGGGTGTTTATGATGGTGGAGTTTGGTTCCTTGCCGTATTTCAGAACTTCTCTGGAAGCAAACTTAATGAAGTGAATGGAGATGAAAGAAGAACAACAAAATGGACTTTATTATTCTTCGGGATAGAAGTCGATCGACGATGATAACACAATCGAACAGACAATTACGTTACAAGCTACTCTTAGAGCAAGAAATGTAAAGTACAGATAAAAGTAAAAGCCTTTGGGCGATTGATTGGGGGGGTCTTACAATGAGGCCTAAAAAGGCTATTTATAGGAAAACAAAGATGTGTAGGAAATAACTTCTTAACTTCCCACTACTCTTCATTCTTCTAATTTGCTTCCAAGTGTCCAAATAACTTCCCTTCAACTTCAAAGTGTGTAGGACGATGACAAGTGTCCTTTTAACTTCTAAATGTGTAGGAGCATTCCAAGTGTCCTGCACTCCATCAAAATACAAACAAAGAAACAAATAAAAACTAGTTATATTATTAATACGAAATAATAAAATAGGAAACATTCTCATTATTGCCACCTTTTGGTCGATCATCGATAGGCGGTAAAATATGGTGTAAACAACTGGGCAAGTGTGTGCTCAACCCTTTATTTTTTAGGTGTGAACCCGAAGCAGTAGCTTGGAGGGACGTGCATGCATTAGGGTGCATTCTTTGAGAGCAAAGAAAGTGAAGACACTGAGGGACGTGCATGCATTAGGGTGCATTCTTTGAGAGCAAAGAAAGTGAAGACACTTAGTTTACTTCGTTCATGTTTATAGATGTATTGTAAACTCTCATTATCTTTTTAACTCATGTAATTATGAAGTATTGGGCCGTGGTGCCTCATGATGTAATATTTTGGAACTACGTTTTAGAAGGTTGGAAGAAACTCTTTTGGGAGATATTTATGGGTATTATGTGTGGATTTCTTTTATGTAAAATTACCAATATTATGTTTAAAATCGAGGGCGTGACAATCTAGCTTAGCTACACCTCAAGTTTTGATATGAAGATCGGTTAGAGGTATCCACTAGACTATGTATGAGTTGCGCAAAGTAAAATTAAACGGAATACTTACAGTGGTTTGTCGAACCTCCAAATAAGCCATAATAAGAATATCCTCGGTAACGGTGCCAAAAATGCTTAGCCAGGTTGAAAACCCTAAGCGTAGGGCTAGATTGTTGATAGCATAGTATCTAAAAAGTCCGGGATCGTACCCATAGGGAAATTTTTTATAGCTCAATTGGATTGTAGTTTGTAAGGATTTCGGCGCTTAGACGGCCAACTTTGTTTTACTTTGAATGGTGAAAACAAGAAAAGAGTTTTAAACTAGATTAACGAGCGACAAGATCTCGGGGATCAACCACCCCGTGACTTGGCCAACTTATGGTTCTCTTTGATAACTCAAGTGAGAGTCACAACCGTCTGCTCTCACTCGGAGGGTTTAACTTGAAAATCAAATGTAAAGATGGGTCCAAAAATGGACTAAAACTTATTTAGTCATTTAATCAAACACTTGTAGTTATAGGGTTCCAAGCATCGCTCGTGGCAAGATAAGCTTGTCGACGCACAATCAAAGAAGTTATCAACTACAAGCTTTGAATGAAAATAAGAGATTTAATCCATTTTACAAACCAATTTAAAGCTTTTAGGCGAGAGAAACCATTTTACCAACCAAGTCTCGGGGTAGGAATCATCCCTTGACCAAGCCTAATTAACTACTCAACCATACTTGAAAGATTAAGATTAAAGCTAGAGATGACAAACATATTTAACTGACAAAACTGAAAATAAACTTGATATTAAGTAGAATCTAATCCATATGAACAACTTTAATAAATGAGAAAATAACAAACGACAATTAACTAAGGGTGTTCTTGAAGAAATTACAATAAGAAAACTTGAGAGCAACAATGGAAGAAGCTTAGGTAAGAAGAAAACTAAAGGATAAAATCTAGATCTAGCATAGCTATTACAGAGGTAAGGGCCAATTTATACACAAGGCCTTTCTCTCCACAAATATTGCAAAAACAAATAAAAAACTTGCTCATAAGCTCTCAGTATCGATACAGAGGAAATGATGTATCGTTACCAAGAAGTTAAGCCAAAAATAGCTTTTCTGATGTAACGTCCAGGTATCGATAAAACATTTTTGTTGTATCGATATGCTGAGCTTAAGGCTCACTGGACTGACTGTGAGTTTATGGTATCGATACAACCAATATGGCTATATCGATACCGAGCTGCTTAAAGCTAGATCTTCAGCTTTATTCCCCATCTTGGCATCCAACAACCCCGGTCACCCTCCGGCTTTTCGTTTCTTTGTTCTCAAGCCTCAGTGGCTGCATTCCACGTGGCCTCAGGTACTTGGACACCCTCGAGGGTTATTCAAGGCGTCAAAAACACGCCTTATTCCTTGATTTGCTTGAAACACTAAATAAACTACCTTATGTGCAATATTGCCTTGATACGATTTACCAAGTGATTAAGAAGCTTTCATACCATTCCAAAGCTCATAAGGAGAACATGTAGTTCTGGGTCTAACATAGACCTGATTTATGGTATAGCAAGCGATGTTAATGGCCTCAGCCCATAAATTTCTTGCCACACTCTTGGCATGGAGCATGACTCTAGCCATTTCTTGGAGAGTTCTATTTTTCCTCTCAACAACCCCATCTTGACTTATAATGCGATGAAAAATACTTTTTTATTTGATTTGGATTTGGATAGTTGGGACTTGCTCTTTTTAGATTTAGAGTCGCCATTTAACATAAAACCAGGGGCGTTAAATTTGTGGAATCGATACAACCAAAATGGCTGTATCGACACCGAGCTACTTAAAGCCAGATCTTCAGCTTTATTCCCCATCTTGGCATCCAATGGCCCCGGTCACCCTCCGGCTCTTCGTTTCTTCATTCTCGAGCCTTAGTGGTTGCATTCCACGTGGCCTCAGGTACTTGGACACCCTCAAGGGTTATTCAAGGCGTCAAAAACATGCCTTATTCCAAGATTTTCCTGAAACACTAAATAAACTAACTTACGTGCAATATCACATAGAAACGATTTACCAAGAGATTCGCTATATCTCAAGATGTGACATTTACTACCAAAAATCCGAAAATATTTTAAAGAGGCTTTCTTACCATTCCAAATCTCATAAGGAGTACATGTAGTTTCGGGTCTCACATAGACCTGATTTTTGGTATAGCAAGCGATGTTAATGGGCTCAGCCCATAAATTTCTTGGGACATGCTTGGCATGGAGCATGACTCTAGCCATTTCTTGGAGAGTTCTATTTTTCCTCTCATCAACCCCATCTTGACTTATAATGCGACGAAAAATGCTTTTTTATTTGATTTGGATTTGGACAATTGGGACTTGCTTTTTTTAGATTTAGAGTCGCTACTTAACATAAAACCAGGTGTGTAAAGTTTATGGTATCAACACAACCAAAATGGCTATATCGATACCAAGCTACTTAAAGCCAGATCTTCAGCTTCATTCACCAACTTTGTATCCAACGGCCCCAGTCACCCTCCGGCTCTTCTTTTCTTCATTCTTGAGCCTCAGTAGTTGCATTCCACAAAGCCTCAGGTACTTGGACACCCTTGAGGGTTATTCAAGGCGTCAAAAACACGCCTTATTCCCTGATTTGCCTAAAACACTAAATAAACTACCTTACATGCAATATCGCATAGAAATGACATTTTACTCAAAGAAAACAACATACTAACGGACTTTAAGCACCAAGAACAACATTATTGGGTGCTTATCAATTATACACTCTAAATGCTCTGCTAATGTTCGAGTATCCTAGAAAAATACCATCATAACTCCGAGAATCCAAATTTACCAAGAGATTCGCTATCTCTCAAGATGTGACATTTACTACCACAAATCTGAAAATATTTTTAAAAGGGTTTCTTACCATTCCAAGTCTCATAAGGAGTACATGTAGTTCCGGGTCTCACATAGACCTGATTTATGGTATAGCAAGCCGTGTTAATGGCCCCGGTCCATAAATTTCTTGGGACACGCTTGGCATGGAGCATGACTCTAGCCATTTCTTGGAGAGTTCTATTTTTCCTCTCATCAACCCCATCTTGACTTATAATGTGACGAAAAATGCGACGAAAAATGCTTTTTTATTTGATTTGGATTTGGACAATTGGGACTTGCTTTTTTTAGATTTAGAGTCGCCACTTAACATAAAACCAGGTGTGTTAAGTTTATGGTATCAATACAACCAAAATGGCTATATCGATACCAAGCTGCTTAAAGCCAGATCTTCAGCTTCATTCCCCAACTTTGTATCCAACGGCCCCAGTCACCCTCCGGCTCTTCGTTTCTTCATTCTTGAGCCTCAGTAGTTGCATTCCACATGGCCTCAGGTACTTGGACACCCTTGAGGGTTATTCAAGGCGTCAAAAATACGCTTTATTCCCTGATTTGCCTAAAACACTAAATAAACTACCTTACATGCAATATCGCATAGAAACGACATTTTATTCAAAGAAAACTACATACTAACGGACTTTAAGCACTAAGAACAACATTATTGGGTGCTTATCAATTATACACTCTAAATGCTCTGCTAGTGTTGGAGTATCCTAGAAAAATACCATCATAACTCCGAGAATCCGAATTTACCAAGAGATTCGCTATCTCTCAAGATGTGACATTTACTACCACAAATTCGAAAATATTTTTAAAAGGGTTTCTTACCATTCCAAATCTCATAAGGAGTACATGTAGTTCCGGGTCTCACATAGACCTGATTTATGGTATAGCAAGCCGTGTTAATGGCCTCGGTCCATAAATTTCTTGGGACACACTTAGCATGGAGTATGACTCTAGCCATTTCTTGGAGAGTTCTATTTTTCCTCTCAACAACCCCATCTTGACTTATAATGCAACGAAAAATGCTATTTTTTATTTTATTTGGATTTGGACAGTTAGGACTTGGTTTTTTTAGATTTAGAGTTGGCATTTAACATAAAACCAAATGTGTTAAGTCACCTTTAAATACAAAAAGTATGCCTTTGGCGAGGGTTTTATTTTTTTAAAAGTGCTTTGCTTTGACATGCCGAAAAGTGACTCTTTTTTGCCTTTGGTTTGCGAAAACAGAGATTGAATTTCGAGATTTACTGTTACGTTACGTGTAGGGAAGCCATAAAAGTGAGTATTTTTATAACACCTTACCCCACCCTTTTGGTACTAAGTTCTCAACTTTAACCATTTTAAGAAAACAACTTATCCTTGGCTTTGTCGAGAAATAAAAGGCAGAAAATGTACTAACTGATACAAATAGTGCAACAAGGGATATGTTAAGAGTTAAACACAATATCTCAATAATTCGATAAAGCAAGAATCTCTATAGCAGGCAAGAGGGAGCCTATCCAAAGACATTGCGTCACCAGTTTATGTCACTAAATCAAAATATAATAGGCTTAGCTTTATTGAATTATCAAATATAGCAAAGCTGGCATTTTGAGGCACCAGATAAAGGGGGGGTCAATGATTGCTCAAATCGTACCCAAGTCCAATACCCCATTTGCTTCGAAATGCTAGCTAAGCTATTTAACATATTGCATCGTAAAAGCAAGACATCAGAGTGGCTGACTAAGCAGTTTACTTGCCTAACCCCGACACTCATAATCATTTCATGGACGCTAACGTTGTTATAATAACCCCGGGCATTTTGATGGCAGGCTAAATAGGAAGAGGATGACATGACAATAGGAGCCCGAGCTTAATCAGGGGTTGTCCACGACAGCCCTAACCTGCAAAGCCTACAGCCAAAAGGCTAGCATTATTACCAAATTTCAAAATTGGTTTTTTGAAGGATGAAAATAAAAGGAGTAGAAAAAGAATGTTGAAATGTCGAATGTTGCTCTCATTGATTTGTTGGGCAGAACCCCGGCTATAACGGCTACATTTTGCTACCTTCACACAGAGATTACAACGACATGGAAAGTTGGAAGCGAGGATGCCTAAACTAAAATATGTGGAGCTGAGGGGTATATTCCAAACTAGAGGTAATGTAGCGGGATATTTATGGAGAGCAAGTGTGTTGTTTGGTATGAGAGCAGGGTATGGATACGGAGTATTGCTTTTGACAGGAATTTTTCTAGAAATTTTTCAAGCCTTCCAAAAGCGTCATTCTAAAAGCATTCCCGATCTGAGGATTGCACTGCCTTTTATAGGAAAAATTTGGGGGAGGTCGCATACCCCTATGCGACCTAGTTCTTTTGTGTGCACAGCAAGTTCTACCTCTTCTCTTGCCCAATCAGGTTCTGTCACTCATTTGGCCAATCAGAATGCTTTCTTTGGCTGCAAGAAAAGGAAAATGCAGCTGCACATAAAATCGAGACAATGCCCAGATTGTAGCCGGTGGCCGATCGAGGCCCAGTTAATATCATTCTTCTCATATGGTTGTGAGGATCACGATGGTGAGGTTAGTACTGCTTGAATAATGCCAGATAAAAAGCCGAATGGTAGTGTTGTCGTTTTGGTTATGTGGTTGTACGAACGAAGTGTTTCAAGTGTTGTGAGACGTGTTTGTGCTGATGCTGATACTGCCATGCTTTGATTGATGGTGCAGTACTGATGCTGGCGCCATCGTCATAGTTGTTGTGCTATAGATTACTGCTTGAATGCTGATACTGTCGGTCAATGCTGCCGATGTCTGAGTCCCATTGCTGTGAGAGTGCCCAAATGCTACTGGTGACGATGTTCAAGCCATTCAAATAAACACAAAAATGCATTTCCCAATGTCCGAGCCCTTTTGAACAACGCAAAAATGTGTTTATAGTGGTGGCATGCCCTTGCTGATGTTCATGCATTCTTGCCCTTGCTAGCATGCTGACGTTCGATGCGATTTTGCTGATACCACCATTTTGATGATGCTGAGCTAATGCTGTTGTGTTGTCGTGCCAAAGTTAATGTCGTGCCTGTTACACTGATGCTTAGACTGTTTAAGCTGTCAGGCCTATACTATTTTACTCTCAAGATTGCGAGGGATGTTCGAATGCTGGTGTGCTATTTGAAGTGTTTTCGAGGCATGTCAGGGCACTCGAATATTTTTGTGTTGTTGAAGTGTTTTCGAGGCTTGCTGGGGTGCTTGAATACTGTCGTGATGTTGAAGGGCTTTCGAGGCTTGCTGGGGTGCTCAAATGTTGCTACGTTGTGCCAAGGTTAATGTACTCTCATAGTTACAAAAAGCGTTTGAATGTTGCCTATGTTGAAGCCCTTGGGGCGATAGACATTTGTTGGGGAATATCGATAAGCCGCTTCATGTCATGAAAGGGTATTTTTGTCATTTGATGTTGTTGACCTCCTTTGTGCCATGGAGCCGATTTTGTATCATGTGTTTAGGTGCTGGGGCAAAATGGGGTGTCAACATCAAATTCTCCACCATGATCACTTCTAACATGTATGATAGGATATCCCATTTTGAATACAATGGCAAATCGATTTAAAACAAGTAAAAGCATCAAACTTTTCTCTAAGAGATAACCAACCCTAGAAAAATGAGAGAAGTCATCTACAATAACTAGGATATATTGTTTACCGCCTAAATTTTCAGTTCGAGAGGGACCCATAAGGTCCATGTGTAGAAGTTCAAGATGTTTAATGGTAGCAACGATGTTAGTCTTTTCGTGAGAACTTTTGATTTGTTTCCCTTTCGTACATCCTCCACAAACTAATACTTGCCCATTGGCAAGTTTGGGCACACCTATTACGACTTTGTTTCTAGTGATATGATGCAATTCTAAGAAATTAACATGTCCTAAGCGTTGGTGCCAAAGTTCAACATCATTATGCATAATACGATTACACACAACAGGACTATCCATTTGAACACAGTAACAATTATCAGATGATCTTACACCTTTAATTACGCAGACACCCGATTCTTTAACAATAGAGCAACCATTTTTAGAAAATTGAACTTCATGCATGTTGTCACAAAATTGTCCAATAATTAACAATTAGCTTTCAATCCCTCGATATATAAGACATTTTCTAAATGTGGAAGACCATGAGTGGATATGGTGCCTTGTTCCACAATCCTACTTGTATTACCATCACCAAAAGTGACAAAACCACCATTGTATTTTTTTACCTTACAAAATCAAGACTTGTCGCCAGTCATATGCCTAGAGCAACCATTGTCTAAATACCAAGCATGAGAGTAATCTACTTTGAATGTAGTGTGAGCAACATGACACACTATATCAACTTTCTTCCAAGCTTGTTTAGGTTTATTATGCATTTGAGATAGGTGGTTGAAAGAACTCTGGCTCGATGAGGTATTACGTTCGTTTATTCCTTTGGTAAAACTAGATAATTTTTGAATTTCCTCAACAATGTGTGATGTCTGATTGGCCAAATGACTCAATTGTTTTTCAAAATTTCCATTATGTTTTTCAAACTTAGGTTGGGATATCTCACGAGGTTTTCTAAAATTAGGGACACTATGTTTTGGCCAGTAATAGACATTAGGAATTTGAAACCTACCATTTCCCCTTTTATTATCATTAAGAAAGTTGTAGCACTAAGGACGAATATGACCAAGAGTACCACAATGGTGGCAAGTGATAATTTGTTTCTTAGGGATAGGGGGTCTACAATCTTAGGACCAGTCAGAGACACAAGTTTTACGAATTTTGTCTCTTTCTTAGATTTTTCGCTAGTCTGAGGGATAAGAGAAAGGGGATCGATGAACCCTAGTCCGCTTCTATTCTTAAAAATCCAAGTTAATTCAGCTATACGAGAAGCTCCATAATAATTTCTCTTAATGACCTCACTAACCTCTTTTAAATCATGTTCTAAGATTTTAACCCTCTCCTTAGATATCCCAAGAGCCTTCAAGGCCTCCAAACGTTCTTTTCGATTTTAGCAAATTTTTCATTGAACATTGTTTGGTGCGCTTTTAACTCTTCTATTTCGTGAATCTTAGAATCAACGTCAACATGAAGATCATTTTTTCGATTTTAACCTTTCTAATGACTTGAATCAATTCTTTCTTTTTCTTTTTCAATTTAACGCATTCTTTGAAAAGCTCATTATAAGCATCGGTAATAGATTCTAAGTCATCCTCGTAATCATTAGTATCCTCAACACTAGACTCATAGTTGTCGTCAATACTATATGTAGATGTGGACACAGTAGCTTTCGGTGATGTAGGAGATGTGACACTAATAACAAGAATAGTGTATCTAGGGACTTCGTCAGTTTTATCGTGACTATTTTGAGAATCGCTCTCTTCCTCATTATCATCATCCCAACTGACTTTGTACCCAATATTGGATTTCTTTTTGAGTGTGTTGGCACATTCAGCTTGAACATGACTAAAACCATGACACTCATGACATTAAATGCCTTGGGGTTTCTTAGGTTTATCAGTAGAAAACTTCTTTTCACGAAAACCAAATTTGTTTACTTTAGGACCATTTTTAAAAGTTGAAGAGTTTCCTTGCTTATTATCTTTTCGAAACTTTACAAATTTTCTAAATTTTTAAGCAAAGAAGGCAAGTTCATCTTCATCAAGATCATCGTCACTATCTTGGGAAATATAGGAATTTTCATTGGAAGTTCTAAAACCAATACTTTTGCTAGCATTAGAAATTGGTTTTATAGACAAGTGATGTAACGCCCCAAATTTTGGGTACGTTAAATAAGTAATTTTATTGAAAATAAACTGAGTCAATCTCTTTATTACAACAGAAACTTAAAAGGAGTACTTTTATTACAATGGAAGGGAACTAAGGTTCCTAACTACAGCTCCGCCTGCTCCTCCATCTGAGCCAACTCTTCAGCTCCAAAGGCCTCCAAGGTGTACGGCTCACCTTGATCATCTACAAAGTCTGACACATTATACCAGCGTCGCCACCGATATAATATGTCACGGTCACCAAAAAGGCAACACCGTGAGCTACGAAAGCTCAATAGAAAAATCCTTACCCACCTATCTTAACTTACAAACAATAAGACATCGATTTCCACATGATACGTGTATACTCAGTTACAAAAGACAATATCAATAACGCATCCGCCAATGCTATATAACTACCGTTGGTGTCCAAGATTTCCGTGTTTCTCCTACGCGACTCATCGTAGACTGTGTCAACATTTTCATTTACAAAATTACCCTCCAAAAATCATTTGTTTAACTCACACAATTTGCATTGGCTCCGTACCGCGGATAACCAAGCTACACACCTAACCTCGGTTCCGCCGCGTCGGGTTCCCATTGGCACACAATTGCATTGGCTCCTCTCCGCGGATAACCAAGCCATACCTCACCATGGTTCCGCCGGTCCGGGTTCCCATGGGAACGCACACAACCTCACAATGGTTCCGTTGATCCGGAATCCCATTGGAACACACACAACCTCACAATGGTTCCGCTTTTCCCGGATTCCCATTGGAACGCACACAACCTCACAATGGTTCCGCTTTTCCCGGATTCCCATTGGAACACACACCACACAATGGGCTACCACGTCCGGCCACATTGCGGTTTCCAAAACATTTCACACTTTTCAAAATACGTCTTTTCATAAACCACACCCTAGGTGTCATGTTTCTACCTTTCTCGATTTTAGTGTCTCGTTTTCATGCAAGACTCCGCAGTAGGACTTTCCACATAAACAATCATACAACATCCAATGAAATCTTGAAACTAACAAGATCATCCAACTTTATATTATCTAGCATGCTCAAATCATAAGTTGACGACTTCAACATACTCCCCATCCTTTTCATTATTTCAAGAAAACACCTTTCAAGTACTTCATGCAATTCTAACATTATAGGTGACAGATAACCTTATATACTCATGACAGATAATCTTAATAGTCAACAGATAACCTTATATACTGACAAACAACAGATAACCTTATATTACTGACAATCAACAGATAACCTTATATACTGACAGTCAACAGATAACCTTATATACTTAAGAAAGGATGATCAAAGTTACTTCTAAATGACGTTCTATTCTCCAACATACGATTTTTATACAACACATAGAGTTGATGGACTAGGATTCCTACCTTACTTCTTGGCGGTAGTCGGCTACGGAGAATCGGTCGTCGGTTTTGGATTTCGGCGGCGTAACGGCGTCGGTTTGCTTCGAAAGGAAAAGAGTTGTACTTTCTTTTCCTAGAAACAACTTTCTAACTTAACTAAGCTACTTTAAAAGATCTAAAGGTGGTTTTGGAAGGTGGTTTAGTGGTTTCTCTCAAGAACACTCAAGAACACAAGAAAACTAGAACTTTGAAAGCAAGAACTTTTGGAATTTCTAGAGAGAAGTTGGAGCAATGGTTTGAAGGTGTGAGTTTAAGCTTGGAGTGAGCTTCTATTTATAGGCCAAGGCTCCTCCTCTCCCTCTCTCAACCGAATCTCTCTCTCTCTCTCTCTCTACATCTTTGATTCCCTTCACATGTCAAGCTTGATTGAAAGCTTGATGGGTGAAGTTAAGGCTTGGTTGGAAGATCAATGGCTAAATGGTAGGCTTGCATGGCTAGTTTTGGTCCTTGGATTTGATCTTTGGAAGATATGTTGGAAAGGAGGAGACATGGGTACAAGATTCTTGGTTAAACAAATTGAAAGTTGTACAATGGAGGACAATGGAGTTAAGATTTGGCTAGGAAAAGAAATCACCAAAGATTGGAAGTACTTTGGAAGACTAAAGTCAAGGTACACATCAAATCTTTCTTCTTCTTCCCTCCTCTTTCCTTCTCTCTCTCTCCCTCTCCCTCTTTCTCTCTCTCGGCCTCTCTCCTCTCTCTCCCTCACGACTCTCTCTCTCTCTCTCTCTCTCATGTACTAGCTATATATATATATATATATATATATGTACTACTAATGCAAGACAAAAAAAAAAATATTGGGTACTTTTGTACAAAAGATCAAACTAGTCTTTAAGGGTCAAGATTCTACTTAATAAACTAACAAAGGGGTACAAGTGTACTAAGGCAATTTACATCATCCAAGTACTTATATACATATGTACTAATATAAACTAGGGCTAAAAGGGTCAAGATTCTCCCAATAAACAATTAAAAGGTACAAGTACTTTAATTAATATAAAAATGTACTTTTGTACTCTCGGGAATCTTAACAAAATATTATTTTAATGGGATAAGTACTTAGTTGGAAGATGAACCCATTACCCAATGGATAATAAAACCCCTAACGGTTATTAACCAAAGGATAATAAGGTACGAGTACTTTTAAATACTAAACTAAGTTTTTGAAAAAGACTACATGTCCTTTTTATTACACGTGTTTATATATATATGTACTTACCAAATAAAATAAAGAAAAGGCTTTTGACCAATGGGTAAAGATTACCCTAACGGTTATTGTCCAATGGACCATAGCTACAAGGGTACTTTTATTAGTAAAATAATCGAAAAGTACTTTTAAAGTAATTATAAATGTCTATCATAGTACTTTGTTTAAATCTTTCAAAATCCTTTTAAGATAAAGAAAAGGGTTTCTATTATCCAATGGATAATAGTTCCCCTAACATTTATCGTCCAATGGATAAAGAATAAAACCAAAACAATAAAAGAAAATAATTAAACAATTTCTAGTCTAGGGTTCAAAAGGTTCAAAAGGTTCAAGATGGGCAAAATGGTCCATCTATGGTTAGGGAAAAGTAACTAGGTGACTTCCTAGTTTGGTTACTCCAACAAGCCGGTTAAAAGCTAACTAGGTTTGCTAAGTAGGGCTTAAAAGTCAAGAAACAATCTTTGAGGGGCTAAAGTGTAATTACGACAAGTTATGGAAATTTAAAAGGAAACATTAAAAGCAGTCTAAGTAATAAAGAGAAATTCAAATATTTAACGAAATTTTTATTGACCAAAATTCAGGGGCGTTACAAGTGATTGAGTTTGAACATTTGAAGTTTACCTACAAGTTCTTCAAAAAGAATATCATCATTTTTATCACTTTCTTCGATCGCAACTACCTTACCCTAAACCTCTAAGGAAGAGACCTTAAGCACTTTACAACAAACTTTAAGATTTTGGATAGGTTCTCCTACTGCATGTAAGGAATTAACGATGTCATTCAACTTAGTGATAAAGCTATCAAAAGTTTCATCTTCCTGCATTCTCAATTCTTAGAAATGCATCGTAAGCATTTGGCGTTTCAAGTTTTAACGGTCTTAGTACCCTCGTGGGTGACTTGAAGAATATCCCAAGCCTCTCTTTTGTAGTGGTGCACGTGGAAATACGACTAAACTCTGTTTTACTCAATGCACCATAGATAGCTCCTAAAGCTTTAGAGTTTGCCCCAAAACTATCATTGTCAGCAGAATTCCACTCTTTGCCCTCCTTAGCCCTCATTTGTTTAGTCATAGTGTCTTCTATGGCAGGGGCCTCATAGTCGTACCTAACAGATCTCCAAACCCTAACTCTTAAAAAAGTTAAATGCGTGATTATCGGGCTTTCTGGTACGGATAATCATTACAGTCGAAAAAGGGTGGCCTCAAGTTTGAGGCTCCCTCTCGTGGTGCATTCATGTTCATAATCACAGGATCAAAACTCAGGTGATAAAACCAAAAAAAATGAGCAACTAGGCTCTGATACCAATTGAAATTGCGCGGAAGTGTAAATCTGTCGGGGGGTGAATAGGACTATAAATATATATTTAAATTATACCCTTTTTTAAATGCAGTCTTCAAGCTAATTAACCTTATGTTGTGGGGTTTGTTTTATATTGGCACAACCAATATCGTAAATGGACTAAAGGGTTAGAATTTATATGGCAAATTTTCGTGTAGATAAAAAGGTTGTTTTTCTTGAGCAAGAAAACAGTTATGCTTGAGCCAAAATACAACCTCTGCTTCCAAAATGTCACACACACACACACCCTTGAGCAAAATAAGCAGCAGAAAATAAACAGAGACAAAACACGTGATATACGTGGAAAACCTTAGGGTCCGAATAACCCCAAGACAACCACGGCCTAGTCTACTATTTTCTACTAATCAAAAAGAATTACAAGATGCGAAATAGAATAACCCACAGCTTACCCGCAAGCGTTACCTCACCAGCTTGCAATGCTCCCCAAGCTTCTTTAAGATTCAACAAAAGTCCACGATCGAACCTCAAGTTCGATCTTCGGATTCAACTGGCTTCAAAAGAACTCCTTGTCGATTCGGCAACAGCACTAAGGCACCAACAGATCACAAGATGAAATAGTGTATGATGTGTACTGTGATCTAGACAAAACAAGTGTTCAAAAAAATGCAAGATGCAGGAACGAAATCCCTTAGTTGGCTGCAAAACTCTTAATATCCATTCCCGTCACAAATCCCTAGCTTCCAACTCTTTTATATTCCCTAAAAAAATCCTTTAATAATCTATGTATATGGAAGCCTCCAATCTTTTATATTCTAAAGAGGAAATCTTCTAATGATATATATATGTGTGTGTGTGTGTATATGTATATAAAAGGGTAAATTACATTTAACCCCCTTTAACTATAAAATTAAACACTTAACCCCCGCTAACTATTAGATATCCAATCCCAACTCACTTCTGTTAGCATTCCGTTAGGATTTGGATGGAAATGGGCACATGCAAGTCACATGCTCACTTATTTGAAGAATAGGGACGTTGTTGCCCTTTTTCCTTTTATCACCCTCTTTCCTATCTCTCTCCCTCTTCCAAAACCAATAGACATTCATCCTTTTCCATCATCTCCTCCAGGCTCCAGGTTCTTTTCCAACTAGTGCCTGCATCGCGGTCTCCTCGGGCTTTTCCTCCACGTCGTCCTCCTTACAGATCCCATCCCTCAGATCCTTCTCGTTCTTGGAGGAGAGTTTTTCTTGCTCGCAATGGCAGCGGTCCACACCGGCATGGAAGTCGCTGAAGAGGAGGTGGGCCTCGTGGGGGTTCTGGTAGAGGAAGTTCGTGAGGTGTCCTCAGTGTTCTCCCAATCAAAGGAGAGCGGGAACTTCTCGCTGAGTTTGATAACCCTCTTCTTGGGTTTGCCGATCCAAAAGAAAAACCCCCTCTCTTCTTGGGTTTTTTCGAGCCCAGGTAGTGTTCCATGATGGACTCCATCTCTTTGGCCTTTTGCTCCTTCTAATCTCTCTCTCCATCGATTTTCACTCATGCCCCAAACACAACTTTCCTATTCTGAATCGTAATTTCCTGCACATACCACACAGGTTGATATTCGTTTCGGATTTGGTGTTTGGTGTGGTTGATTAGGCTGCAGAGGTCTCTAAATTAGTGTGGTTGATTAGGTCTTGAATTGGATGTTGTACGCCTTGATTTCGGGGTGGGTTTGTTCAAGATTGGAGACTACTTTCGTCGACAAAGATGCCATGGTGATAGAGGGCATTCCAGAGGAAGTTTTTGTGGGTTAGCCGAAGACGAGGAAGTTGCAATTGAGGTAGCGACGGAGGACGGCGGCAACAGATTCGAGCTGGCGAAAAGGCGGTTGTTGTCGGTGGAGTTTGATATTGAGGCGTAGTAGTGGATAAGGGCATCAAAATTTTATTGTAAGGGGGTGCCGTCGGCAGTGGTGGGGATGGGGGTTTTGGTGGCGAGAGTGAATTGGAAGTGAGCTGGGAATGGATTTGGGGAACCATTTATCAGTCAAGGGCAAAATGGTAACTACGTCCTCTTCTTAACGGAAGTGATTTGGGAATGGATTTTCAATAGTTAGAGGGGGTTAAGTGTCCAATTTTATAGTTAGAGGAAGTTAAGTGTCCACATGTGTTAGTTAGAGAGGGTTAACTGTAATTTACCCTATATAAAAACGTATTGAAGGAGAGTTATTTATAAATGGGTTTACTAGAGGAAACAAAATACTCTAAAGTTGGAAACAAAATCCCCTTAATATAAAAACTTGACCCAAACATGCACAACATGAATTTAAACAAATTTAAGCATTTTGAACGTAGATAAAATGTTATGCATGATATGCCGTGAATGATTTTACCTTCGATAAACGGAATGGCTTCACAAGATCAAGTTGGTAAAGGCAAAAGGAAAAGCATCACACGAGAGACTACCCCCTATATAACCTACCTTATTACAATTAAGTGAAAAAGAAATACCAGTGATGAAGCGATTTTTGGTCACCTCCGGAAGAGGGGTACCTCAACTGTCCATCTAGTCCTTCAGCAGATGAAACGGCTTCCTGCATGCTTGATTAACGACCTGCAATACAAAATAGAAAAGCTATGGGCACCGGCGTGGCTGTCGCCATCACCCCTCCGATGCCTAAGTCAGTCGATCTGCTTTTAGAAGAGAGTATGGACTGAGTATGAGTTCTGTAGTATTTGCATTGCGTACCTTTGTGATATAGAGGTGTGATCTTTATATAGGCATCTTTGAGAGGAATCCCTTGGGACCGGGACTCTTAAGTCTCATCCGTTCATGGCGGGAATAGATAGGTGTCGGAGTGTCCTCCTCATCTTAGGACTCCCCTGACCCTTATCAGGCTTGAGGAGTCCCTTCACCTTTGGACTCTGCGATTGTTATCAAGGTTAAGAGTCCTTACGGTGCTGGGACCTCTTGGGCTTATCCATACTTGACGGAAATAGGATGTAGAGTCCTCATTACCTTGGACTTCTTTAGTCTTTATCAGTTTTAAGAGTTCTCCATGGTGGATGAATCTTTGTGGTTATCCTCTAAGACTCGCAGCCTAATCTCTTCTGATGAGATAAGGTTCTGGTTGTTCTATGAGTCCCATAGACTGTATGAACGTCTGTTGTGGAGTGTTTTATAAGTCTCTGGCTGCAGGTTTGTCATATTTGCCGAGCTCACCTGGTGAGCTGAGCTCGGTATCTTTCTATGAGTTGTGCTCGTGAGCTAGCCTCCATCCTTGGACTGGTTTAATAGAGGCTAGCTATTAAAGGCTAGATTCCATGTTTTTGGGGCTCTAGCTCGAGCCCTTTGGGCTGTGCTCGTGAGTTCTTTGGTTTGAGCTGACCTTTGCCCTTGGGCTGGTCCACTGAGCTCAGTTCTTCAAACTAAGCTCCATGTCGCTAGGACCCCTACATGGCCCTTCGTGTTGAGCTAGGCATCCTAGTCTGGGTTGAGCTAGGCATCCTAGTCTGGGCTGACCTTGGGAGGTTATTTTATACTTATCAGTAACTCCCCTGTTTTCGAGTAAGAACATAAGTGAAAACAAGGAAACACTATTTGCTTTAGAATCGATAACTATGCCTGCATATCTTGTGTATCAAGCTTGATGTTCATCAAGTTACAGTGTACATAGCCATTGCTTGTTTTAGGGGAATTTTGTGGACCCTTAGTCCTTTGATCTCGTTGTTGTGTTTGACCTCATTGAACAGCTTTGCTGGCCGGCCTTGCTGAATAGAAAACCGATGAGAATGTTCAGGGGAATGAACAGAGCGCACCCTTTTACTTTGATCTACACCCATCTATAGTAGTTATTTTAACCTTGGGGGTGTCTGCCTTTAGCATTGCTAAGCAGCAATGCTGGTGGCAGAGCAAAGAAATATATATATATTTTTGATGTTCGAGGGAGATAAGCTTTAGTAAAGCCTGCTCTTGCTCTAGAGCTTTACATTAGCTCTGTCCTTTGCTAGTTCCCTTAGGAATACCTTGGAATAGCTAAGATGTGAGGGTACTAATTTATTTTAGGTACTCCCCCAATCCAATCCTTTGAGTGAGGAGTTGTTGAAAAACAACTTGATACTTGTGAGCTTGTGTTCTCTTAGTACTGATCTTGTGTTGACATTTCGCCTTAGATTTTGGTTCATGAATAGCTTTTTGGCCGAGTGGGCTTGAAGGCCACTTCCCTCAGACTTGCATTTCAGAGTTCACCGAGCTCTGGCCGAGTGTGCTTATAAGCCACGTCCCTCGGACTTTTAGCCCCTTGGGACTCTTTAATGCTTATTTAATAAGCCATGGTGCGAGCGGCGAGCGGGCCACTTTTTGAAAATTACAGTCTAGAGCTCTTTGAGCTCTGACTCTTCGAGGCTTATTTAATAAGCCCTGGGGCAAGCGGCTCACAGATTGCTGAGCGTCAATGCTTATTTTTAGAATGGTTATTCTATGCTTTAGCATAAGGTATGCTCATGCCTTAGCATGAAACTCGGAACAACATCTCATGCCTTTAGCGCGAGATTTGCTCACGCCGTAGCATGAGACTTTAAACAACATCTCATGCCTTAGCATGAGACTTTAGAATAACATCGCATGCCTTAGCATGAGGTTTGCTCAAGCCTTAGCATGAGACTTAGAATAATATCTCATGCCTTAGCATGAGACTTTAAACAACATCTCATGCCTTAGCATGAGGTTTGCTCATACCTTAGCATGAGACTTAGAATAACATCCCATGCCTTAACATGAGACTTTAAACAACATCTCATGCCTTAGCATGAGGTTTGCTCATGCCTTAGCATGAGACTTTAGAATAACATCGCATGCCTTAGCATGAGGTTTGCTCAAGCCTTAGCATGAGACTTAGAATAATATCTCATGCCTTAGCATGAGACTTTAAACAACATCTCATGCCTTAGCATGAGGTTTGCTCATACCTTAGCATGAGACTTAGAATAACATCCCATGCCTTAACATGAGACTTTAAACAACATCCCATGCCTTAGCATGAGGTTTGCTCATGCCTTAGCATGAGACTTTAGAATAACATCGCATGCCTTAGCATGAGGTTTGCTCACTCTTTAACATGAGATTTGGAATAGCACCTAGTTTGCTCATGTCTTAACATGAGACTTGGAACAGCACCTCACGCCTTTAGCATGAGGTTTGCTCACGCCTTTAGCATGAGGTTTGCTCATGCCTTAGCATGAGACTTGAAATAGCACCTCATGCTTTTAGCATGGGGTTTGCTCACGCCTTAGCATGAGACTAGAAATAGCACCTCATTCCTTTAGCATGAGGTTTGCTCATGCCTTAGCATGAGGTTTATTTCGAAGCTTATCTCATGCCTTTAGCTTGAGACCTGGAACAACATCTCATGCCTTTAGCTTGAGGTTTCCCATAGTCTTCATTTTTCAGGGTGTCCTTAGCTGGCCTTAGAGGTATCGAGTTAGTAATTGAACTCTGGGTTATTATTCCAGAGCTCTTTTGGTCTAGGCTAAGGAGGCTTGTAGGCTACACTCTCAGGTTTTTAGCCTGAGCTCCGTAAGCTCAGGCCCTTCAGCGCCTACGTTGGGGCTGGATCAAGCGGACGTGTCAACACTTTTGAAATTATATGCCGGTCTAAGCTCTGCGAGCTTTGACTCTTTACAATCAATATGTTGCATAGCCTTAACTACGTTCTTGAGCGTGGAAATTTTTCCTAAGCTCCTTTTATTGCATAGCCTTAACTATGTCTTTTGAGTTTGGAAATTTTCCTAAGCTCTTTTTATTGCATAGCCTTAGTTACGTCTTTTGAGCTAGGAAATTTTCCTGAGCTCTCTTTATTGCATAGCCTTAGCTACGCCTTTTGAGCTTAGAAATTTTTCCTGAGCTCCTTTTATTGCATAGCCTTAGCTACGTCGTTCGAGCTTGGAAATTTTTCTTGAGCTCCTTTTATTGCATAGCTTTAGCTACGTCGTTCGAGCTTGGAAATTTTTCCTGAGCTTCTTTTATTGCATAGCCTTAGCTACGTCTTTCGAGGTTGGAAATTTTTCCTGAGCTCCTTTTATTGCATAGCCTTAGCTACGTCGTTTGAGCTTGGAAATTTTTCCTGAGCTCCTTTTATTGCATAGCCTTAGCTACGTCGTTCGAGCTGTGGGCAGCGTGCCCTTCGGAATTTCCGGATTCCGAGACGCGAGGGGCCCAGATCGAGGGAGCGCGAGCGGGGAAGCAAGCGCTCGCAAAATACAGAGTCGCCACTTGGGTTTGAAGGTCCGACACCCAAGGAACCGTATTTCGAAGCACTTGTCGCGCTGTTTGATTTTGAAAAAGTTTAAGGAACCTGTCCGTCATAACCATATCTGGGTTCGGGAGCCAGGTTACGAGAGGGGAAGGGTTTTATGGCACCCCTCTCACCCAATCCGGAGATCGATCTCTACTTAGGCATATGCGAAAATATTTGTTTGCGATTCTGTTTGATTAATCAAATTTTAGCCAATTAGGGCGGGGGAACAGTTAATCGGGGATTAAAACTGTAACAATTTGCAGGATGTGATAAGATATGGCATGGATTAGTGAGATGACACACAATAAATGGAATAAAGTTCAAAACATCGATCATACATCAAAGCAGTGCTGTGTATGATTTTGGCACGAACAAACAGCCAGCTTGCATGCGTGAACCCATCTACATGCAAGCCAACCATCGCACGACACTCCCATACACTCGCGCGAGTGTTGACGTTCCACCAATGTTTTGGATTTTACCCCCTTCTGGGCTCTAGAAGGACCAGTGCTCACCCAGGTGTAAACCAAGCAGTTTATAAGTACTTGAAAGTAAACAATATTACAGCAAGCAGATAGAAATATTGTGAAAACACGACCCCAAAATAGTGGGGGTATCTAAACAGAGGCCAAGGCCAAGCTGCTCATGCAAGGGCAGTCCTTGGAAAACCCAGAACCATCGCGTGACAGAGTCATACAGGCGCGCGATCGTTCAGACTGGATTTCCAGGAATTGCTTTGCATACTCAGGGCTCTGAGACATATTCAAGAGCATCCCAAGAGCATTCCAAATCAAAAGGAGTTATGAACTAGGCTTAAACGATGATTTTTAACATGCAAACTTGCAAAGCAGTGAGCTAAAGCTCCTTAAAAGACTTTAAAAAGACTATGAACACAACAATAAACTTAAAGACCAGGATCCCTTCCCCACGTGGTCCAATCTCACGCAAACAGAAGTGTCGGGTGAGTGTATGGGACCATCGCGCGAGGGTGTTCCAGGTAACGGCTCTTGAAACCCTGCTAGCTTTAGGGCCAGAACTGGTATCGATTACCAGCCTTGACCCTGCCAGCCCCCGTCAGGGGTTCGAATAGTGAGCAGAAAGATATTATACCTTTGCTTGAGTTCCTTGGAGATGGCTTAAATGAGGTGGTGAGGCTTGGAAGATGATTATGTGGGAGTGAGTGTGGTATAGGATATTTGTGCTAGAGCTTTGCTTCTTCTTTCTTAGAGAGAATTTTGTAACCCTTTGCAATGAAGCATGGGGGGGGTATTTATAGAAGAAAGGGTTAGTTGGTGGCTAGCCAAGGCCTTGTAACCAGCCAACAAGGCTGGTTAGAATTGCTTGGTGGAGAAGTGGGGTGGCAAAGGTGATGGGAGAATGGGGGGTGAGGTGGTGCAAAGGGAGCCCCCCAGAACGCTGTTCAGCCGACGAAAACGGGGTCACATAGGCCTGTAGCCCCCTGACCACCACGCAATCTGGGTGAAAGTGACAGGTGTTGACCATCGCGCGATGAAGTGAGAGCATCGCGCGAGGGTCCAGCCAACCCCGCGAGGGTCAGTGGTCAAAGCTTTGACTTTGACCACCACCTGGCAAGTGGACCATCGCGCAAGGATCCCAGTGTGTCGCGCGACTATCAAACCCAAGGTCCAGGTTCTGATTCAATGGTTTTAGGGCTAAGGATGGGTTCCTCACATGCCAAACTCAAGCCATTCCAAGTTCTCGAGACTGTTTTCGACCTGATTCATCATCGGGGAATCAAGAAACCGAAGAAGAAAGTAAAACGATCGGGAAGTCAGATTGGGGTGTCTACACGAGCTTGGAAATTTTTCCTGAGCTTCTTTTATTGCATAGCCTTAGCTACGTCTTTTGAGCTTAGAAATTTTTCCTGAGCTCCTTTTATTGCATAGCCTTAGCTACGTCGTTTGAGCTTGGAAATTTTTCCTGAGCTCCTTTTATTGCATAGCTGTGCTACGCAAAGCTGATACATCAACCCTTGAGTTGAGCTTAGTTCTTGTCAGAACTGTGAGGTTCAAGCTATGTGAGGTTTTTTAAGTTGGCTGGCTTTTTAAGAGGTTAGGTTTTCCGTACCTGTCCCCTCATAGTGTCAACTTTTTTGGGAAGGAGATCCTCTGCTCAGAGGTTTCTCAATCTGACCAAGGTACTATGATACTTGGCCATTATCATCCCCTCTTGCTTTAGGACTCTTAATCCCTTTAGGATAATGTCCATGATTAGCATATGGGTTATCTTGCTTATCTCGTAAAATCTTTTAAGCATAACTCGTAGGATATTTTTTGGAAGTGACTTGTTTGAGTCTTTAGATACGTATATCGAGCTGGCTCTCTTGTGATCAAACTAGTTTAGTGTGCTGAACTGCACCGTGGTGCTTGCTATGCTTGTCCCTTGGGATGAGCTGGTCTAGTTTGTACTCGGCTTCAACTATTCCCCTATTTCTTTAGACCTGGTCAGGTCAGGAAAAGGGAAACACTTGAGAGGGTGATTACTTTCCATGCTTTTATCTGACACAGCGAATGCGAGCAACATGGGTCATTTTTTGGGCATGTAGCCTCATTACAACTATTGGTTGTAACCTTGGGCAACCCTGTCCCTTAGGACTGTCTTTACTTGAACTTTTTGTGTTGAGTCGAACATGATGATCTGCTTGGCCTAACTAAGCTATGCTTAGGGTGACCATGTCCCTTAGGACTTTTAGTTGAGCTCCTCTGTCATGTGTTATTGTGTGGGCTGAGCTTATCTCTTAAGATTAGCTAGCCTTAAATCTTTATCCCTTGGGATTGTTGACGGGCTAGGCTTTGTTGTCCAATTGGGGTATTCGTATTGAGGTACTCTCCTGGGTTATCCCTTAGGATATTTTATGTTTGTCACATCCCGTAGGAGGTGTTTTAGCCACCTTAGATGATCAAGATCCTCTGTTGTAGTAATTTGGTGGTCCACATAGCTAGGCTGATGATGGCGCCATGTCAATCCTCGAAGATGATCAGATAACGTTGCCTTTCATGCTCAGCTCTCTGAACGAGCCTGAGCTCTTATCTGTGTATCTCCTTAGAAATTTTCATGTTTCCGTAGAGGTGAGTTACTCATTCGTTGCTATTGTCATGACAATTTTGCACTTGCAATTGTTCTATGGAGAAAATCATGTGCTTTAGCAGTTATGTTCTTCTGAGCAAACCTTGGTTGCTCAATCTGACTTTTCGCATAATCTAATTTTGGGGCCTTGAGCTATGACCGAGCAGGCTTGCTGATCATGCTTAAGTTTTTAACACTTATGTAGCTTTTGACTTTTGGCTGAGGTGCGCGGGCTGTGCCCAATTTTTCAGTATTTAATTCCCTTGGGATTGGGCTTTACCCATTGGTTGTCCAAGCTCCGTAAGCTTTTTATGGCTAGGTAAGCTTTGTCAGTTGAGCTCAGGCTTGCTTCCAAAGCTCTTTAAGCTTTTGAGCTAGCCATGCTTCCTACTCCCCCAAGTGTTAAGGTGTTGGAAAAAGAGCTTAACACTTGTAGATTGTGTAATTGTTTCATGTGGGCCATTGGCCCTATGACTGGTTGCCCCTTTTACCATCGCCTCTTAAGGACTGTCGTTGTTCAGTGCGCGTTTGGATTTGCTGTGGCGTTAGAGCGAGGAGCTATCGAGAGCCGTGGCTCGTTTTTGCTTTGTCAAGCATGGGGAGTGCTATGTATTTGAGCTTTGAAGGCTATCCTATGTCTTGAAAAATTTTCTAAGCTTATTTTATTGCATAGCTGTGCTACGTCTGTGAGTTTGAAAATTTTTCTAAGCTTCTTTTAGTGCATAGCTGTTCTACGTCTGCGAGCTTGGAAATTTTCCTAAACTTATTTTATTGCATAGATGTGCTACGTCTGTGAGCTTGGAAATTTTCCTAAGCTTTTTTTATTGCATAGCTGTGCTACGTCTGTGAGCTTGGAAATTTCGTGTGCGCGCTTCCCCTTATGTAACAAAGGAAGCTTGGCACACGATCTCATTTGGTATTGCCTGAAGTGGTATTAGAGATTTGTACATCTCTTAATGATCAATTGGGTTTGTGGAACCATTGAACATCGCCATCTGCAGCATCTCGAACTCCCTTGGGAGCAGAGGCCTTATTATTTTGGCTGTGAAGGGAGAGTCAGTGACTTGAATTAACTTTTCCACTATAGTGGTAGCTTTCCCTTTAACTTGTTTCATCAGCCCCTTGATTTGGATTTACCTCCATAGAAGGGCTTCTTGGGAGAGATTTTTGATCTCTCTCGATGCAACTCGATCGTCTCTTTTCGGGATCGGTATTACCGTTCCTTTTTTGTTCTTCAAGTGGACTGATGAATCAGCTTTGTCTTCAGCTCCGACCTGATCCTCTTTGAGGCATATTGAGTCCTTGTAGGACTGTATCTCGTAGATTCCGGATTACCTCTTTATGGAATATTAAGTCCTTGTAGGACTGTATCTCGTAGATTTTGGATTTCCTCTTTGAGGAATGAGGGGTCCTGCCTTAGCTAGGAATCCTTATGCGTCCCTGATTATGTATATTACATAATCAGGGATGTTTCGTGCTTATCTTGTTTGATGACATCCTTTCTCCCTTAGGATTTGGGTCTTTCCTTATCCCGTTGGGATATCTTTACTGGAATAAGTATATTCTTTGGATAATATAATACTCCCTCTGTCCCTAAATGTTTGGCACTTTCATGCTTTTTATTGTCCCATATTATTTGTCCATTTTGAAAAGTCAAAAGCAAAATATGGTAAATTTCCTATGTTACCCTTTTCTTTTGGACACCAAATTTCAAATTCAAATTTTCAAGTACTATTCAAAGTACACTAGAAGGATAAGATTGGACACTTGATTTTTGCACAATACAATAATATTTATTCCTTAAAAGTTAGAACTCCCAAAAGTGCCAAACATTTAGGGACGGAGGGAGTATTAAGAATATTATCCTTCCCTTTATAGCTATGGATCAGAGCTGGTCCTTGGACCTTATGACAGCTTCGTCTGATGACCAAAGCTGGCATATTCTGACTTTTGCTTCAGATGAGATGACACAGAAAGGTCCTGGTAAGGTTGGTTTCTACTCCCCAGGTCTGTGATTCTTGTTGTGTTGACCTTCTTAGGTCTACCATACTTATCATGGACTTTCGTCCAAATTGGTGAGTTATTTGTTTAACTCCCCATTCATTCGTGTCGCGTCCATTAACCCTTGGGTTAAAACTTCCACTCAATCTTGCAAGGGTTCGATTACTCCTTGCATAATATTAGCTTATTTTAGGCGGCGAATGACGCTAGATCGAGTCACCGTGGTGAGGTATCCTTCATCTGAACTTCTGAAGGAGATGGATTGCAACTTTTTGAAAATGACTGAGTATCACTTTCTAAAGCCGTTAATCGAGTATCCAGTGTGGAAACCGTTCACCATGAAGGGTTGAGAATGATTTCGTTTCCCACAGACGGCGCCAGCTGATGAAGCAGTTTTTGGTCACCTCCGGAAGAGGGGTACCTCAACCGTCCATCTAGTCCTTCAGCGGATGAAACGGCTTCCTGCATGCTCGATTAACGACCTGCAATACAAAACAGAAAAGCTATGGGCACCGGCGTGGCTGTCGCCATCACCCCTCCGATGCCTAAGTCAGTCAATCTGCTTTTAGAAGAGAGTATGGACTGAGTATGAGTTCTGTAGTATTTGCATTGCGTACCTTTGTGATATAGAGGTGTGATCTTTATATAGGCATCTTTAAGAGGAATCCCTTGGGACCGGGACTCTTAAGTCTCATCCGTTCATGGCGGGAATAGATAGGTGTCAGAGTGTCCTCCTCATCTTAGGACTCCCCTGACCCTTATCAGGCTTGAGGAGTCCCTTCACCTTTGGACTCTACGATTGTTATCAAGGTTAAGAGTCCTTACGGTGCTGGGACCTCTTGGGCTTATCCATACTTGACGGAAATAGGATGTAGTGTCCTCCTTACCTTGGACTTCTTTGGTCTTTATCAGTTTTAGGAGTTCTCCATGGTGGATGAATCTTTGTGGTTATCCTCTAAGACTCGCGGCCTAATCTCTTCCGATGAGATAAGGTTCTGGTTGTTCTATGAGTCCCATAGACTGTATGAACTTCTGCTGTGGAGTGTTTTATAAGTCTTTGGCTGCAGGTTTGTCATATTTGCCGAGCTCACTTGGTGAGCTGAGCTCGGTATCTTTCTATGAGCTGTGCTCGTGAGCTAGCCTCCATCCTTGGACTGGTTTAATAGAGGCTAGCTATTAAAGGCTAGATTCCATGTTCTTGGGGGACTCTAGCTCAAGCCCTTTGGGCTGTGCTCGTGAGTTCTTTGGTTTCAGCTGACCTTTACCCTTGGGCTGGTCCACTGAGCTCAGTTCTTCAAACTAAGCTCCATGTCGCTAGGACCCCTACATGGCCCTTCGTGTTGAGCTAGGCATCCTGGTCTGGGCTGACCTTGGGAGGTTATTTTATACTTATCAACTAGTGTAACAGGGTGTGTTTTGGACAACCCCGAAAAGTGCCAAAAAACTAACAATATCTATCGTCTAATAGGGTAAAAATAGGTTTGAAGTAGTTTCAGTAATTTGTCTCAAAACTGCACTGAGACAGCAACTTCAAAAATTCATAACTAATTCTACCAACCACGGTTTTTGACAAATCTTATATCAAAGTTGCATATCTTTTCGAAATCTACAACTTTTGTGTTATGAGTTTTTCCTGAATTTAATTATGAAAGGATAGAAAATTCCAAACAGATTCCAGCGTGCATAAAAAAATGTTTTTGCCGTATCGTTTCTGTTTTATGCCTTCGCTACTCTAATGGTTCACCTCCTTACAATAAATATATCAACCACTCATCACGTAATCCTCTCTACGATACAAGCGAATACAAGAAAATACATAAACAATAAATCCTAGTAAAAATTTGGTTTCAAGAGCCCTACCTTCCTTCCATTGATTAAAGCACGTAAACTGTTAATGAACGAGAAATCTACTAAGAAAAGCGAGAAGAAATCTGCGATATAAAGGAGAGAGCTACATACGATCGGTGAGATGGTAAAAAGGCTACCCGTCGATTGATTGATCGATTGAGAGAGAGAGAGAGAGTTAATGAATGAGAAATCTATTGAGAAAAGCGAGAAGAAATCTGCAATATAAAGGAGAGAGTTACGTATGATCAGTGAGATGGTAAAAAGGCCAGCCATCGAAAGCGAGAGATAATTACCGCACAAAAGAGGGAGAGAACTGAGAGAGAGAGAGAGACAAAGTGTGAGAGATATGTGTTTAACGTAGGGAAAAATAGGGAGATAGAACTTAATGTTGAATTATAGGAGGGATTTTGAGAGATACAAGGAGAATGGAAAGTTATACAAGTAGGAGGGATCCGGGGCGCTGTAGTGCACCCCTGTGTAGTGCGCCTGTAGGGCAGCCCACAGCCATGGATCTCATCAACTAACGGTTCAAATTAAAAATTAACTTTTCTAGGGAAGAGTTAAACTCTTCCGAGAAAAAGTTTATTTTTAATCTGAACCGTTGAAAACACTTGTGGACAGCTATAATGTCGCACTACACAACGCACTACACATAGTGCACCATAGTGTAGGAAGAGTGATAAAGATAATAAACCTAGTAAGGTCAGCACCGCAAGAATCACAGATCTGGGGAGTAGCGACCAGTCTTACCTGGACCTCTTTAACAAACCTTACTTGGGATAGAGTCAGACCATACAAGGTCAGCTCCGCGAACGAAGCTATTGTAGGTCTAAGGACCAGCACTAGTCCTTAGCTGCATAAAGAGGAATAATATTCAGTCATTCCATATGGAATATACTTATTCCAATGGAGAGACCTCTTAGAGATTAGATAGAGATGAAATCCCGTAAGATAAACGATGCCATCAATAAGATAAGCACCAATCCCCCACGAATACACAATCAGGGATGGATTAGGATTCCTAGCTAAGGTAGGACTCCTACTAACCTTAAACAGGTAATTTGGAATTCACGTGAAACAGTCCAACAAGGACTCAACCTCCTATCGAGATGCCTATAAATACAACAGAAGAATACCAATCAAACGTATGCAACACATAACAAAAAATCTCAATACTCTCACCATATAACAAGTACGCTACTGACTTAGGCATTGGAGGGTGGTTGGCAAGCCGCCACACCGGTGACTTGAGCTCTTATATTGTTTTGCAGGTATAGGTTGGGGCTGACGACAAAGCTGATTCATCAGCTGGCGCCGTCTGTGGGAAATGACTTTTTGCTTACGGTGACTAGTTTTGTATGGTAGAAACCCGATCAAGCAAAACAACAATGGCGTCGACGACGCCGCAAAGACTGTCGTAGTTGTTGAAGCTGCTAAGGCAGCCGAGGCCGCTAAAGTTGCAAAGGCCACCAAGGTAGCCGCCGCTGAGAAGGCTACCAAGGCAGCAGAGGTAGCTAAGGCCGCCGCAGCCAGCAAGATTGGTGGCACCGAAATAACCCCAGAAGCGTTTGCTAACATGCAAGAGCAAATAAAAACATTAACCCAAGGGTTACAAACTGCACTGCAGGAAAACGCAGATCTTAGAAAACAGATCTCAGAACCAAGTATCTTAAACTTGCAACATAGTCGACACAAAGAAGAAGATAATCGGGAAGAAGGCGAATCTAGTGAAAAGGAAAGCCAAAGTCGAAGAAAGCATAGCAAGCCGCCTCTATAGAGGCCCCCAGGTGAACAAGAGGCGTTGTTCAAGATGCAAGACCAGATTGAAGGATTGATAAAACACATTAAAGCACAAACCCTTACTACGGTAGAAGAGTTGGTGCAGACCATAGATTCACCTTTTACACTTGAAGTCATAGGGCTACCACTTCCAAGAAAATTCAAGATGCCACAATTAGAGACATTTAATGGCTCTACGGACCCATTAGATCACTTGGAAACATACAAATCTCTAATGCATCTTCAAGCAGTACTAGATGAAGTTATGTGTCGGGCATTCCCAGTTACCCTAAAGGAAGTGCCCGATCATGGTTTAATAAGCTCCAGCTAGGGAGCATACGTAGCTTTAAAGAGCTCAGCAAGAGCTTTGTAAGCTACTTCATTGCTTGACAATGCTATGGCAAACTAGCAACTCACCTCCTGACGGTGAAGCAAGGAAGATGTGAGTCATTAAGGGATTACACCACAAGGTTTAACAAGGAGGTGGTTCAAATAGATGAAGTTGATGACAATGTATGTATAACTGCAAACATAGCTAGATTATATTCAGGACAGTTTCTATACCTCCTGTCTCAAGAACCACCCAAGACCTTGGCAGAGCTTATGCTCAGAGCTCAGAAGCACATGAATGCAGAAGAAGCTGTCTATGCAAGATGCTCACGAGATGGTTTTGATCCCCAAGCAGGGCCATCCCAGACTGGAGAATTTCCTCAGCCAGACAAAAGGAGGAGACGAGAAGTCACTCACAGAATAGGAGGCGAATCAAGAAACAAGAAGGTGGATTCAAGATCCTCACCAAAGCGACAAGGAGGGGGACCTCCCCAAGGAAGGTATAAGTAGTTTACTCCACTCATAGCTATGGCAAAGCAAATTCTTAGCAACCTACAAGATGACCCAGACCTCAAGTGGCCCGGGAAGCTGAGGTCAGATCCTAATAAAAGAGCTAAGGATAAGTACTGCAGATTCCACAAAGATCATGGTCATAACACAGATGACTGTATTGACCTAAAGCAGCAGATTAAGGACCTAATCCAACGAGGTAGATTTCAATGTTTTGTAACAAAGAAGTACCAAAAACCGTTAAGAAGAGAAGATACAAATAAAGAGGGTAGAGATGGCACGACGCCTCGGTCAGGTCCAATTGAGGAGATCAAAGTGATTCATGGAGGATTTGGCAGATGAGGAGAATCTAGCAATGCTAGGAAAGCTCACCTAAGAAAGTTGAGAACAGAGGAACATTTGGAGGTCAACATAGTTGGCCGTCTAAGTAAATTTCAGAAAAATAAGGAAATACCCATCATTTTTTCAGAAGAAGACATCAAGGGAATCCAAACCCCTCATGATGACCCCCTGGTCATCACCATTGTCATAGCAAACTACCTCACAAGAAGGGTATTGATTGGCAGTGGGAGCTCAGCCGCTATCCTCTACCTCCACGCATATGACCAACTAAAGGTTGGACGGGAAAGGCTAAGGCCTATGATGTCACCACTAGTTGGATTTGTAAGCACGCCCATCTACCCAACATGGCAAATAGCCCTGCCAGTTACCATGGGGCAAGAAGAAAGCTAGATTACACACATGATAAACTTCATAGTAGTTGACTGTCATCGGCATATAATGCAATACTAGGGAGGACAACCCTGTATAAAATCAGGGCGATAATCTCCACATATCATTTGATTATCAAGTTCCCAACACCAGAGGGAATTGGTTGTATAAGAGGAGATCAGAAAGCAGCACGGTGCTACATCACCTCACTTAGAGGAGCTAACATCACGATGAATATTGAAAGTCTCGATACACGTAATGAAGAAAAGCTCCAACATGGAGAACCAGTAGAGGAACTCATGGAGGAGGACCTGGAACCAGGTCAACAAGGAAAGACAGTAAGAATCAGAACTGGATTGAGCATGGTGGAACGAACAGAGTTGCTACAGTTCCTAAGAAGGAACAAAGATGTTTTTGCATGGTCCCATAAGGACATCCCAGGGATCGACCCAAAGGTCATAACCCATAAATTGAATGTGGATCCCACCATCCGTCCCTTTAAGCAGAAGAAAAGGACATTTGCTCCGGAATGAAACAAAGCTGCAGCTGATGAGGTAGACAAACTTGTGCAAGCAGAGTCGATCCTCAAAGTCCTCTACCCTAATTGGTTAACCAATGTAGTTATGGTCAAGAAAGCCAATGGCAAATGGAGGATGTGTGTAGACTTCACTGACCTCAATAAAGCGTGTCCAAAGGATAGCTTTCTACTACCTAGGATTGACTCCTTGGCAGACTCTACAGCCGGACATAAACTCCTCAGCTTCATGGATATGCCTTTTCAGGGTATAACCAAATCCAAATGTATGAAGGAGATTAGGAGAAAACCTCGTTCATTACCAACAGAGGACTGTATTGCTATAGGGTAATGCCCTTTGGTCTTAAGAACGCAGGTGTGACATATCAAAGGTTGGTCAACAAGATGTTCAAGCAACAGATTGGACGAAATGTAGAAGTGTATGTGGATGATATGCTGGTCAAAAGTTTCAAAGCACAAAATCATGTTGCAGATTTGGAAGAAACCTTTGAAGTACTTAGGAAGTACTGAATGAAGCTTAATTATACAAAATGTGATTTTGGAATATCCTCAAGAAAGTTCCTAGGCTTCATGGTATCCCAAAGGGGTATCGAGGCAAATTTTGAAAAGATTTAGGCTATAGTCAATATGCGTTCACCCCAGAGCATTAAGGAGGTCCAGAAACTAACAGGACGTGTCACAGCACTGAGCAGATTCATCTCTCGTGCAACCGACAAATGCCAAACTTTCTTCAAAGTTTTGAAGAAAGCTTTCGAATGGACTACAAAAGATGAGGAAGCATTCATCTAGCTAAAAGAGTACTTGACATCCCCGCCACAGCTTAGCAGAACCCAAGAAGGGGAGGACCTATTTTTATACCTTGTTGTCTCCCCACATGCAGTCAGCACGTTTTTGGTTAAGGAGAAGTAGGAGATACAACTCCCAGTCTACTATACTAGCAGAGCACTAAGAGGAGCCGAGTTAAGATATATCCCAGAGCTGAAAAGATAGCTTTCGCAATGGTGATAGCAGCTAGACGGCTATGGCCATACTTCCAGGCTCACTCAATAAAGGTGCTAATAGATCAACCGCTTTGAAGGATTCTCCATTGCCCAAAGACATCAGACAAATTAATTCAGTGGTCAATAGAACTTGGCGAGTTTGACATAGAGTACAGACCTCGAATTGCTATCAAAGCTCAAGTTCTTGCAGATTTCCTCGCAGAATATATGTATCCCAAACTGGAAGAGCTCCCTCAAGAAGAACCCAAACCTTGGGTCCTTCAGGTAGATGTATCAACATCTAGAGATACAAGCGGAGCTGGGCTGATTCTGACATCCCCAAAAGGACAACGTCTAAGCTATGCACTCTGGTTTGAATTCAAAGCAACTGACAATGAAGCTGAATATGAAGCTCTTGCGGTTGGATTGGAACTAGCCAAGGTCATCGGTGTTGAACATTGGCAAAAAGTGACTCTCAGTTAGTTGTGGGACAAGTTCTAAGGGAGTACACAGTCAAGGAGGAAATAATGCAGAAGTATGTTGACAAAGTGAAAGCCCAAGTTGCAAAACTTAAAATCTTTGATAGTATCAAAATTCCAAGAGAAGAAAATATAGAGGCTGATTATTTGGCCAAATTGGTAACCGCTAAAGAAGATGCCATTCCACATAATGCACCAGTTAGATACTTGGAGCTACCAAGTATCTTTGCTCCAAACATACAGGTTTAAGCTATCGACTACAGCAACTCACGGACAGGCCCCATAGTTGACTACATAACAAATGGGACTTTGCTGGACGATAAGGTCAAAGCTAGGCAGCTCAAGATTAGGGCAGCAACATACCTACTCATGGGAGACGTGCTATACAAAAGGAGCTTCTCACTACCATACCTCAGATGTTTGACCACGATAGAATCTGAATGAGCTATGGAAGAGGTTCATCAAGGCATATGTGGAGATTACCAAGGTGGCCACACATTAGCTTATAAGCTCCTTAGGATGGGCTTCTATTGGCCAAGCATGCAAAAGGATTGCTACTCAATGGTCCAAAAATGTGATAAATGCCAGCAGTTTGCAAATATCACTCATGGATGCCCTACAGCCCTAACCCCAATGAGAGGACCTTGGCCATTTTCCCAATGGGGAGTGGACCTAATTGGCCCACTTCCTATAGCAGCAGGTCAGGTCCAACATGCAATTATAGCTGTGGATTATTTTACAAAATGGGTCGAAGCTAAGGCTTTGGCCACGATAACTACAAAGGTTACAATCAATTTCTTGTGGAAATTGATAATAAGTTGTTTTGGATTACCACGTGTGATAGTCACGGATCGAAGCAAGCAGTTCGACAATGCTTAGTTCAAGGCATACTGTGTTTCCAAGGGAATACATGTACATTATGCATGCAAGGCTCACCCTAAAGCCAATGGACAAGTAGAAGTCACAAATTGGACTATTAAGAAGGGAATCAAGAAGAGGCTGCGAGAGGTCAAAGGAGCTTGGCCAGATGAGCTATATAACATGCTATGGGCATATCATACTACCCCCCCGAACTACAATTGGAGAAACTCCATATTCTTTATCCTACAGGGCAAAAGCAGTAGTTCCGATTGAGGTTGAGCTCCTCAATTACAGAACCGCAAGTGTGGATAATCAAGAAGATCATGAAGATCTTAGGGCTGAACTAGATGCCTTGGAAGAAAAAAGGGGAACAACAATGGCCAAGATAGCCATATACCAGCAAAGAATGGTTAAGTACCATGAAGCACAGGTTAGGCCAAGAGATTTCAGAGCTGGTGACCTAGTCCTAAGAAAGGTTGATCCAACCGGAAAGAAAGTGGGCAAGCTTGGCCCAAATTGGGAAGGACCATACCATGTCCTGCACCATGTCAAGGCAGGTGCATATAAGCTCGCAACCCTAAGGGGTAAAGAGCTACACAACTCATGGAACGCAAGGCATCTCAAAAAGTACTACAAGTAGGTGCTTGAAGTAGGAATTCATTTCTGTTTTTAGGAAACTTTTTGTTTTCAATAAAAACTTTATCAACAAAGTTGTTTTTAGGACTAGTTGTTCCTTTCATTTTTTAGCCACAGTGGCCAATAAATCCCCCCAAGAGGGAGGATCGTTCAATATTTCCTGTGGATTTGATATGGAAATGGCATGCGAATATAAAACTTCAGCATAATTTTTATTTATAAACCATAACTCAAAGGATGTGGAACCTTTTTTTACATAAAGTACTTTGTGGGTAAAACCCACAAAGTTGCAACCTAACCACTACCTCCCTCCCTCGGAGGGGAAGGAACTTAAGGCGCCGGTTGCCCTCGAAAAGCTTCCAACTAATCCCAATTGGGAATCAACACCATGCGAACGGTCTTTTCCATGACGGACAGAGATTCCGCCATGGCATCCATCTTGACTGACAGCTCGGTGATGACTCTCTTCAAGCCCTGCAGTTCGCGGCACAACTCGAAAACTCGATCGCTGCTCGCCATTTGCAACAAAAACTGCTTATAGAATGAAGAATAATTTGCCAAGACTGCTAGCTTTTATAAGCATAACCCCTCGACGGTTCAGAAATCGCTTGGCAACCCAATCAACACAATCCCATTCAAAGCTGAATTTAAAACCGCCACCTCAACCGCTCAAAGTAATGAACAGTACTTAGAAAGCCAATGGCCTCAGGTAGTTGAAACATTTGCCCTTACTTAATGCAAAAGACTTGGACCCTAAGGGCCAATTCTGCATGTTTAAAATAAATAAAAAATCCTACGGAGTTATAACTAATCTCCAATGTAAGGAATATCCCATGGGAAATTTTAATAAGTGTTTTAATTGTTTGGACGCAAACAATTTGCACACTTAGGGGAGTAGGACCACTACAACCATAAATGAAGCTTAGGAAAAACTTCAGAGCTTAAATACTTAGCACAACTATGATATAAATGAAGCTCAAGAAAATTTTCAGAGCTCAAAAACTTAGCATAGCTATGATATGCATGAAGCTCAAGAAAAACTTCAGACCTCAAACATTTAGCATAACTATGATATGCAGAGAACTTCAGAGCTCAAACATGTAGCATAGCTATGATGTGAACAAAACAAAGCCTGGCAAAACCATCACAACTCAGCACACATAGCACAGCTATAATGTACACAGAGACTGTCAAAATTGCCATAGCTTGGTAGAAATGGGAAACACACCTTTCTTATACCTGTAAAGCCATCAAATATCACCAAAATGTTCTCAAAACCAACGGCCTTAACAGGACTGACAAAACATGATCTTAACAAGATCATCCATCAACAAAAGTTCAAAACCACATACGTCTAGGAGTGGAGGTCTAATCAAAAGACCCTCCTAGAAAATAGTCAGAGGAGAGAGCAGTTAAAATTATTTTAATTACAGACCCATGAATTAAATGTTCTTGGCCATTCAGAGGCCAGGGGTGGAAACATCAAGTGCTCGCCCATCACCAGTTGTTGGGCCAGAAGGGATTGTTGTGGGAGTTTGAACCTCAATAGGAGGAGTCACCTTTTCTGGAGTTTTGAGAGGGGAGGCAGCAAAAGAGCTCGGAATGGTTGTGTCTTTCTCAAGAGAAGCCACATCATCAGCTTGATCTTTTTCCTTCTTTCCCCCATCCAGGCTAGAGAGTCCCTCATCATTATCAACCTCAAATTTGGAAAAATCCAAATCTGGGTAAACCAAGGCAGCACGGCTCCTCATCACTTCAAACCCATCAAAGTATTGCTGGGTGATGTCCTGGTAATACTCGGGGGACTTCAGGAAAAGAGAAATGGCTTCCCTATGAGCATTCTTCACTTTTTCTACCATCCCCAAGCTCATGGTCCTGTACTTCTCAAGCTCACCATTCCACTCCAAGATCTTCTGCTCCAAACTTCTAACAATCACTACTACAGCGACATCTCTCTCCTCCTCCAAACCTCTCTTTGACTGAAGGGCAGCAACCCTTTCGCCAATGATCTTCTTAAGCTCTACCATCATGGTGGCACCCTATTTTGTGAGCTTCATGTTAGCCTCAGTAAGGGTGACCACCTGCTTCCCCAAGCTATGGCTCTGATAGGTTAGATAATGGACACGAGCTGCAGCCTATACAAACAAACAAGTCAACAAAGAGAACAAGAATAATCAAGGATTTGTTAAACACAAAAATAGAGCATACTATAGCCAATTCCACCAACATTTGCTCCCCCACAGCTTGGAGAGACATCTCGGCCATCAAATCTTTGTCTGCCAGACTCAGCAGTCCAGAAACTCGCTCTAAAGCCACTTGACAATTGCCCAACACTGAAGGGCCAGCAGAAACTTTGGTTTTCTTAGCAGAAGGGGCTTCCTCAAAAGTAGGTCCTTTTGCCTTCCTTTTCGTCTTCTCCACCTCCTATGCCTATTCTTCAGTGATCTTCTCAATCACCTCATCCAAAGTGGGGTCAGTAGAGAGGTTGGCGTCAAAGAAACTGTCAACATTCAGCTCCTTCTGAAGGCGTGAGCTCTTCCTTTTCGGGGCCACGGCCCCAGTAGACGGCTTTACCCTTTCGGCCTTAAGTTGGGCCAGGAGAGCCTTGTCCATTTTCGGTGCCAGACTTGTGTCTTCACTTTCTTCTTCTAAAAAGTAAAGAAATGGGAACAATATAAAAGCTAGATAATAGCAAAGCACCAAATGAAACAAGAAAAAGGTACCTCTAATAAGAGCTAAAACCTCACGAGTGGTTTCAGAACCCAATAGGTAAGTGGCCAAAGATTCAGGGGTAACAAGTAATTCCCAGCTATGAATTTCATAGCTCTTGGCCAAATTTAGCTCAACCTTCGCGGCAGGGGTCAATGGGAATGGGGCCCGAGCTGTAATATAATAACAGAAGTTCTTAAGAATAAGAAATGCTTTATGGAATTTAACAAATAAAGAAAAGGAGTGACTTACAACTGGCAATGGGTAACCCCCATCTACAAGGGATTCGTTGGGTATAGGACCCAACCTCCTAACTTGGGAACTTCCATCCATCTCCCCCAATAAAAAAGAACTTGTCTTTCTAGTTCTTGTTGAATTGGGTAGCTTGGTGATGAAGAGGTTTTTGGTCACCTCCGAAGGGGCTTTTCCTCAACCGTCCATCTGACCCTTCAATTGATGAAGTGGCTTCCAGGGAGCTCGATTTACGACCTGCAATACAGAACAAAAAAGCTATGGGCACCGGCATGGCTTTTGCCATCACCCCTCTGATGCCTAAGTCAGTCGATCTACTTTAGAATAGAGTATGGACTGAGTATGAGTTATGTAGTATTTGCATTGCGTACCTTTGTGAAGTGCAGGTGTGATCTTTATATCGGCATATTGGGAGGAATCCCTTGGGATTGGGACTCTTAAGTCTCATCCGCTTGTGGCGGGTATTGATAGGTGTTGGAGTGTCCTCCTCACCTTAGGACTCCCCTGACCCTTATCAGGTTTGAGGAGTTCTTCCACCTTTGGACTCTATAATTGTTATCAAGATTTAGAGTCGTTACGGTGCCGGGACCTCTTAGGCTCATCCGTACTAGACGGGAATAGGTTGGTGATGGAGTGCCCTCCTTACCTTAGGACTCCCCTGACCCTTATCAGGTTTAAGGAGTCCTTTCACCTTTGGACTCTGCAATTGTTATCAAGATTAAGAGTCCTTACGGTGCCGGGACCTCTTGGGCTTATCCGTACTTGACGGAATAGGTTGGTGATGGAGTGTCCTCTAGGACTTCTTTGGTCCTTATTAGGTTTGGAGTTCTCCTCAACTTAGGACTCTGTGATTGTCATCAAGGTTAGGAGTCCTAGCGGTACGCAAATCTTTGTGGTTATCCTTTGTGGACCGTAGCTTGATCTGTTCTGAGGAGATAAGGCTTATGGCTGCTCTCTGAGTTCCCTTCATGCATGGGTTTCCCACAATTATCCCTTAGGATTTGCAAACCCATCCCTTGGGATGAGATAAAGCCTTGGCTATTCTAGAAAGGGGATAAGATTCTGAATCTTCTCTAAGTCCCCTAAACTGTACAAACCTCTCTTATGGAGTGTTTTATAAGTCTTTGGCTGCAGGTTTGTCATATTTGCCGAGCTCACTTGGTGAGCTGAGGTCGGTATCTTTCTATGAGCTGTGCTCGTGAGCTGACCTCCTTCCTTGGGCTGGTTAATAGAGGCTAGCTCTTATAGGCTAGATTCCATGTTCTTGGCACTCTGGCTTGAGCCCTTAGGGCTGTGCTCATGAGCTCTTTGCTTTGAGCTGACCTTAGGATGACCTTTGCCCCTGGGCTGGTCCATTGAGCTTAGCTCTTCAAGCTAAGCTCTGAGTCACTGGGTCTCCTACATGGCCCTTCATGTTGTGCTAGGCTTCCTGGTCTGGGCTGACCTTGGGAGGTTATTTCCTAGTTATCAGCTACTCCCATGTTTCCAAGTAAGAACATAAGTGAAGATTTGGAAACACTATTTGCTCTGGAATCGACGACTATGCCTACTTGTCCTGTGCATCAAGTGTGATGTTCATCAGGCTGCGGTGTACATTGTCATTGCTTTGTTCATGGAATTTTTGTGGACTCTTAGTCCTATGATCACGTTGCCGTGTTTGACTTTATCGAACAGCTTCTCTGGCCGACCTTGCTGAATAGCAAAATTGATGAGAATGTTCAGGGGGCTAAACAGAGTGTACCTTTTTACTTTGATCTACACCCATCTATAGTAGTTGCTTCAACCTTGGGGTATCTGGCCTTAGCCTTGCTGAGTAGCAATGCTTGTAGCAGAGCAAAGAAAAATACATTTGTTTTTTATGTTTAAGTGAGACAAGCTTTAATGAAGCCTACTCTTATTCTGGAGCTTTACATTAGCTCTATCCTTCGTTAGTTCCCCTAGGAATACATTGGGATAGCTTAGACGTGGGGGTACTTACTTATTTTTGGTACTCCCCCAGTCCCTTGAGTGTGGAGTTGTTGAAAAACAACCTGATACTTATGAGTTTGTGTCCTCTTAGGACTGATTTTGTGTTGATATTTTGCTTTAGAGTTTTGGCACATCAAGAGCTTTTCGGCCGAGTGGGCATGTAGGCCACTTCCCTCTGACTTGCTTTTCAGAGCTCATCGAGCTTTGGCTGAATGGGCTTATTGGCCACGTCCCTCGGACTTTTAGCCCCTTTGGACTTTTTAATGCTCATTTTATAAGCCATGGTGCGAGCAACTCACGGGCCACTTTTTGAATATTATAGTCTGGACTCTTTGAGATCTAACTCTTCAAGGCTCATTTGATAAGCCCTGGGGCAAGCAGCTCACAAATTGTTGAGCGTCAATGCTTGTCTTAACGTGTTTATTCTATGCTTTAGCATGAGGTTTGCTCACCCCTTAGCATGAGACTTGGAATAGCACCTCATGTCTTTAGTATGAGGTTTGCTCATGCCTTAACATGAGATTTGGTCATGCCTTAGCATGAGACTTGGAATAGCAACTCATGTCTTTAGCATGAGGTTTGCTCATGCCTTAGCATGAGACTCGGAATAGCACCTCATGTCTTTAGCATGAGGTTTGCCCATGCCTTAGCATGAGGCTGGCTCACGCCTTAGCATGAGACTTTAAACAACATCTCATGCCTTAGCATGAGGTTTGCTCATACCTTAGCATGAAACTTTCTCACACCTTAGCATGAGACTTAGAATAATGTCTCATGTCTTGGCATGAGGTTTGCTCATGCATTAGCATGAGGTTTTGAATAAAATCTCTTGCCTTAGCATGAGATTTGCTCACGCCAAAGCATGAGGTTTGCTCACTCCTTAGCATGAGACTTGCTCACGCCTTAGCATGAGACTTAGAATAACATCTCATGCCTTAGCATGAGGTTTGCTCATGCCTTAGCATTCCCTTTGGGCCTGACAGCTAGTGAGCTATTAAGGTGTGCTAGAGTGACCTCATTGGGTTAGGTTGAGTTCATTTATCTTGTCCGCAGATCTATCAAGCTCAGAACTGAGCTGGGATTTTCGTGTCGGGCAGCCTTAGTTGGCCCATGGTCTTCATTTGTGGCCTTGTTTGGTTCTAAGGCATACACCCTTTTCTACTACTTAATTAGTGGGGCACAAAATTAGAGTTTATGCTAAGCTTGTGGAGTATGACCCTTGGGTTAACCCTCAAGTAGTCCATTTTGGACATTCCTGTTTTTCCATGGGAATTCCATTAGGTTGGTCCTTGCTCTTGTGTTGGGCCAAGTTGCGGTATCCTACCTGGTAGGTTGGATTTGATAGATTTCAACCCTTGGGTTGAGCTTAGCTCTTATCAGAGCTGTGAGGTTCAAGCTATGTGACGTTTTCTAAGTTCGCTGGCCTTAAGAGGTCAGATTTTTCCCATCATCCGTAGAATCAATGGATGGACGGCTGAACTGATCCTTTGAGGCAAGTTGGCCTTTGGGCTACACCCGAACGGGAAGTTTGACGGGCCAGGCCTTGTTGTCCAGTTGGAGCACACATTTTGAGGTACTCTCTTGGGTTATCCCTTAGGATAATTTATGTTTGTCACCTCCCGTAGGAGGTGTTTCAGCCACCTTAGACCCCATAGACGATCAAGATCTTTTTTTGGGGTAGCTTGGTGGCCTACATAGCCGAGCTGATTATCACGCCATGTCAATCCTTGAAGATGATCAGATGATGTTGCCTTTCATGCTCAGCTCTGTGAACGAGCCTGAGCTCTTATCTGTGAATTTCCTTAGAAATTTTCATGTTTCCGTAAAGGTGAGTTACTCATTCACTGCTATTGTCATGACAATTTTACATTTGCACTTGCACTTGCTTTATGGAGAACATCACGTGCCTTACCAACTATGTTCTTCTGAGCAGACCTTGCTTGCTCAATCTGACTTTTTGCTTAGTCTAATTTTGGGGCCTTTAGCTGTGACTGAGCAGGTTTGCTGGTCATGCTTAAGTTTCTAACACTTATGTTACTTTTGACTTTTGGCTGAGGTACGCGGGCTGTGCCCAATTTTTTCAGGATTTAATTCCCTTAGGACTGGGCTTTACCCATTGGTTGTCCAAACTCTATAAGCTTTTTATAGCTGCTTCCAAAGCCCTAGCTTTGGCTAAGGAGACTTGTATGTCCATATACTTCCCTACTCCCCCAAGTGTTAAGGTGTTGGAAAAATAGCTTAACACTTGTACATTGTGTAATTGTTTCCTATGGGCCGTTGGCCCTATGACTGGTTGCCCCATTTACCATCGCCTCTTAAGGACTGCCGGCGTTCAGTGCTGCGCATTTGGATTTGTCGTGGCGTTAGAGAGAGGAGCTGTCGAGAGCCGTGGCCCAATTTTGCTTTGTCGAGCATGGGGAGTGCTATGTATTTGAGCTTTTAAGGCTGTGCTACGTCTATGAGCTTGGAAATTTTCCTAAGTTTCTTTTACTGCATAGTTGTGCTACATCTGTGAGGTTGGAAATTTTCCTAAGCTTCTTTTATTGCATAGCTGTGCTACGTCTGTGAGCTTGAAAATTTTCCTAAGCTTCTTTTATTGCATAGTTGTGCTACGTCTGTGAGCTTGGAAATTTTCACTACATAGATGTGCTACGTCTGTGAGCTTGGAAATTTTCCTAAACTTCTTTTATTGCATAGCTGTGCTACGTCTGTGAGCTTGGAAATTTTTCCAAGCTTCTTTTACTACATAGTTGTGCTACGTCTGTGAGCTTGGAAATTTTCCTTAACTTCTTTTATTACATAGTTGTGCTACGTCTGTGCTACATCTGTGAGCTTGGAAATTTTCCTAAGCTTCTTTTACTACATAGTTGTGCTACGTCTGTGAGCTTGGAAATTTTCACTACATAGTTGTGCTATGTCTGTGAGCTTAGAAATTTTCCTAAGCTACGTCTGTGAGCTTGGAAATTTTTCTAAGCTTCTTTTACTGCATAGCTGTGCTACGTCTGTGAGCTTGGAAATTTTTCTAAACTTCTTTTATTGCATAGTTGTGCTACGTCTATGCTATGTTTGTGAGCTTGAAAATTTTCCTAAGCTTATTTTACTGCATAGTTGTGCTTCGTCTGTGAGCTTGAAAATTTTTACTGCACAGCTGTGCTACGTCTGTGAGCTTGGAAATTTTCCTAAACTTCTTTTATTGCATAGCTGTGCTACGTCTGTGCTACGTCTGTGAGCTTGGAAATTTTCCTAAACTTCTTTTATTGCATAGCTGTGCTACGTCTGTGAGCTTGAAAATTTTTCTAAGCTTCTTTTACTGCATAGCTGTGCTACGTCTGTGAGGTTGGAAATTTTCCTAAACTTCTTTTATTGCATAGTTGTGCTACGTCTGTGAGCTTGGAAATTTTCCTAAGCTTCTTTTACTGCATAGCTGTGCTACCTTTGTGAGCTTGGAAATTTTCCAAAACTTCTTTTATTGCATAGCTGTGCTACGTCTATGATCTTGGAAATTTTCCTAAGTTTCTTTTACTGCATAGCTGTGCTACGTCGTGAGCTTGGAAATTTTGTGTGCGTGCTTCCCCTTAGTGTAACAGAGGAAGCTTGGCACACGATCTCATTTGGTATTACCTGAAGATGTATCAGAGATTTGTACGTCTCTTATTGATCCATTGGGTACGTGGAACCATTGAACGTCAGCATCTGCGGCATCTCGAACTCCCTTGGGAGCGGGGGCCTTATTATTTTGGCCGTGAAGGGAGAGTCGGTGACTTGGATTGACTTTTCCACGGTACTTGTAGCTTTCCCTTTAACTTGTTTAATTAGCTCCTCGATTTGGGTTTGCCTCCATTGAAGGGCTTTTTAGGAGAGATTGTTTGATCTCTCTAGATGCGGCTCGACCGCCTCTTTTCGGTATCGGTGTTATTGTCCCTTTTTTGTTCTTCAGATGGACTTTCTTCTAGATTGGGGAGTTGTTTGTTTAACTCCCCATTCATTCGTGTCGCGTCCGCTAACCCTTGGGTTAAAACTTCCACTTGACCTTGGAAGGGTTCAATTACTCCTTGCATAGTATCAGCTTGTTTTTGTTAGGCGGCGAACGCCGCTAGATTGAATCACCGTGGGTGAGGTGTCCTTCTGGTGACTTTTTGGAGGTGATGGAGCGCGACTCTTTGAAGCCGTTAATTGAGTATCCATTGTGGAAATCGTTCATCATGAAGGGTTGAGAATGATATCTCATTTTCCCACAGATGGCGCCAACTGATGAAGCGGTTTTTGGTCACCTCCGGAAGAGGGTTTCCTCAACCGTCCATCAGACCCTTCAATTGATGAAGTGGCTTCCGGGGAGCTCAATTTACGATCTACAATACATAGCAGAAAAGCTATGGGCACCGGCGTGGCTTTTGCCATCACCCCTCTTGTAACAACTCCGATTTTTAGTAAATAAAAATCTCGTTGTTTATTCAAAATTCTTTAATTTCTCTTGAATGGCCTTATAATTTTCTCGTTGAATTTTAGCCCTTTTGTTTCTTGATTAAAAGCCCTACTTGGCATATTTAGTTAGCTTCTAACCAATTAGTTAGAGGAACCTACCTACCAAACCATTTAGTTACCTTTTAACCATTACCTATTGGACGATAAAAGTTAGGAAAACTTTTATCCATTGGACAATAGGATTTCTATTATAATATCTAAGTTAGATTTGTTAGGCATATATACAATTATATATAGATATATATATCCACATGCTTAAAGGACATGGTGTTATTTTAAAGTATAAAGTACCTCACCCTTTTATCCTCTTTGGTCAATAACCGTTAGGGAGATAATTACCCATTGAATAATAGAGTTAACCTTTCCAATAAGTACAAGGGTTATTAAACAAATCATTTTTCTAGATTCCCCATGTGTTAATATACTAATATATATATATATATATATATATATATATATATGTACTTTATAGACTTAATACCCTAGGATTCTCTAGGTACAAAATCTAGTTTTTTTTTAATAGGAGACATGTGCTAAATTTGATTATTTTATTGGGAATTTTGATCTTGTATTTTTTTTATTGGATTTGGAAATCTACCTAGATCTTCTAGGTACAAATATATCATATTATATATATATATATATATATATATATATATATATATATATATATATACAGTAAGCTTCTAATAAGGGCGCCCTTACCATATTACGGTAAGGGCTTCCCCTTTTCTTTTCTTTCCCGACCAAATTTTGATGATCCGAGCCGCTCAATGTGTTCAGAACGTGATTTTAAGGGTACCCGCGAGAAACCAGCAAAAAAAATGACCGAAAATGGCTTGATTTGAACCGTTCGATAAAATACAAACAAAAACTGCTCGGATCAAGCCCTTTTCGGTCTTTTTTTTGCTAATTTCTCGCGAGTACTCTTAAAATCACGTTCTGAACACATTGAGCGGCTCGGATCATCACAAATTGGTCGGGAAAGGGACGTCCTTACCATAATACGGTAAGGGCGCCCTTATTAGAAGTTTTGTGTGTATATATATATATACATAGTACACTAATATAATATTACAACAAGAACATGTGCATATTCGATTATTTTAATGGGAAAATCTTAATACTTGAAATCTATTAGATTTTTATGGTACAAGTATATATATATTATTTGTTCTTGGAAGTATTATATATATGTATTAGTACTGAGAGAGAGAGAGAGAGAGAGAGAGAGAGAGAGGGAGGGAGAGAGAGAGAATGCCGAGAGAGGGAGAGAGAGAGAGAGAAAGAAATGTACCTTGTCTTGATATTTCTTGATCTTCTTACATTGTACTTGACTAGAATACAATCCATGGATATACACTTGTTCAAGCAAAAATCCATTCACATTGTCCTTGTATGTACAATTGCCAATATTAAACCTTGTACCATCCTCCTTTCCTCCACCAATCTTTCCATAATCCTATTCAAAGTACCAAAATCTAGCCTTGCATGCCTAGAACTAGGTAGGAGTTGTACAAGCAAGCCATAACCTAACCCATCAAGCTTTCAATCAAGCTTGACAAGTGAAAGAAAAGTGAGATATAGAGAGAGAGAGAGAGAGAGAATTCGGTTGAGAGGGAGAGAGAGGGAAGCCTTGGTCTATAAATAGAAGGCCATTCCAAGCTTGAACTCACACCTTCTCCATATGCTCCAACTTCTCTCTAGAAATTCTAAGTATTCCTAGTTCAAAAGTCCAAGTTTCTTGTTCTTTCTTTGAAGTTCTTGAGAGATACCATCAAACCACTCCAAAAAGGCTTAAGTAGTGTAGTCAAGACTTAGTTTCGAGAGAACCTTTCTCTTTCAAAGCTACCATAAGCATTCCGTAGGAAGTTACTCCGCTCGATCACCGACGTGCTTTCCGTAGCCGCCCTACCGCCAAGAAGTAAGGTAGAATCATCTTATTCCCTATCCCTAGGTATATGTAGAAACCCTAGTCCACTTACTCTACATATAGTATAGAATTTTATGTTGAAAAGTAGAAATATCCGTAAGTTCAAAGTATAATTTTCTTAATCGTTTTCGTTAAAGTAGATAAGGTTATGACGTTTGAAATGCAAACTTATTTTTGCTAAATGGAAGTTTGAGCATATTGGAATAATCAACTTTAACTTCGAATAAACATATGTTGTTTAGAATTTTCCATAAAGTAAGATAGAACGGTTTTCAAAAGATTGGAATATTATCGCTTGAACGGAAATATTCGGAATTTGATCTTTAAAAAGGGTTATGAGCATGCTTACGTATATTGCTTGCATTACTTGTGGTATAATATTCAGTTGGATGATCTTGTTAGTTTAGTTCCAAGTTTTCAATGAATGATTTATGATTACGTGTGAAGTCCTACAGCGGAGTCAATGCATGAGAACGAGACACGGAAATTGAGAAAGTTAGAAACATGGCACCTAGGGTGTGGTTTATGAAAAGGCGTGTTTTTGAAAAGGGTGAAATGTTTTGGAAATCGCAATGTGGCCGGACGTGGTAGCCCATTGTGTGGTGTGTGTTTTGTATGCCAATGGGAACTCGGGACGGCGGAACCATTGTGAGGATACTCGGGAGACCGGAACGGCAGAACCGAGGTTGGGTGTGTGGCTTGGTTATCCGTGGAGAGGAGCCAATGCAATGTGTGCCAATGGGAACCCGAGATGGCGGAACCATTGTAAGGATACTCGGGAACCCGAAACGGTAGAACCAAGGTTGGGTGTGTTAAAAATGATTTTGAAAATGTGATATGGTTATGAAATGTGGAAAATGTTGACACGGTCTACGAGGAGTCGCGTAGGAGAAACTCAGAAAATCATGGACACCAACGTTAGTTTGGATAAGGAACGTGGATGTGTCATTGTCTATCAAATATGTTTGAACTATGTGGAAATCCTTGATTTTATGGCTTAATGTTTGTAAGTTAAGGGTTAGAGGGTATGGGTTATTCTATTGAGCGTTCTAGCTCACGGTGTTACCTTTTGGTGACCCTGACATATTATATTGGTGGTGACGCCGGTATAATATGTCAGACCTCATAGACGAACAGGGTGAACTCTATACCTTGGAGGCCTTTGGAGCCGAAGAGCTAGCCCGGATGGAGGAAGAAGCGGAGCAGTAGTTAGGAACCCTAGTTCCCTCCTTGTTTAAAAGTACTCTTGTAAGACTATGTGATGTAATAATGAGCCAGACTCATTTGTTTTTGTAATAAAATGTCTTATTAACGTACCCAGAATTTGGGGGCGTTACACCTCCAATGCCTAAGTTAGTCGATCTGCTTTAGAATAGAATATGGACTGAGTATGAGTTTTGTAGTATTTGCATTGCATACCTTTGTAAAGTGGAGGTGTGATCGTTATATATGCATCTTGGGAAGAATCCCTTGGGATTGGGACTCTTAAGTCTCATCCGCTTGTGGCGGGTATAGATAGGTGTTGGAGTGTCCTCATCACTTTAGGACTCCCCTGACCCTTATCAGGTTTGAGGAGTCCTTTCACCTTTGGACTCTACAATTGTCATCAAGGTTAAGAGTCCTAGCGGTACACAAATCTTTGTGGTTATCCTTTGTGGACCGTAGCTTGATCTCTTCTGAGGAGATAAGGCTTACAGTTGCTCTCTGAGTTCCCTTCGTGCATGGGTTTCTCACGGTTATCCCTTGGGATTCGTAGCCCCATCCCTTGGGATGAGATAAGGCCTTGGCTATTCTAGAAAGGGGATAAGAGTCCGAATCTTCTCTGAGTCCCCTAGACTGTACGAACCTCTCTTATGGAGTGTTTTATAAGTCTCTGGCTGCAGGTTTGTCATATTTGCTGAGCTCACCTGGTGAGCTGAGCTCGATATCTTTCTATGAGTTGTGCTTATGAGCTGACCTCCTTTCTTGGGCTGGTAAATAGAGGCTTGCTCTTATAGGCTAGATTCCATGTTCTGGGGACTCTAGCTTGACCCCTTAGGGCTGTGCTCACGAGCTCTTTGTTTTGGGCTGACCTTAGGATGACCTTTGCCCCTGGGCTGGTCCATTGAGCTTAGCTCTTCAAGCTAAGCTCTGCGTCACTGGGTCTCCTACATGGCCCTTCGTATTGTGCTAGGCTTCCTAGTCTGGGCTGACCTTGGGAAGTTATTTCCTACTTATCACCCGATAACCAATTCCCCTTCGCCAGGCCTTTTGGTAAAATAATACCATCCAACACCTCCAGGGGCTTCTTTGACAGAAAACTGATTGAGAAATGGCCCCTTAGACAACGGAGTTAGCCCATTTGACATTGCTCCCCAAAGAGCAGCACAACCAATTAAAATACACCAAGAATTGGGTACAATTTGCCCAGGAGCCAGACCCAAGAAACTCAAAACATCCCTAACCACGGCAGGAAAGGGCAGGCGAAGGCCTCCTCTAAAGCCCCAGTATAAAGGCACGTCTCGTTTTCAACAAGAGAATAGGCTCACTCAGAAGCAGATGGTTTCCTGAGAGTTACAGAAATAGGAATTAAATACCTAACCCTAATGACAGCCAGTTCCTCATTAGTAATCGTTGAAAGGATGTTTGAAGCAGAAAAACAAGGACGCCCATGGGAATCCCTCGAGGAAGAGAATGGAGGCGAAGAAGGTTTAGCACTACTCGACTGACCCTTGTCAGATGAAACCCTAGCACTACTGCTACGGCGCATTGAAACCTCCTCCTCCTTGGTCGATTCTTCAGCATTCAAGATGGAGGAAAAATTATTGAAACCCTCTTACATTAGGGTTGCAACGGAGAACCGTGGGTATAAAGAGGCAGACAAATAGAAGAGGTGTCGAAAAACCCTGTTCTGAAGAGCAAGAGAGTAAGGGGCAAAATCTTCTATAATAGGGGAATGCAGATTGATACAAGAAAAACCAATCAACCTAGCACAGATGAACTCCCTCGGAGCAACCCACTTTGGGTTCGCAACCTCTACACTAGAAGGGGAATCCAGTTTTACGACAAAAAGAAGAATAGCGCAAGAGGGCAGAAAACAAAGCCAGGAAAGGAGGACGTACCTAAGGAGAAACAGACTCTAAAGGAACAGCAAGGAAGATTGATGTAGAAAAACCTCATAGAAGAAATCGCCTTGATCAATTCGAACACTCTCCTGCTTGGGATTAGTTTGAACGAGGAGAAGCTCAAGGGCTATGCTTCAATACTGAGAAACCCTCTTCGATCTTCACCATCCACCTCAAAACATAGGAGTAGCGAAGATTTCGCCACCTGTCCCACAACATGATCTACGCATTTAAAACTTCCTGCAAAAGAAAAGGGCGGTAACCACCACATAGGACTAACCTATGTTTCCAACCTCCAGGGAAAAGTTGGACCTAGGAAATAGGGGAGTACCTTATAAGTATAATAGACCTAGTAAGGTCAGCACCGCAAGAATCACAACCCTGGGGAGTAGGGACCAGTCTTACCTAGACCTCTTTAACAAACCTTACCTGGGATAGAGTCAGACCATACAAGGTTAGCTCCGCGGACGAAGCTATTGTAGAGGTCTAAGGACCAGCACTGGTCCTTAGCTGCATAAAGAGGAATAATATTCTGTCATTACCTATGGAATATACTTATTCCAACAGAGAGACCTCTTAGAGATTAGATAGAGACGAAATCCCGTAAGATAAGCACCAATCCCCCTGGAATACACAATTAGGGATGGATTAGGATTCCTAGCTAAGGCAGGAGTCCTACTAACCTTAAACAAGTAATTCGGAATTCACGTGAAATAGTCCAACAAGGACTCAACCTCCTATCAAGATGCCTATAAATACAACAGAAGAATACCAATCAAACGTACGCAACACATTACAGAAAATCTCAATACTCTCACTATATAACAAGTACTCTACTGACGTAGGCATCGGAGGGTGGTTGGTAAGCCACCACACCGGTGACTTGAGCTCTTATATTGTTTTGCAGGAACAGATCAGGGCTGACGACAAAGCTGATTCATCAGAGAGTTTGTAAGAAAGTGGAGAGATAATGGGTAGAGATAGGAAAGAGATACATAGGTATTTATATTCGTAGGATAAAATCATTAGTTTAAATATTTTATTTATATTCTTTTCACCAATAGTTAAATTAACACTATTAATGTTATTAACGAAAATCGGGTCTTTTCCTAACGGTCCGGTATCCTCTGTTCTCGTAGGCCGCGTTGGGATCATGTTAACTCTTAATTCAATCCCTTCTAAATGCAGGAATCATACAAACGGGATCACGAGTATGTAGGATTGAATCATATAAATTCCCAAGCACGTGATAGGGGAGAAACGCAAGTTTCTTTAGACAGTTCAAGTAGTAAAATATACCAATATTTCCAAAAGAAAAACTCCAATTACTAATATTCATCTAGTCTAATTCTTACTACATAGTACGTACTATAATCTCATAGCACGCAGTCATACTAACGTCATATGGTGATTACAATTTACAACTGTGAATAACAACGAAGTACGTATTATCTGATGAGTTTTACCTAAGACACATGATTTGGATGTAAAGTGCAAAATCAAATGGTACCCAAACAATGATTCAACAACAAAAGAAAAAACACTCTAGCTATTAATTAATTAATCTGTTCCATGGGAAGGCAAATGGTTCAAATCCCCTGCATTTTTCTCCACCTTACGCCCTTCACAATTATTCACAACCACCACCACATGATCATCATCAGCCCCATCTCTGTACTCCTTGAACCTAGCCACCCTCCCCAACTCCTCAACTTCCTCAATCACAAGGTCAAGCCTGGCCACCGTCTCCACAAGCAAAGAAGCAAAGGCCGCAAACGGGAGCGCTTCAGAAAACTCGAGGCTCATGATCGCAATTTTACTCAACGTCGGCCTCAACACCTTCCTCTCGTTCTCCTTGGCTTGTTCAGAAGCCCTTCGGCTTTTCCACTCTATCAAGGCCGACGAGTCGGTCTTGAAGCTCGATAGTTTTGATGAGGGACCAAAGTGCTTTTCGAGCTTTTGTGGGGCTGCGGCGTCCGCAGCTGCTAGGTTGGCTAGGATGTTGTTGGTGGATTGGTTTGTGTTGGGGCCGAGGAAGAGCCGGGGTTGGGATTTTAGGGCGGTGTTGAGATCAGATAGGGATTGGTGGAGGTGGTCGGAGAGGATTTCCGGCGAGCATTGGCGGCGGCTTCTTATGCTTTCAGCTAGTTCCTTAAGCGCTTTTGATACTTCTGCTGAGAGTCGGATGCAGGGGTCTTTGAAGAGGGCACGGACCGTCCTCGGTGTCTGGCATAGCAAATCGAGATCAACCATAATTGGATGGGTATATATAGATTAAAAAATCATGTAACAAAGTCGGTACGAAATGATGAAGACCTACTTTTCGTAATTTTGCTTAACTTTTCTTCATAATTTGTGTGATTAATCCTTTGGATCGACGAGAGAAATCGAAAAAATATAAAAAAAAATACCAGTTATTTAGTTTTTTTTTTTTCATTTTTCAGTGACTTTTTTTTTTCTTTTAGTCATAATGGCATACTTTTTAGGCTCCTAACATAGAAACAAATGATTAGTCCAAAAAATAAAATGTGAATCCAAAAATTGAGAAAAGATGAACACAAAAATGCGGAAACAAAAACACCAAAAATATAGTGTGAACTCATCAGTATTTATAGAATGTGAATTCAACAACAATTCAAAAAAGATGGCAATTAATTAACATGGTGTTTTGCTACACATACCAATAAAATGAAATAAATCAAAACTGTAGGGGTGCATGTAAGTAATTACCTGAATCTCAGTTTGCAAACAACCATGTAGAGCAACAACAGTATAACCAAAATGGCGAAGGCCACATCCCAATTTGACGTACTGCTGCCATGGAAACCTACAATGCCATGAGTGCCTCGGCTCCCAACTTGCATGTAATGCCTAATCAAGAAACATTTATACTAATCACTAATCAAATTGAGAAACTGCATCGATCGAGGTCTCACTTTGCTATTACAATCATTTATCACTCATACATGTAAGGGTGGCTGGTTCAGTTCGGGTGGAACTTAACGCAGTATTCTCTTTGATGTGATACGGCCGGTCAATATGCAATGGTCTTCTCAGAAGTCAGAATTAATCAAAACGAAGAAAACTAAAGAAATTAATTAGTTACCAAAGTCTCATCTATAGATTTTGAGTCCAAAACTGCCTTGTAACCCTTGTAAATGGGATCTTCCGATGATTTGCAATCTTCGGTTACTTTTGCCTCCTCCTCACTAAAGTACTCCTTGACGCATGCTGATCAAAGTTGCCAAGTTTTATTATGTATTATGTAGCTATGCTATACAAACACAAATAATAAAACGTGTAGCTGAATTGTGTCATGTGTGCTTATCCCTTTGCCATAGAAAACCCTAAACAATAAAGGACCATTCGATATCACCTTTAACTGCGTAAATGTCACAAGAATTGATACGAAAATTCAGAAAGTATGTCATTGAGAGAATAAATTAGAGAACTAAACAGATGAAACGGGTAATAATATTCACTCATTAGGTTTCAGTTATTTTCAAATAAGTCATGGTGACATCTTTTTTGTTGTCGCAAGCCAACGAAAAGCTAAGCATCGATCATTTGCATGTCTCTCTAACCATTCATGTATTCTCCCACTATTGCAACATGGAATTGTTCATTGATTCTCAGTCAATGAATGATTCCATATATTTTTTCAGTTCTGTAATTTTTACACTCAAAATGCTGGCTCATATTTTTGTAGAGATCAAGCAATTAAGTTTTCCAAATTGAGAATTTCTCAGTCAATGAATCACCAATTAATCACTACACAAACGTTAATATTTTGCAAGGTCAAATCCATAAACCACTACTATAATTAATAGGATACGTGCATATGTACCTTCAATTGATTTTGCCAATCCTTCAAGCTTGGAGACAGAGGAGTTATGGAGCTCCTCTCCAGACCAATTCGGGAAAACCAACAAACTCATGAGAAGACAAATTCCACAACCAATGGCGATAGTGTAAAATCGGTCATGAGCTATTTTTACCACATCCTCCACACGGTAGCTGGACACAGTTATAAGATTGAAAGTCAAAAGAAATATCACCACACCATAGTCGTAGTTCTTCTTTATGTATGGCACGAATCTTGTGTATGTGGATGCAGTTCCTGTACGTCCAATTAATAAACAAACGTAACAGCGAATTAATATTGAAGAAAGATCAGAAAATTTTCTTAAAATCTTGAAAACTAATATCAATTGAAAGCATAGTTGAGAACTAGCTAGTAGGAAAGGAGCCCGGCCCGATTGTAAAATGAAAAAGTTGCTGGTCATATGATTTTTGTATGCTTGTAATCAATTGAATCAAGCTGTTTCTCATAGGATTTCTAATTACCAACTTAGTACGTACCAAAAGAGAGAAGAATCTTACCAATGAAAAAAACAGCAGCTCCAATGAATATAGCTCGAAGAACCCTACCAGATTCTTCGGCAACATACCCGATCCCAAATGCCAGTGATCCCGCTAACAATGTTCCGAGTCCTCTATTCAATCCTTTGCACAGAGTTGCTCCTATGATTCAAACATCAATGATCACTAAAATTTAGTCTTGAGAAAAAACAAATTAAGCAATTATTGGTGAAAACTGAAAAGAGAAGAATAAGGCCGCCGGGCAGGATGAGATGATAATTTACCTGCGGTGAACTCAAGGACTACAACCACAGTCATGACAGCCCAAATTGAGTTCTGTCCAATCCCTTTGAACAGTGGCTCCATTAGATACAACAGTGAGACCAACGTCAACGACAATCCGACTTTCAATGCGTGAATCACTCTCCTCGGATCGTCTCGCCCTACCTTCCCAATTGTTTCCCATGTCGATCCGGGCAGTTTTCTCATCTTCTCTCCGAATATCACCAAACGCTCTTTTGCGCAATCAATCTTGCCTCTCATAGACTCTGTTTCTCCGGCCGTCACCTTCTCCATGCCCATAAGAAACCCAGAAAACATGCCTTCACAGGAAACAATTGGATATGAATGCGAATGTATGATCAATGATTGTTGTGACTATGCTAAAAAAAAATGGCAATTATAACGCCACAGAACATGTATAGTTTTTGTTATAGATTTGAGACAATGAAGCTATGTATCTATATGGGCAGTATCAAAACAAGAAAAATATGTCTTTTTGTGACTGGTGATGAGTTTTGGGTATCTTGTACCACCCTACCTCTCTCCTTGTGAGGCAGTGCTTCCATCAGACAGAGATACCTATATATGTATGAGAGAGAGAGAGTGGTGTTACATCTGTTCACATGTTCCCCATTACTGCTGTAGGGGCTTTCACAAGGACATAAAGTCAACCTAAAGAGGAAATCCCAACCTTAAAGTGGAAAGTTTTGTTTCTAGCAATTTTCTTTGTTGAGGCCTGCTTTCCCCCACCACCACCCCCCCCCCTCCCCGGCCCCACACCTTATTTCCCCTATTACCCCTCCCCCCTCCCTTCTCCTGCCCCCCCCTCCGATCATTTACTTTCTTTTTTCTTTCTTTTTTCCTCTTTATTTTCTTTTTTTTCTTTTTGGCTAATTTTTTTTTTCGTTTTTTTTCTCTTTATTTCCTTTTATTTCCTTCCACTTTGAATCTTTTTTATTTTTTTATTTTTTAATTATTTTTTTTATTTGTTTCTTTTCCCATTTAGCTCCCTTCTTATTTTTTTTTTGGTTAACTCAAATTCTATTTTCAATTAAAATTGACTTTATACTCAATAAATTTATATTATTTTAATTAGTTAATTAATTAGTCTTAACAATGAATAATAAAAATAACTTGTAATGAACAATAATAAATTGAAATAAAATTTTATTTTATTATAATTGAGTACATATTGTCAAAATATTAAAATACATAAAAACACAATAGGTAACCATGCTACTAATCAAACTATTATTTCTTACGTTTAAAAAATTTGTTCTTTCTTTCTTACACAATAGGTTCAAGTCTAATTCTAGGTTTTGTAAAGTAATTGAGAGAAAAAAAAAGTGTTTCAATTGATCATGTTTATCCGATTGTTTTTTTCCCCTTTTTTTTCTTTATAGATTAAAAAATATAGTTACAAAAATAAATGTTCAAATTTTCAATACGTTTGAACCGGTGCAAAGTTGTTACTTTTCTGATCATTTCATCCTAAATGGTTATAATAAATTTTTGGCTCCAAGGCCTTTCAATGGACGCCCTAAGCGAGTCTTAAAACTAAATAATGAGTCTTAAGGTGTTTGTTGAAAGGCCTTGGAGCTAAAAATTTATTACGACAATTTATGATGAAATGATCAGAAAAATAACATCTTTGCATTGGTTCAAACGAATTAAAAATTGAAACACTTATTTTCGTAACTATATTTTTTAATCTATGAAGGACAAAAAAAGAAAAATAAAACAGTCGGATAAACATTATCAATTGAAACACTTTTTTTTTTCTTTCAATTACTTTATAAAGCCTAGAATTAGACTTGAACCTATTATTAAAGAGAAAAAAAATTCAAACTAGAAAAAAAGAAAAGGAAATAAAAATAAATAAAAAAAAACAAACCGGAAAGAAAAGGAAAAAAAGAAAAAGAAAAGAATCAAACTGTATAAAGAAAAAAAGAAAGAAAAGGGAGGGAGAGAGAGAGAGAGGGGGTAGTCTGGGAAAATGGTGGGGGGGGGGGAATAGCAATTTTCTTTGTTTCTATTCAAAGTTATTAGAGAGGTTTCTTTTGTTTTCCTTTTTCCTTTTGTTATACTTTCTCCATCCTTTTTAATTGTCCTGCTTCGTAACTCCAACTTATTAAAAAGACATCATCATTATGCTTTTCACATCAATTTTTTCCTCTACTTTTCCTACTTACCCATCATCATTATATTTTTATTCACTAACTTTTCAAAATGGAATCTACTTTTAGGGACAAAATAGACAATGCACCAACTTTTTCCCACTAACTTTACAAAATAGACACTTATTAAGAGACAACCCAAAATAAAATACTGGACTCTAAATAAGAGACAGATGGAGTATGTTTTTTAAAAGTGAAGGTTTCCATGTGTAATTCAACAGAATAATGGGATGTGGATGATCATGGGAGGCAAAAAACGAGCCATTCATTTTGGAAGCCTCAATTTGTTTGTTATCCACGCAGAAAATCAAATTGACCTGATATTAATTAATATTCTGCTAAATGAAGCGTAATCGTTACTAGAAAACAAGAACTATACATCTATTTGGTCAACCAACTAGGGATTAAGCTATGGTTTATACAGAGAGGAGGCCGAAACTTAGGACTTGGAATTTCACATATTCATAGGGTTGTTTGAATTTTTAAGTTTCCTTATATAATTTGAAAATCAAGCTTGTAATCTAAGGAAAATCTATATAATAAGACAGGACTAGTTTTGAATCCAAAAAATAACCAACGGTACAAATTTATACCCTGCATAATTCTCCACCCTCTATTCTACAATGGCAGACCCATAAATACTTTAAACCTTTACTAGAGTTTGCCCGTGCCTGAAGGCATGATGCAACACATTTTGAACACAACTAAAATGAATTGCGAACTGTTGATCACCCCCTGCCAACGAAATTGATTTATACAGGAAGATTTTTCTTAAATTAGGATCAAACAGATTTTTTTCTTACCCTTTGGTTTAGTTTATAAAAAAAAACACACAACAAAAATTGAAATTGATCAATCGATAAACAAAGGCTGCTAATTTTGCCACTCCCTTTTTTGTTAATGTCACTCCCCTGCTAGTGTATTTTTGGTGCAAAAATACATTTGTAGGGGAGTGACGTTAACAAAAAAGGGAGTGGCAAAATCATTTCCCTAAACAAAAATATTTCTTACCCTGCTATGGTTTCAAAAATTATTTACCTTTCTTATTTCAAAATCCGACTCTTTTTTTTTTTTTTTGCAATGAAATTTTATTACTTTCAAAAATACACTAGCAGGGGAGTGGCGTTAACAAAAAAAGGAGTAGCAAAATCATTTCCTTAAACAAAAATATTTCTTACCCTGCTAAGGTTTCAAAAATTACTTCCCTTTCTTATTTCAAAATCCGACTCTTTTTTTTTTATTTTTTGCAATGAAATTTTATTACTTTCTATCTTTCCATAACAAAAGGGAGTTGGAATTGAAAATGTTAGAGAATGTTGAAAATAGGATTTTTCAGCCCTATGACTCCTCAGCCATAGGATTTATGAGGGATAAATTTGGGTTGTTAGATTTATATACATAGGATTCAAATATTGAGTTGTTTTATTATATTGATGGCAAAAATAGAGAATGGAAATAGGTCAACAACTCATCAGCTTTCAAAATCTGAATCGTTTCAAGAGAGAGAGAGAGAGAGAGAGAGAGACTGCGGCCACCAATCCACTCTCCAGGGTTTATGTACTATTATGTACTACTATGCATTTAATTTTCCTCTTCTTTTTTTTTAGTGGTTTTAGGTTTTCAGGGTTTGGGTTTATGTGTTTGAAAAGGGTTATAGTTTTTATGGGTTTTGGGGTAGCAAAAGAAAGTCTTGCTTAGGGTTTAGTTTTTTTGAGGGCTTATACATATCTGTTGTATTTGTACATTTTTGTAGATCACTTCAAATTTTAGTTTTTTTTTTTCTTCAACTTTTTGTTAATTGTTTTGTTTCTGGTATGATTATGTGGCTTTGTGGCGTGGTTCGTTTCTGGTATGATAGTTTGGGTTATCTAAGCAAATAGGGTTCAAAAAATTGTTCTTTTCTTTTGATTTTCAATGAAATTTCTGCACTAGTCTTCTTGATAGATACAACTTAAAGAAAAATAAGCAAATACGAAAGAGGTGTAAAATTGTAAATAGTGTTAGGCTTAGCAATGTGGGTTCTCCATAGGCTAAATTTCTCAATCAGACTCAACAGAGCTTGAACATTGTATGAATATATGAGACTTTTATCAACCTTAAATATGTGGTTTTGTTTTTCTAGGAAAACATGTAAATAAGTGGTTTAACTTTTTTCTTTTTATTTGTTTGTTTTGTTCCAAGTAGTGATAAAAACGAGACGGTGGTTCCCATTCATAATGTAGTCTTTTATATGGTTGACCAATTCTTATTTTTCTTCTTCCAGATGGCCATGGATTAAACCGAAGTACTGAAATCCTAGCAAAAGGGTTGCATGTGGTAAGCATTCCGGTTGAATTTGAATTGTATGCCATAGTTTAAAGACCCTAAAAATAGGGGGAAAAATTAGCCATACTGATTGATTGTATGAATTGTGGATGCTTTACTTTTGGACGTATCATTGGAGTCGGTTAAGTAACCAAGTATGGTTGTGGTTGTAGTGTTGACATGTCTTCTCTATGTTGCAGGGTATGTAATAGTGTAGGTGGGTAGCCTTCCTGTGCTAAATCATGATTGGATTCAGGTATTGTTTTTGTTTTACAGTGCTATTTCTATTTTGTTTGGAAACGATAATTGGTTAGTTGTTTCCGATTTGGTTGACAGTCAATAATAAGTTAGTATAGTTATCTCATCTTATGATCTTATTCACCTCAAAAGGTTTGAAATCTCAATATCGCACGATTCGCAACTTTCACTATAAAAACTACGAGTTTAGGGTTTGTTCATTCCCATGGCATAGATCGATAGACACCGATTACATATGTTATTCATGTTGTCGTAGGTACGAGTGCTTCTCAGGTTAGGGTTTTTCTCTCTCCAAGGGATTTCTTCTCTTTTCGAGCACCACCAATTGTGGCCGATCGAACATTGCGCTCACCCAAGTAGCGGGAACAACTGAGGTCAAAGGTAACAACTCCCCACCATCACTGGTAAACAAATGGGTTTCATATGGATTTTGTTTTTTATTATAGCTTTCCATTTTCGCAAATAGTTGAACAACTTTATCACTTGCCGAAAAAAGTGAAGCTCTTAGTTTTGCTATGCTTCATCCTTAAAAATAATGAGACATATCAAATGAGCACATGTAACTAAGAGCAAAATGAAGCTCTTAGTTCCTTATTCTGATTCTTTTTCTGCAAAAATAAATATTCTCTAGATTTTCTTTACTCCTATGATGGCTAGTGTTGCAAAATCTTCCGAAGCTCTTATTAAGGTAAGTTTCTTGATTGTTGCCATCTATATTTTTTTAAATTTTTTTGATCACCTTGATCGTTATATTCCAGATTGTGCCAATTTTTAATTCTCTACAGCTTTTATTCCCGACTGTCGATTTGTCATGTGCATTTTTAATATTTGGACTTGGGGATATAGTGATTCCAGGTGTGGAGTTCAAATGAATTATAAAATTCTATTTTCCTAAATGTTTGACATACAGAATGGTGTGAGGAAGGGTCTCTTTTTAATTCTCTGCAGCTTTTATTCCCGACTGTCGGTTTGGCATGTCCATTTTTAATACTTGGACTTGGGGATATAGTGATTCCAGGTGTGGTGTTCAAATGAATTATAAAATTCTATTTTCCTAAATGTTTGACATACTAGAAAATTTGTGATGGTAACAAGTAAAAACCCTCATCAGACAATTTGTGTACGTACTAGAAAATTATAGTATGAGATCTCAAATTTTTCCAGGGTCATTCGGCAATTGGATGAAGCCATGAAGGTTTGATTGTGTTTACCATGTGTACTCGACCTGTTTTTTACAACAGAACCAAGGCACCACAGTCATTTATGGTAATTGGAACATGTTCATGATCAATAAGATTCAAGATGTAAAATCTTTTGTTGGTATGATCCTATATCGGGACCTTTTTCCCTATATCGGGACACTGGTAATATTTTTCTTCAGGCCTGTCATTGGTGCTTCATAAGTATGGACATTGATCTTTTTGGACATTTCTTATGGTTTCATGCGCAATGCCATTGGTAGTAATGTGAAGAAGTTCATGGTTAACCTACTAAAAACCAAATTCTGTGTATCTGTGGGGTATGGCTTAGTGGAATAGGTTGTGGAAGTACCAGATTTAATGGTGTAGGTACCTAATTTGGTTTGCTGAAACTGTATGAAGCACTAACATTCTTAAAGATCGTCACATTCATGTCAAACACTCCTTAGACACGCAGCACATCGGGAACACGTACGTGTCCATTAGATTTTAATATTTTTAATGGTGGGACAAGCCGAGGATACCACAAAGTGAATTATAAGTATTAAAAGATTTGTGGTGTAGTAAAATTCATTTGTTGTGTCCTTGGTCATATTAGAGCAAATATAAAATCTTCGGAAAATGCGAGTTTACATTTATTTTGTAAGATTCTATAACATTTTGTCCATAGCTCTTTACTTATTTTCAATTTCGGCTACAGTTCTTAATTATTTTTGATGAATTGTTTTTTACTTTCTATGGTAGCGGGAAGGAGGTGATGATCATGCTTTTTGAGGGAGCACTTAGAGTTGAACCAGAAGTATTCTCGATAGTATTTTTTTATGTGTTTCTGAACAAAAGATTTTTTCTAAACAAAATTTGAATGATCCTATTCAATCATGTTGCGCCAACGTTTAGATTTAATATGAAGGTATCTAGTGATAGAAGGTGGTGGTGGAGGTCATACTGTTGGCTATCCTCTTCTGGATGACTCCCATGTTATCTTCTTCTTTTTATAGTGTTGGCTACCATACTAACTTTTTTGTTGGTAGCTTTTAAGGTCTACTTCAACTATGGTGGCTTCGAATTTTGGTGGGTAGGCCCCACTATGTACTGAATTCAATAGTCATTTGTAACGCCCCGAATTTTGGGTACGTTAAATAGACAATTTTATTGGAACTTCAAAATAGAGTTTGGCCCATTATTACGTCACAACCTCCATAAGAGTACTTTCATTACAAAAGGGAGGGAAACTAGGGTTCCTAACTACAGCTCTGCCTACTCCTCCATTCTAGCCAACTCTTCAGCTCCAACAGCTTCCAAGGTGTAGAGTTCACCCCGTTTATCTATAAGGTCTGACACATTATACCAATGTCGCCACCAATATAATATGTCAGGGTCACCAAAGGTAACACCGTGAGCTACAAAAGCTCAATAGAAAATAATCCATACCCACTAACCCTTAACTTACAAGCAGAAGATCATAGTTTGACAATTTCTACATAGTACTTGCATATCTAACAAATAGTTAACAATGAGACATCCACATTCAATATCCAAACTAACGTTGGTGTTCATGATTTTCTGAGTTTCTCCTACACGACTTCTCGTAGACCGTGTCACCATTTTTATACCAAATCAACATTTCCAAAATTGTTTTTAACACGCCCAACCTCGGTTCCGCCATTCCGGTCTCCCGAGTATCCTCACAATGGTTCCACCGTACTGGGTTCCCATTGGCACACAAAAACATTGAATTTGGCATTGGCTCCTCTCCACGGATAACCAATCCACAATTCAAAACCCTCGGTTCCGCAGCTCCGGGTTCCCGAGTATCCTCACAATGGTTCCACCGCTCCGGGTTCCCATGTGGGTTTTCGAAAATCATTAAACCAATTGTGTTGGCTCCTCTCCGCGGATAACCAAACCACAATTCATCCCTCGGTTCCCTCGCTTCGAGTTCCCGAGTATACCACAATGGTTCCGCCGCTCTGAGTTCCCATTGGGTTTTTCGAAAATAGTTTACACACACACTCCTCACAATGGGCTACCAAGTCCGGCCACATTGCAGTTTCCAAAACATTTCTCTTTGCAAATCACATTATTCCATTAACCACACCCTAGGTGTCATGTTTCTACTATCTCGATTTCTGTGTCTCATTTTCATGCAACGACTCTGCGGTAGGACTTTTCACATACGTAATCATAAATCATTCATTGTAATCTTGAAACTAAACTAGCAAGATCATCCCACTCTATATTACTACTCATGCTCAAATCATCACTTAAAGCATAACGCCACATGTACGGACGTCTTTGGAGTGAAGATCACTTATGCTTTACAACAAGTCAAGTAATACAAGCAATTCAAGTATACATGCTCATAACCATCCTATAGATCAAAATACGAATACTTCTATCAAATGGTAAAGTCTTATCTTTCGAAAGCCGTTATTTCTTTCTTTGTGGGAAATTCAAAACAACATATGTTTATTAGAGTAAAAGTCGTTTATTCAACATGCTCATACTTCTATTAGCAAAATAAGTTTGTTAATTATCATGCATTCCAAATATTATAAGTGATAGATAACCTTATATACGTAGAGAAAGCGGTTAAGGATATTCTACATTATACTTTGAACTAGAGAGTAAGGACATGCGACATATACTTAGAGATAATGAGGACGGAGAAATCTATGTATACTTAGAGTGAGTAAGAAGAGATATTCTACCGTTCTTCTTGGCGGTAGGGCGGCTACAGAAAAGAAAGTCGGCGGTTGGACGGAGTACATTCCTACGGAAAGCTCACGGTAGCTTCGAAAGAGAAAAGGTTTCTCTCGAAACTAAATCTTGACTAAACTTTCTAAACTTTTGGATCGAGAGGGTGGTCGAGCGGTGGTTTAGTGGCGGCTTAGGATGAGTTTCTTGTAGAACATAAGAAGAACAAGGCAAGAATACTAGAATTTCTAGAGAGAGAAGTTGGAGGATGAAGGTGTGGGTTGAATGGTGAGAATGGGGTCCTATTTATAGCCAAAATGTTGGGCTCTCCCTCCCCTCTCTTGGTCGGCCATCTCCCCTCTCCCTTTACCCCATGGATTTTTACTCCATTGAGTTGTCATTTCATGCTTTGAAAGCATGCCAAGTCCTCCATGACTTGTCTTGTCCAATCTTTTTAGGCTTAAGGCTATAACCTAACTAGGATCTTATGCTTTCTAGGTGAATCTAGGTACTCATGGTCTAGGTTAGCAAGTCTTACAAGTTTATGGTAGGGTTTGATTAGGCTAAAGTATAGCCTTCCATGTTTAGTCATTCCTAGGTCTAGGTTGTAGTCAAATCTTAGGGTAATCAAAGGCAAGTTTGAAAGCAATGTAGGATGATTAAGGGCTAGGATTCTATGCTTGAGAAAGACTAGAATGAGTTGTCATGTCAATTGGACTTAAGGCTAAAATAGGGCTAAAGAGGTAGCTTGTGCAAGTGTACAAACCTCAAAGCACACACATGCACCTCTCTCTCTCTCTCTCTCTCTCTCTCTCTCTCCTCTCTCTCTCAGCCTCTCTCTCCTCCCTCTCTCTTGGCCTCTCTCTCCTCTCTCCTCTCTCGACCTCTCTCTCCCTCCCTCCCTCTCTCTCTCCTTTCTCCCATGTGCCTAATATATATATATATATATATATATATATATGTGTGTGTGTGTGTGTGTGTGTGTGTGTGTAAGACTATGGAGGTGTAATGCCCCCAGCAGATCACTGGCCCAATACCCTGATTTTGATCCACAGGCCACACCACATGGCCCAAAAGCTTAAGCACAAGGTACTAGTAGTAGCCCACAAGGTTTGTTATATGCCCAAGATCATCCATGTAGACTTTCGATGTGGGACGGGGTGTTACAATCTCCCCAACTTTATAGCCTCGCACCCTCGCGAGGGGTTGAGCACTATAATCACCAACACAAATCAAACCAACAACCAAATCAAACCTAACTCCAAGGGCCCACATGGTCGTGTACATGGATGGCTTTGATACCACAATTGTCACGCCCCAAAATGAGAAGTGACCGGCCATGAACCACAAGACTAAAGCTCGTAGAACATGCAGCCTAAAAAGAAATTTTATAAAAACTCTCAAGCCTCCAAATAGACAATCATTTTTTATTTTTTTATTTTTTTATTTTTTTAATTAAATTAATTTTACGAACCACTTCTTAATTGGGTGTTGTGGTCAGATCCTAATTATTTATTTTACGTGCACTATGGGCATAGTTGTTATTATTATAGTTTTGAGGGTATAAGTTTAATCAATTTTGGTAACTAGTTTTGTATCGTAATTAGATACTCTATTTTAGTCGTCCGTTGTATTTAGGGGAAAACGTGTGTGAATGTGTAGTGTTATTAACTTACGAGTGACGATATATAAACATACATACATACAGTGTTAGGGTTATTTTTTTTGGAGAACATTGAGAAGAGTTCTGATTTTTTTGAGAGCAGCCGTCGAACTTCGAAGAAGGGTTTTACTGGGGTTCTTTCAAGGTAATAATATACTCCCATCTCTCTCGTTTCTGCCATCCACCTCTTCTCATAACAATAGGATGCATGGACTGATATTGGGTAAAATAGTTAAATTGTATTTTGTGTTGAAAGAGAGAGAGATAAATAGGTGTACATGTGGTGTTGTTCTTATACAGTAAGTGGATCCGATTGTGCGGTGGTGTTGCACGTGGAATTGGAGGTTGAGTTGGGTTTTGTAGCTTTCGTGTTTACTGTAGGATTGTAATTAGGATTAGTCTAGTTTCATTTTATTATTTTACTCGTACATAGGCAGTACCCTATATCTACTCAGTGTATATTGGTAGAGTTAGTCATTTTGTGCTTTGATTTTATTGTTCAGGTTAGCCTCGGTTTCTATTGTTCGAGTTGCATTACTTTTGGACCCAGGTGAGTGGTTAAGCATGTTACGTATTTTTGAACTTCCCCGTGTCCCTTAAATTATTGTTTAGAAGATTTTATGATTGGAATTGGAAACCCAAAACTATTTATTTGGTTACTTGAATCGGCATGCGGGAAAACGTTTGGTGAAATCTTTTATTGTCTGAATAAATCTTTAGGTGAGAACTTTGTGTATATTGTTGGGAACATATTTTGGAAAGTCCAGGGAAATTAATCCTCTGTGTGCGGGTGACTCTGGCCATTAGAGAAGAGACCGGGTTAGGCCGGTGACTCTAATGCTCAACGGCTTTCTTTTGCCGAGTCGTTCTTTGGGAAAAGTTCCACGGGCTGAATACTCGTGGTGACTCAAAGATACGATATTGGATCCAATTATGAGATATTTATTCACTGGCATTTGGTTCTATCGACTTTGGTTGTGGTTCCCCATTGTTGTTGGAGATTGGTCTGTGATCACCATTGAGATTTATTGGTAAATGATTTATGGCCAAAATTTGTTGGTTTAATGCACACCTTCGTATGCCAAAATACATTATCGTGATAATCTATTTTTAGCCATGTTTTAGAACTGTATTATTATACATGCTTTGCTACTCACTGAGCTCGTCAGCTGACGGATTTATTCGAACTTCTTTTTCAGGCAAGTTGGGAAGATAGGCAAGGACTCTGGCGGCATCTCGGGGATTCCGTTTGTTGACCTCCTTAGGGTGTCTCATCCTAGCTTAGTATTTTTTTTTCTTATTGCTTCCGCATTTGAAAACATTTTTGTCTAATATTTGGATCCTCTTTATTATTGTTGTTTCATGGATATTGATTGGTTCATGGGATGTTTATTCCCCATGCCTTTGACTGGATCCAGTTGGTTTAAGTTATTGGTTGGGAATGTTCTGAATAAAAAAAATGATTGTCTGTTTGGAGGCTTAAGAGTTTTTATAAAATTTCTTTTTAGGCTGCATGTTCTACGAGCTTTAGTCTTGTGGTTCATGGCCGGTCACTTCTCATTTTGGGGCGTGACAGGAGGTTTAGGTCTAAGTAGACTTACAAGGTTAGGTAGGAGTAGTGATGGTAGTCAAAGCTCTCAAGTGTTAGTCAATATCCAATGGACAATACCTCCCCTAGCAATCATAAATATATATACTAGGTATACTTAGGTCCAAGTAGGTCCTAACAGGTCTAAGGAAAGGTAATGATTCAAGGTAAGCTTCCAATGACAAGAACATGGTCCAATGGATAATAGTTTCCTAGAAAGGGAATCTATGGGCAATGAGTGCTACTTTTGGAAGCATCATGATTGTTATCTTTGTCCAATAGTTCTTAAATGCTAGGGAAAGGTAACTAAGCCAAGGAGTACTTAGGTTGGTCTAACTAAATGGTCGGAAGCCAATTCTATTATCCAAGGGATAAGGATTTTTCCTAACTACTATCATTCAATGGGTAAAGCGAAAAAGATACACTTGGAAGATGTAATGATGAGAATAAAGTCTTCAGTTGACTAGTCAATAAAGTGCAATGATTTCCTAGTCTAGGGTTGGAAAGGTTCACAAGGTTCAAGGGTGGTGAGATGGTTCACCTAGGAATTAGGAGGATTCATAAGGGTCATAAAGTTCAACAATGGCTAGAGAGGTCTAACTAGACTTGGAATCCAATTGGTTTGGTTAACCAATTAGTTGGAATCTAATTCTACTTGCCAAGTAGGATTTCTAGCCAAGAAATATAATTTAAGGATATTATTTACTTACTAGGAAAATATACAAGCATGCTTATTTTGTGGAAAAGGACTAGATTGTCCGGTGTGAAAAGATATAATTTTATAAGTCTCAAATCTAATTATAACGGAATATTAAGATTTAAAAAGGAATTTTAAAAGAAATTCAAGTAATTAAAATAAATTTTAAATATTTAACGAAATTTTTATTTACCGAAATTCAGGGTCGTTACATCTTTAGTGACGAATACTCTTTTGATTGACTTAGTGAATGTTTGTGATTTGAATAGCTGCTTCAAAACGGTCTTGATTCCTTAAGTAATATTTTTTATTAAGAGTAAGCAATAGTATTGTTGATAGTACAAGAAACTTTTATATCAGGTTAATACTTTTTAATAAGTGTCTTATGGCACGGGCTCATTTGTTGAGAATGTGTTGTTTAAGGCACCAACACAATTGGTAGGGATTGAAAAATTAAGTGTTCTTTATTTGCCGATTCAAGTTAAACAGGTCAATGAATATGTTTGGGTTATTTTGTTCTGCATAGTTGGATTCGTTGAGCGGGGGTTGATATATTGCACACGAGTCCAGAGTTTATTTGTGTGTGCTTACCATTTGAGCTGCGCCTTCAAGCACGGTCAAAAGAGTGTTGGCACATTTTCAAAGGTAATAAACGATTACAAAGATTGTAGGGGTGATAAGTTGTCCTTTTGATTTCATTGCCAGTTCACATTTTGTGATGAATTTAATAATTCTTAATCTTATTTATGTAGGAATGTCGAGGACTGGGCAAAGGGACAATGGGGTCGTCGTGAAGAGCTTTGTTATGACATTGAAAATTTCATAACGACATTTTATTTTGTTAGGTTAAGTTTTACAAATATATGTTAGGTTAATTTTTATTACGTGTGTTGGGTGATTTATGGATTTTGGAAGTTTTTGACCTACTTTACTTTGTTCCTATCCATTTTTTGCGCATATACTGCAATTTACTTTGTTCCCAATATGACCTCCATTTGCTCATTGTTCGACCTGTGCCTAAAGGCACGGGCATTTGCTAGTTCTACAAGAAAATATAGCTAATTTCTATTCATACTTGACAACATACACATATATACACATAAAAGTAATTCTTTTCCATTGTACCACCCTTTTATTTAATTTTTAAAAATTTCAAGGGGCGATTCAGTATGTTACCAATATTTGATTTATATTTTACACTACAAATAAGTTGATTATAGCAAGGTTGGGGGTGCCCCCCTCCCCCTTAACACTTGCCTCAGTCTCTATAACTAGTGTGGTTCGAATAATTAAGTTTTTACCAATATTCGATCAATCTGTTTTTTTTTTATGCTTGATAAAAATATTTATACCTATAAAATAAAAGGCTTGGGGATCATTAAATCAGATCGTAATTACTTCCGGTTTTCATCATATGAGGATCTTGATTCCAGAAAATGACAGCCCCAAGCTGCTATGCATGGAATGATCATTAGGGCATTAGTTTGCAAGACTTAGCTAGAAAGTTACAAATTTATTGGTTTGTTTATCAAAAGGTTTGCTTTTGGGGTCTGTTTGGCTACTGGAAAATCAATTTATTTATTGAAGAGTCTACTACGTGTTCATAAATGGTGTAGCAATTCCTCTCTCCGGGGTATCTATATGAAGTGTATTTTTCTTAGTGAGGTTAAAAAAAGGGAAAAATTTTAATGATATGATTGGAATAGTTCACGAATCTGGCTTCTAGCATGCTTCATGAATTATTAGAGGGAGGAACAGATTTAGAAGGGTATATATGAAGAGTCCTAAAATGGATAGGTAGGAACAGATTTAGAAGGGCATCTATGAAGAGTCCTAAAATGGATAGGAATGACTTTGAGCTAAGACACATAATTCGTGGCATGCTCACATTCATGCGAGCGTGAAAGCGTCTTTGAATCACATATGTTCTTTATTTGGGTATAAATGTCTTTAGTTTATTTGAATTTAGTATGTTGTTAGCACCCCTACTTCACGTCAGACTGTGAACCAATTAAATAAAATTATTTTAACATAAAAAGATATGAATGCATGTAAGTTGGATGTGAACAGAAACTAAATTTAGTTAGGAAACTACCACTGTCACGTTTATCATTGAACTAGCTAGAAGCCAGAAACTTGTGTTTTCTCATGGATTATGGTGCCCCTGGCTTGTTATCTAAAACTACATACAAATTAGAACGGTTAGTTATATTTGTTGATTCCGAATATAGGGTTTTCCGTCATTTATTCGAATAAAATGAATATATGGGATCATGTAGTGCACGATTCAAGCCGTTCAAAATTATTTTGAAGTTCCAAAATTTTTAATCTAGACCAGTAATTGTAGAGGTGGACGAGTCGGTCACGCAATACTACAAGGGTCCCTGGGTTGAGTTAATTAATGGTTAGAAAATGCATATGGGACAGAGATATGATGCCCTATTATTGTGCTATGTGTCCATATACATGTGCATGTGATAAAGAAACAACTAGGAATACATTCTTCATCATTTGACGGTGGTTTCAGCTGAGCACAGGTACACCAGACTCCAGCATTTCTCACACTAACATACAAACACTTTCGTGACTTTAGTCCAGCTAACTCACACAAAAGATCCATTTCTCAAATCAATTTGGACACTGACGTATCAATTTTTCATTGGCAAAGTGCCTTTAAACGGCTGACCCGAGCACGCACCGGTTGACAAAACTTAAATAAAAAGCATTCAAAATTGCAGGGTTCTAGCTAGCTGGGATTCAAGATTCACGGGCAGAAGCTTGTGGCCTTAAAGTGTGACGTTGTTAGTAAAGGGAGAGAGAGAGAGAGAAGCTTTTGTTAGTATTTTTCAAACTGAAATTATGCAACCATGCATTTGTAATGGTCCAAATGGAGGTGGATGTGGACTGTTGTTTTCTCCCTCAGCTGTTTTATGTGCTCTGTCCCGTGTAATCTCAACTGCTCAATATGAAGTCCGTAATTTGCCATGTGGCACTTCTCCTGTCTTCCCACGTGGCTCGAGCAGATTGATTTTGGGGCAAAGAAATATTGAACGGAACATAGAGAGGGGTAATGTGCAGTCCTTGAAAAACGATCTGAAAACGAAGGATCTTTCTACATACCAAATTACCATGCATCTATGGGGAACTACAATTTAACGGGGTTAGTTTGATAAAACTGAATACTGAATTTTTTAAGTTGAAAAGATGTTTGATAAATATATTAAGCACTGAATTAAAAAATAATAAATTAATTCTAGTTATGATTCTCTCTTAATTTACTAATAGTCACAATGTACTTATGGTAATAGTGGGTTGGTGGTGATGGAGCGAGGGTGGTAGTGATGGAGTGGTGAGGGTGGGGATGGAGTGAGCGTCGTGGTGGTGGTGGTGGTGGTTGTGTTGGAGTGGATGCAGTGGTGGTGTAATGCTGGGGTGGCGGTGGAGTGATAGTGGTGTAATGGTGGCAGTGAGCGGTAGTGGTGGCCGGGGTGGTGGTTGTGCAATGGTGGTGTTGTGGTGGTTGTGGCAGTAGCGGCATGGTAGTGGTGGTGACGATGTGGTGGTGGGCTGGAGTGGTGGTGTTGTAGGGAGGTATTCCCGAGAACATACATTTTGTTGCCGAACACGTGATATTTGGGAGCACGTGGTAAGTATGACAGGACTTACCGCCAGGCAGTTTGGTGAACAACGATATGGACCAATGATATGGGAAATCATTGATCCATGTTGTCTGTTCGGCAAATTAAGGGCCAATAATATGAGAAGTCATGGCTATACACTGACTGTTCGACAGTTAGAGACATTCCGATTACATCAGACCAAGTTACATGTGAAGTAACTGGTCCAAAGCAGACTGTTCGGTTATAAAACAGCCGAACAGATGAAGCAAGAACCAAGCACGTGATACGAGGAATCACGGGTTAAAAGCAATGCAAATGGTATGTGGGACCATAGTTTGAATATATACAAGACAGTCATCGTGCTAAACAAGTGTTCGGCAATATGGACCAGTGACATGAGAAGTCAATGGTCCAAGCCGTCTGTTCGGCCATGAGATGGCCGAGCAAAGAAAGAGCTCCAATCAAGAATAGGAGCATAGGGAATACTCTGGAAGATTCCAGAGTAGTCATGTCCCGTAAAGGAATAAGATCCCGGGAATATAGGATCTAGTAAAGATACCCAATGAGAATGGGATGTTCAGCTCATTATGGAAAAGGATCCAAAGAGGACTCTTTGAATGAGCTGATAAAGGAAACGAGAATCCTTGATGTCCTGGGTTTCCTATACGAGTTGGGAATCCTATGGCAATAGGGATGCTTGGGCGCCAAGCATGCGAATGTCTATATAAACAGAGTAAACCTAAAGGTAAAAGGTACGCAATACATTGTATTATTCGATATTCTCCTACTGATAATTAGGGTTTCTTTAGTACGAAATACTAACAAAGGCATCGGAGGGCCTTTGCCACGAGAGGCAAAGGTGCACTCACTCCTTGTTTGTTTTGCAGGACAAGGGTTTCATTGACAAATTAGGGTTCCGGTCAAGAGGCACATAAAGCCATTGCATTCCAGTGCTATTCAGAGCACTACTTGAATTTGTCCACCTACAATTGGCGCCGTCTGTGGGAAACGAAAGAGTTCCCTTTGAAATACGACCATGGTGGAAGTAGATCCAGCAACACCACACGACCCAAAGGATGTGTTAGTTGGAGGAGGGGATAAATCTCCACCCAGGGCTCCGAAAAAGCCCGAGGGAGGACACAAGAGGACCACGAGTAAGGGCCGCCCCCTTGCCGTCCACGGCAACTCCAAAAATAGAGATGGAGAGACGGCATCGAAATCCACGAGAAGGACTAAATCCAATCGAGGGGATGAATCGATTGCACACTCCAGGAGTGTGTACCGTAGCGAAGACGTTCTTGATAAAAAGAGACAAGAGATCGAGGAGTATGCTCGTCAGATCAAAAAATGAGAATATGAGATCAGAGAACTAGAGAGGATCAGGGAACATCCAGAGGATTCCGGACTATCTCGAAGAAATTCTAGAGGCAGTGAATATGCTTTGGTACAATACAAAAAGGCTCTTTCACGAGGAAGAAGGAGCAGAAGCAGAAGTCTGACCCCAAGGCGACATAAAGCTTCTCTACGAAAAGAAAGGAGCAAGACCCGAACACCCGAGCGAAGGATGGTTTCTCCGAGAAAGAGGAGAAGCAAAGGTCGAAGCTCTACCCCTGAGGAGGAAGGGAGTAGGAAACATCATAGGGACAGGTACGAGAGACCTGATTCCGACTAGGAAAGAACTAGATCCAAGAAAGGACCAGAGGATGAAACCATGACTGCACGGGAAGCAGCACGGAAAGCACTTCAGAATATAGCATCCTCCCCTTTTGCAAAAAAGTTACAGGAGGCTAGGTTGCCGACCAGGGTAAAACACGGAACGTTCATCCTCTACGAGACAGATGCTGATCCCGTGGCACATATACAGCATTACCAGCAGGCAATGTTTATGCATGAAGGAGATGATGCAATTATGTGCAAGATGTTCCCGTCGAGTTTAGGGAAGGTTGCTTTGTCTTGGTTTCACAGATTGGGTTCACGCTCCATCCGAACATGGGTGCAGTTGGCCGAGGAATTCACTGCACGGTTTTGACGCGCAGGAAAGCTCCCAAAACCTTTGAGAGTCTTTCCTTTATGAAGCAAGGAGAGGACGAGCCGATCAGGACATATGCAAAAAAGTACTGGGAAACCTTCAATGAGATTGAAGGTTGTAGCGAGGAATACGCAATAGCCAAGTTCAAGACAGGCTTACCTGTTCGGGGGGAATTGCGTAAATCCCTAAACATGAGTCCAGTGCAGACATTGGCAAAATTGATGGAGCGAATTAAGCAGCACGTCAGGAACGAGGATGACATTCTACGGGAGGATGGTAAGCTGGACGCCGAGCAAGTAAAGGGGCCTATAAAGAAAGTAGAAAAGCCAGAGCCCAAAACTTATCGTGAAAGGAAAGATTATGGGCAGGCAAAGAAAGAGCAGTTCAAGGACAAACAAGCTCCGGATTCAAAGTCATTCTTCTCAACAAATACGGTCTGGAAAGAGCCCATTTACAAAATTCTTTATCGAATAAAGAATCAGCCCTATTTCAAATGACCTCCAACTCTAGGTGGGAATAAAGATGCAAAGCGTGCTACGAATCAGCACTGCAGCTACCATAAGGATTGGGGCCATATGACAGAGGATTGTGAGATGTTCAAACGGCATCTTGATGATCTGGTCTCGCGAGGTTATCTCAAAGAATTTATCCAAGAAGATTTCAAGGATAAAGAAAAAGCAAGGAAATTGGATTACGAACAGAATCCAAAGGGACTAATCCATATGATACATGGATTAGCCGACCCTTATACGAGAAATAAGGTGAGATTGCTACAGAGACAGATTAAACACGACCAACATGTGATGCAGTTGGGAAAGAAGAGAGGGCGTAGAAGAGGCATGCAACGAAGGTATAGTTTTTTCAGATGAAGATCTGGGAGGAGTCCAGGTACCTCACAATGACGCATTAGTCATAACCCTACGAGTTGGGGAATATGACATGGAAAGAATCCCGGTGGACTCTGGGAGTTGCACCGAAGTGCTGTATTACGATGCATTCAAGAAATTGGGACTGACTTAAGAAGACTTGGTACAATCAGTAACCCCTTTGGTCGGATTTGGAGCAGGAGCAGTCTGGCCATTGGGAAAGGTAACTCTACCTGTTCGGGCCGGGACAGTGGTGCTACGAACTGACTTCCTAGTGGTGGATGTACCATCCTCCTATAACGTGATTATAGGGAGAACATGGTTACATAAGATGAGGGCAGTCTCTTCTACTTTCCATCAAATGGTAAAGTTCCCAGGATCCAATGGGATTGAACAAATCAAGGGTAACCAAAAGGTAGCTCAACAATGTTTGGTATCCATCATAAAGAGAATCAATAACGCCCACCATGTCAATACAGTGGAAATTCCAGATCAGCCGACCATTGAGGATATCGGTAAGAATCCAGCTGAGAGGGTAGTTGAGGGTTTGAAGAAAACACAGATCAACGAGACTGATCCAGATAGGTATTTTTTGATTAGGGAATCACTGCCAGCAGAGGAAGAGACTGAATTAATAAGTTTCTTAAACACTTATGTCGACGTATTTGCCTGGACACCAGAAGAAATGCCAGGGGTGAGTGTAGACGTTATCTGCCATCATTTGAATATAGATCCACAGCATAAGCCGGTCATTCAAAAGAAAAGAAGGGCAGCCATACAGCACGTTGACGCTGTAATTGAAGAGGTGGACCGTTTGTTGGAGGCCAAAGCAATACGTGAGGTCTACTACCCAGAGTGGTTATCCAACACCGTTGTGGTGAAGAAAAAGAATGGAAAGTGGCGAGTCTGCATAGACTTCACTGACCTGAACAAAGCCTGCCCAAAGGATAGCTTTCCTCTTCCGAGGATAGACCAGTTGGTTGACGCAACTGCTGGGTACGAGCGAATGAGCTTCCTCGACGCATATCGGGGATATCATCAAATTGCCATGTTTGGGCCAGATCAAGAGAAGACTTCTTTCATTACACCATGAGGGTTGTATTGTTACAATGTCATGCCCTTTGGATTGAAGAATGCAGGCGCAACATATCAGAGATTGGCAACCATCATGTTCAGAAAATTGCTCGGCAAAACTATGGAGGTTTACATAGATGACATGGTGGTGAAAAGTAAAACTGGGCAAGGCAGATTTGAGGAGGCATTTGAAATTTTGAGGAGATACAAGTTGAAACTCAACGCCTTGAAATGTGCATTTGGAGTCGGTTCTGGAAAGTTTTTGGGCCACCTTGTAACTTTGAGGGGGATAGAGGCGAATCCCGACCAAATAAAGGCCTTACAGAATCTGCAAAGTCCTCGGACAACGAAAGAAGTCCAACGGTTGACTGGGATGGCAGCGGCTCTTAATCGATTTATTAGCCGGTCAAGTGACAAGTGCAGACCTTTCTTTCAGCTGTTAAAGAAAAGAGAAGGGTTCAAATGGGGAGCAGAATGTGAACAAGCCTTCCAGGATCTGAAGGGATACTTGGCCTCTCCTCCCCTTCTCTCGACTCCAGAACCAGGTGAGTCTCTAGTTTTATACTTAGCTGTTTCTGAGCATGCTGTGAGTGCAGCCCTTTTGAGAAATAAGGGATTCGAGCAAATCCCTGTTTATTATGTGAGCAAAACTTTGTTAGATGCCGAAACAAGATATTTGCCCCTCGAGAAGTTAGTCCTGGCGCTAAGGACAGCAACTAGAAAATTGCCACATTATTTCCAGAGCCATAAAGTTGTGGATTTCACTGAGTTCCCATTAAAATCACTGCTACGAAAAGCAGACTTCTCGGGAAGGATCTTGTAACGCCCCAAATTTTGGGTACGTTAAGAAAACAATTTATTGATAAAATCTGTAACGCCCTGAATTTTGGGGTACGTTAAAAGGACATTTTATTCATAAAATCAAATGGAGTCTGGCTCGTATTTACAACAAAACTCTCTCAAGAGTTCAATATTTACATAAACGGAGGGGGATTCTAGGGTTCCTAACTACAGCTCCTCAGCTCCTCTATTCTTGCCAGCTCCTCAGCTCCAAAGCCTCCACGGTGATCTGCTAACCCTGATTATCTACAAAATCTGACACATTATACCAGCATCGCCACCGATATAATATGTCAGGGTCACCAAAAAGGCAACACCGTGAGCTACAAAGCTCAGCAGAGTAATCCCATACCTGCTACCCCATAACTTATAAACAAAACTATAATACAACATCAATTTCCACATGATAAGTATAAACACAGTTTTAATCAATGACACATCCACATTCATTAATCATCTATCGTTGGTGTCCAAGAGTTTCGTGTTTCTCCTACGTGACTCATCGTAGACTGTGTCAACAATTTCATTTACAAAACAGTCTTTCAAAAATCATTTGCATTGGCTCCGTACCGCGGATAACCAAGCTACACACCCAACCTTTTAAAATCATTTGCATTGGCTCCGTACCGCGGATAGCCAAGCTACACACCCAACCTTGGTTCCGCCGTGCCGGGTTCCCAAGTATCCTCACAATGGTTCCGCCGCGCCGGGTTCCCATTGGCACACAAAAATATTTGCATTGGCTCCGTACCGCGGATAACCAAGCTACACACCCAACCTTGGTTCCGCCGCGCCGAGTTCCCAAGTATCCTCACAATGGTTCCGCCGCGCCGGGTTCCCATTGGCACACAAAAATATTTGCATTGGCTCCGTACCGCGGATAACCAAGCTACACACACCCAACCTTGGTTCCGCCGCGCCGGGTTCCCAAGTATCCTCACAATGGTTCCGCCGCGCCGGGTTCCCATTGGCACACAAAAATATTTGCATTGGCTCCGTACCGCGGATAACCAAGCTATACCTCACCATGGTTCCGCCGCTCCTGGATTCCCATGGGAACGCACACAAAAAAACACACATCACACAATGGGCTACCACGTTCGGCCACATTGTGGTTTTCACAATCCACGCAATGGGCTACCAAGTCCGGCCACATTACGAGTTTTCATACTCACAACGGGCTACCAAGTCCGGCCACGTTGCGGTTTTCAAAATATTTCAACCTTTTCAAATGTTTCTTTCACATACGCACACAACTCACATAATGCCACCCAAAACCGGTCATTATGTTGTTTCAAAATATTTTCTTCCTCGGAAAACATTTCTTTTAATTAACCACACCCTAGGTGTCATGTTTCTACTTTCTCGGTTCTCGTGTCTCGTTTACATACAAAGACTCCGCGGTAGGACAAACGTAAGCAAGAATCATCCTAACAAGATCATCCAATTCTATATTACTCATCACGCTCAATCGCTACTTATAGCATAACGCCACATATACGGACGCCTTTGGAGTGTATCACTTATGCTTTATTCAAAGCACAACGCCACATGTACGGACGTCTTTGGAGTGAAATCACTTATGCTTTATCACATACCACGAGTAATACAAGCAACTTATATATACATACTCATAATCATCTTAAAGATCGAAATACAATATTTCTAAACAAACGATAAGTACGTAAATAAGGATAACCTACTTTATACTTAGGGAAGTGGGTAGAGCTATTCTACCTTACTTCTTGGCAGTAGTCGGCTACGGAAAGTACGTCGGTGGTCGGGCGGAGTAACTTCCTACGGTATGCTTCCGGTAGCTTCGAAAGAGAAAGGTTTCTCTCGAAACTTCTACTTGACTATTACTACTACTACTTTTGGATCGAGAGGGTGGTCGAGTGGCGGTTTAGTGGCGGCCTAGGTTGAGTTTCTTGAAGAACTCAAGAACACTCAAGAACAAAGTAAGAACAAAAGAAAGATCAAGAAAGAACAAAGGAATTCTAGAGAGAGAAGTTGTAGAATGGGAGGTGTGAGTTCAATGCTTGGAATGGGGTCCTATTTATAGGAAAAATCTTGGCTCCCTCTCCTCTCTCAAGGCCGGCCCCCCTCTCTCTCACCATACCTCACACTTTGACACTTGTCATGCACTTATGGAAGATCAAAGGCTAAACCCTAGGTTTGCATGGCTAGGTTAGGCTAAAAGGTAGGCTTGCATGGCTAGTTTGTACCAAGGATGGGATTTATGGAAGATTTGATGCAAGGAAAGGAGACAAGAGTACAAGATTTGGTTTTAAACAAAGCATAGAGGTACAAATGGGGAGTTAAGTTTGGTTAGGGAAAAGATTCTCCAAGGATGGAGAAAGATCAAGGAAGGATCATGGAAGGTCAAGAAAGTACAACAAAATCTCTCCCTCTCTCTCTCCTATCTCTCTCTCGGCTCTCTCTCTCCTCTCCCTCTCTCTCTCTCTCTCTCTCTCTCTCTCTTGCAAAGGTACACACACACATATATATATATATATATATATATATATATATATATATATATATATATATATATATATATATATACTTATGTACTATAACCAAGAAAGAATAAATACAAAGTACCAAGTACAAGATTTTCCAAATAAAAATCCTATTAAAGAAATCCAATAAGGCACATGTTTGATTAAATAAATAAACTAGGGTACAAATGTACTCTAGGAAGATCAACTCCCCAATAAATAAATCCAATTGGGTACAAAACCCCAATACAAAATAATAACAAAGTACTTAGGAGAATATTAGGCTTTAAAGGCTACAAGGGCTACTAAGTACTTTCAAAATAAAATTTTGGTACTTCATCACATGGGCAATTAGGAAAAATGACTAGTTTATTAAGCCCATGTACTTGGTTGAAAGAATAAGGCCATTACCCAATGGATAATAAATCCCCTAACATTTATTGTCCAATGGTCAATAGCTACTAGGAAACTTTTATTAAAAGTACTTTTCAAAATATTTATAAATGTCAATCATAGTACTTTGTTTAAATCTTTCATTAAACCCTTTTAATATAAAAAATTGGGTTTCTATTATCCAATGGATAATAGTTCCCCTAACTTTTATTGTCCAAAGGACAAAGAATAAAACCAAATTAATAAAAGGAAATAAATAAGTAATTTTCTAGGGTTGAAAAGGTTGACTAGTCAAATCAACTTTATTGGAAGATTCCCTAGTCACATCGGTACTTTATTTGGTCAAAAGATTCTATTATCCAAGGGTTACTAACTTCCCTAGCGGTTATTACCCAATGGATAATAATTTCCCTTGCGGTTAATAACCATTGGACAAAAGAGTACAAGTACCTTTTATTTTAAAATAAGATTTTGAAAGACTACATGTACTTTTAAAATAAAAAAGTTTATTATCCAATGGACAAAAATTACCCTTGTGGTTATTAACCAATGGATAATGGAGGGGTGGGAGAATTCCCAATAAACAAGGAATAAATGTACTTTGCACATGTTTTTATAAACCATTAAAATATTATATCTAGTACTTTACCAAAATATTTAAATGGGGGGCCTATTGTCCAATGGACAAAGATTACCCTAACCATTATGGACCAATGGGTAAAGGTTCAAAAGGTCCAAAAGGTCCAAAAGGTTCAAAAGGTCCAACTAGTAACTAGGTAAGTTGGTTGCTCGGTTCCTCCAAGTAGTCGGTTGGAAACTAACTAAATTGGTCACGTAGGGTTTCTAGTCGAGACCAAAATCTAACTACGACGAAAATTAACAAGAAAACATATAGCCACATAAAAGAAAATAAGTAATTCAATAAAATTCAAATATTTAACGAAATTTTTACTGACCAAAATTCAGGGTCGTTACAGATCTCAACTTGGTCCGTTGAGTTGAGCCAATACGACATTGATTATCAGCCGCGCACAGCAATCAAAGGCCAAGTGTTGGCTGATTTTGTGGCAGAATTCTCACCCACAGTTGCACCTTTGCCTCCTACGAGAAAGGAGTGTGAAGCAAAGACACCTGTAACGAAGAAATAGGTATCAGCCGAACAAGATCCCTTGGAATGGAAGTTGTTCGTTGATGGATCAGCTTGCAACACTGGATCAGGAATCGGGGTTGTGCTTTTACCCCCTGAAGGCTCAATGTTGGAACTATCTGTTCGACTAGGGTTCAATGCATCAAATAACGTGGCAGAGTACGAGGCACTCTTAGCTGGTTTGAGAAGTGCAAAAAACCTAAAAGCTGAACGTGTTAGGGTGTATTTTGATTCACAACTCGTAGTCCATCAACTGTCCGGACAATATGAAACCCGGAGCAAGAAGATGGCGGCCTATGTACAGGCAACCAGAGATCTGCTCGATACCTTCGAAAGGGTGTATATTGAGCAGATAAGTTCTGGAAAGAATGCTCATGCAGATTCATTGGCATGGTTAGCCGCAGCTGTCCCAACAGAGTTTAAAAGAAAGATAGCCGTGGAGTATCTGACTGAGCCGAGCATTGGGAGAAGTATAGAGATGGTCTTGGACGTGAACCAAGGACCAAGTTGGATGGACCCAATTGTGGAGTTTTTACGAGATGAAACACTCCCTTTGGACAAAAAGGAGGCTCATAAAATAAGGACCAAATCTGCTCGGTTCTGGTTATCCCCAGAAGGAAAATTGTATAGAAAATCTTTTACAGGACCCTACTTACTTTGTGTGCATCCTGAAATGGTGCAAAAGTTCCTCCACGAAATTCACGAGGGAACTTGTGGAAGCCATGCTGGTGGCCGGTCCATAGCCCACCAAGCAATCACCCAAGGATATTGGTGGCCGTACATGCAAGAAGACGCTAAGGTGTACGTTAAAATTTGTGAGAAGTGTCAGAAAATTTTCACCAATGATTCGAACACCAGCCGAGGATCTGGTGCCGCTGACAAGTCCCTGGCCGTTTGCTCAATGGGGAATGGACATAGTGGGTCCACTACACAAAGCAACTGGGAATCGAAAATTTCTGCTAGTTGCAACAGACTATTTCACTAAGTGGATTGAGGCAGAACCATTGGCCAAGATCACTGAACCTATGATAGAAAAGTTCGTGTGGAAGAGCATCATTACTCGTTTTGGGGTCCCATACTCATTGATTACAGACAATGGATCCTAGTTTCAGAAGAAGTTCAAAACTTTCTGTGCCCAGTATGGGATAAGAAATTACTACTCAACTCCGGCCTACCCTCAAAGTAATGGACAGGCAGAAGCTTCTAACAAAACAATTCTTGATGGAATTAAAAAGAGGTTTTGTTTAAAGCAAAGGGGAAATGGCCTGATGAATTGCCATTGGTACTTTGGGCATACCGAACAACGCCTAGGAGGTCTACGGGAGAGACCCCCTATTCATTAGCATATGGAACAGAGGCTGTTATTCCATTGGAAATAGGTCTGCCGACCAACAAGACCACTTTGGTTGAAAGTGGAGGAAATGATAGAGCCTTGGAGATTGAATTAGACCTTGCCGAGGAATGACGAGAGCGGGCCCTGGTGCACTTGGCCTCATACCAAGAGCAGCTCATCAAAAGTTACAACAAGAATGTACACCCACGAGAGTTTGGTGTTGGAGACCTTGTGCTACGAAAGGTGCTCAGCAATACTAAAGTGGCTAATGATGGAAAGTTGGGGGCCAATTGGGAAGGCCCATATCGAGTTACAGAAATCGTGGGCATTGGGGCTTATCGATTGGCAGACTTGGACGGGAACCCAGTGCCAAGACCTTGGAATGTCCATAATCTGAGAAAGTTTTTTATATGAATATATTTTTCTTTATGCACATCGTGATTGTGTGAGAGTTACGAATAAAACTCTCGTGTGTTCTAGTTTTGTTATTCTAGTTGCAAGGGGTACGAATAACGCCCTCTTGAGTTTTACAGATTATGAATGAAGTTACTTTTTTAGTATAACTGTTGTGTTCCTGGTATTTGTTTTAAATACGAACTACGAGATTAGTTTCCCTCATTCATATTGGGGAGCAGGGTATAGGGTATAGGGTATACATTTAAGTACGTGAAACTTAAACACAAGTACGAAACACTTGTGTGATGTTCTAAGTACGTGAAACTTAACGAATACAAGTATGAAAATACTTGTAAACACTTGTATGCCTTGTTTAAGTACGTCAAACTTAAACGCAAGTATGATTCTTTAAGTACGTGAAACTTAACGAATACAAGTATGAAAACACTTGTATGGAATTTAAAGTACGAGACACTTGGAAAACAATTGGCTTGTATATGATGGCCACAACTATTGAAGTACGAGAAACTTAGACCATTTTATCAGTACGTAACACTTAACAAGTATGAAACACTTGTATGAATTTTTAAGTACGAGAAACTTAAACGTTATCAAAACACAAGTATTTTTAAGTACGTGATACTTAGAAGTTTTTTGAGTACGTGAAACTTAACTGCCGTTCTCAAGTACGAGGTACTTAGAGCATTTAAAAGTACCTGACAAAGTACGGGCGATGATGATTATAACGAGTATATGTTAGCCATAATTATTTAAGTACGAGATACTTAAGTAGAGATTAAGTACAAGAACTTAAAGACGGTACAAGAAATCATGTTTGCTACAAACAGTACAAAATACTTGGATTAAACTATTTGCATCCAAACAGATGCAAACACGAGGATAGCCGAACAAAACATAAAAGGTTATGCCACGAAGGGCCGAATACCTGTGTTAACAAAGTATTGATAGTACTGGTGCCTCACAGGGCCAAAATATGTTTATGGTCACGCAGGACCACCAACCAAACTCAAACAGTTCATATTCTCACCAACTCAGTCCACATTCTGGACTTCTGGAGTGTTAGTGTTGATCTCAGTATCTGCACCATCCACGACTGTGTTCTCCTCCAAGTCAATGGGCTCAAGGGTCGAAACCCGAGTAGGTGATTGAGCAGGATGCACATCAGCAGCCGTGTCTTCTTCAGCATTGGTAAATTCTTCGATCTGTTGTTCAATGTCATCTACTGGATGCTCAGCTGGTTGTTGAACGATCTGGGCACGGGTGCTCGACAAATCATTATCTTCCTAGAGGGGCGAATCTTCAGCAACCCCCATTTTGGTCAAACACGCCTCCCAGCAAGCAGCCTAGATTTGATCTTGGATGGCTGGCATCTGCTCCACATAACTGGAAGTGGTAGCATCAAAGCCCTTCTGGTATCCATCCTCGTAGGCCGCCTTTTTTGTATTGTCAATTTCGGACAGTGCCTGACTGAGACCCTCCTCGGCAGTTTCGAGTTTCTCCTTGGTCACTGCTGTTTCCGCCTTTGCCTTATCTCTCTCTCTCTCTAGCCTTGTCATTGATTGAAGTTGCCTTGTGTTATCTCTCAATAGCCTGTTGCGCTCTTGTTCAACCTCTTGAAATTTTTGATTCAATGCAACCATCTTTTGAATAAACTATGGGTTACCAGAGAGAGTTAGTAATCAAGTACAATACTAGGTTTGCAACTTATTTGAGGAAAGGTTTTAGTTATTACCTTAATACCACTGACGAGAACAGTGGATACTAGCCGGTCAGGTGCAGATCCAGATTCCTTCTGCATGTCAACAAGGAGCAGCAGCCCTTGACCTAGGGCAAGTGTTGTTTCTGATGAACTAGCACTGTCCCCAACATGAACAGGACGGTCTCCCCTAGTGAATGGAGGAGTCCATGTTTGGGGAAGTACTTGAGCAGTTGGTGACACAGGGAGATGGGTTTCTGTATCAGCTTGTGAAACAGAACCAGCAGGGTCCTCAGACCTAGGCCGTTTGTCCCGATGAGCGTTAGCAGCATCAAGGGAACCATCCTATTCCCGAGGAGAAGATGACGATCTTGCTGATCCCCCTTGCGACGTGATCGTGGGGGTGGGGCGCCAGTTGATGCTACCCTGCTGGTAGCACCACATCCCCGTGTGGAGACAGTGAGTAGAGAGCTCAAGTTAAGAGGTTGACGGGTCATTGTACCTGGATCACGAGGTGATCGAGAATAACCGGAGGAGGAAGACTGGCTGGTATCACGATTTAAAACCAGTTGTTCGGGCTGTTGCTGTTCAGAAACTGGTCCACGTGTAGATCTTCTGAGTCTTAAACGAGGAAGCGGCACGCCTTCAGAAATGGGAACTTCACCAGGTTGACCAGCAACAGTAACCCCAGCTTGAAGTCTTGAAATACGTTGTTGAGGAGCAGTTGACGTGGAGGTAGAAGCAGCACTGGTGCTGGGATGGGCAAGTCTTCTGTCAATGACCCCTCTGTATGAAGGGTCGTATCCCAGCAGTATATCAGTGTCTCGACCCTGACCAGCTGTTCAGGTACCCGGTTCTCCTGTATATTTAAGGACCTTGTTAATGTCCTCTGTTCGGATGTTGCTCGGTACACGTCTGGGACGATGGTTAGCGTTTTCAGCTGCGAGATCCGAATTGAAAACAACCAAAGTTAGACATATAGAAAAGCTATGAGAGAGCAGTAAACGAAGAATTGCAAAAGATAAAAAGCAAGAGCATACGTGGATAGCCCCATATGTGGGGGCAATGGAGCCCTAGCACTTGGCCATCCTCTCCTAGTGGCTCAAAGGCTCCAGTGACATAAAGGAAATCAATCTCATGATCCTGAGCAGAGTCTGGCAGGTTGAGCACGAGATGCTTTTCTGCCCTTCTAACTTTGAAATAGTAGGTATTGTACTCAGGGTTTAGTACAATACTGTACCACCACTGAATATCCCAAATTCCTAACTGGGTCCCCAGAATCCTATTCAAAGCTATTACACCCATTATTAGCCTAAAGACGTTTGTCGATACTTGCATGGGGGTGAGACGATACCAGTTTAGGATCAGGCGGAGTAATGGGTGAAGGGGAAATCGGACTCCACCTTCGACGATGGCCACAATAGGGATACACATTCTATCCCAGGAGCCACCATCCCTATCTGCTCCTAGAGGGGCGAGTTCGAGTCCTACGTTATCTGGAATGACATATTCCGACCTAAATGCCACCATGGCAGCAGGGGTATCGCAAAGTTTCCTAAACTTACTGGGTCTAGGAGGGTTATCATTATCATCCGCCATGGGTATACTCAGAAAAGAAGAAAAATTGGAAATGGGTACGAACTGAAACCCTAGAAACAACCCACAAATCTGAGAAATGAGATCTCAGATGGAAACCTAAGTAGAAGAAATGGAGTAAGAATGAGGATCTTACAAGAATACTGTGACGATTCCCTGGAATGCAATCGAATTTGCAGACGGCGGCGATGGCGGAAGGCTTAGAGAGAGAAAGACTGAAAGTTCAAGTTTTTTGGGTGAAAACCCAAAAGGAGCCCTTTCAGGGGTATAAGGGCGAGTGACGGAGACGAAACGTCTCCTCTCACGCCGTTATAGGTTAAAGTAACAGAAAGCAAAGACCGTTCTGACGCCGTTTCAAAGAACGTCAGTTCGAAATTAATGATTGGCATACGAAAACGTGCCACGTGGAGTCATTGCCCCGAAATGGTATAATGACGGAGGTGCCAAAGGGCGTCAATGAAATATTGAAATTATGACTGTATGGGATCAGAAGAGTCTGGTCTAAGTAAAATTCTGTTTCTAAAGCGTCATATATTGCCACCGAACAGTGTTAAATAGATGAAGCTGGGGAGCAATTGTAGGGAGGCATTCCCGAGAACATACATTTTGTTGCCGAACACGTGATATTCGAGAGCACGTGGTAAGTATGACAGGACTTACCGCCGGGCAGTTTGGTGAACAGCGATATGGACCAATGATATAGGAAGTCATTGATCCATGCTGTCTGTTCGGCAAATTAAGGGCCAATAATATGAGAAGTCATGGCTATAAACTGACTGTTCGACAGTTAGAGACATTCCGATTACATCGGACCAAGTTACATGTGAAGTAACTAGTCCAAAGCAGACTGTTCGGTTATAAAACAGTCGAACAGATGAAGCAAGAACCAAGCACGTGATATGAGGGATCACGGGTTAAAAGCAATGCAAATGGTATGTGGGACCATAGTTTGAATATAGACAGGACAGTCATCGTGCTAAACAAGTGTTCGGCAATATGGACCAGTGACATGAGAAGTCAATGGTCCAAGCCGTCTGTTCGGCCATGAGATGGCCGAGCAAAGAAAGAGCTCCAATCAAGAATAGGAGCATAGGGAATACTCTGGAAGATTCCAGAGTAGTCATGTCCCGTAAAGGAATAAGATCCCGGGAATATAGGATCTAGTAAAGATACCCAATGAGAATGGGATGTTCAGCTCATTATGGAAAAGGATCCAAAGAGGACTCTTTGAATGAGCTGATAAAGGAAACGAGAATCCTTGATGTCCTGGGTTTCCTATACGAGTTGGGAATCCTATGGCAATAGGGATGCTTGGGCGCCAAGCATACGAATGTCTATATAAACAGAGTAAACCTAGAGGTAAAAGGTACGCAATACATTGTATTATTCGATATTCTCCTACTGATAATTAGGGTTTCTTTAGTACGAAATACTAACAAAGGCATCGGAGGGCCTTTGCCACGAGAGGCAAAGGTGCACTCACTCCTTGTTTGTTTTGCAGGACAAGGGTTTCATTGACAAATTAGGGTTCCGGTCAAGAGGCACGTGAAGCCATTGCATTCCAATGCTATTCAGAGCACTACTTGAATTTGTCCACCTACAGGTGTAGTGGTGGTAGTGGTGGTGGTATGATTGTTAAATGAAAGTACACAAAGATTCAACCAGAATTAAGTAACTCAAAGTTACTTACTCCCTCCGTCCATAAATAAGTGTCCGGCGCGCAAAACTAAGCTTTACAAAACATGCATATTTTTTATTAAAAAATTTAATATTTTTTCACAATCTAATAGAACTCATTACTATCTATCGATTTGTGAAAAACAATTAATTTTTTTACCGAAACAAATGCATCTTTTTGAAAGCCTAGTTTTGCGCTCCGGACACTTATTTAGGGACGGAGGGAGTAATTTTTTTTCTACTCTTTAGTCTACATTTTAAGAAGCACATAAATTTGTTAACAATGTAAAATGTGGTTATCAAACCTACTGAATCACTTATTACTTAATTGATTCAGTTTTAAATGCTGAATTTAGGTTATCAAACAAAATGTTGCATACTTTTGCTTGTGTTAATTTGTAAATACTTTGGACATACAATGACCATGTTTTTGCTTCTGCGTAATAAGTACATAAATCCGTTGCAAGACAATGAACTTCTCCGCTTGCAACCTGCCCATGGCTGGTGTATCAAAGGTTTACGATCGGTTCTGGTGACAACCTGAAACTACAGAGCTACCAAGTGAGCTTATTAGCATCGTTGATTTGCTGGTAAATTCTACAGATATTGCACTGTTATTTCATCTCCAATGAAAGTTCACAAGGAAGCTAGGGAGGTGCATAAAAGTCCAGATAGTTTCTGGTTGTGTTTTATTCTTTGCATATAAATGAACACATCAGTTTATACAGTGTAGAATTGGTTGCATGTAACAATACTAATCCATTTGCAAATCTGAGAATAAACAACTATACGACTTCAACCATAATCAGCAACGTGTACCGACAAGCTCTACAGATCATATGAAAGTGAAAAAGCAAATTTCTGCCTCTTTGCAAAGAGAAAATATGATAGAAGAGTAAACAATAATTTCAGTAGACAAATGCACAAGCCTCAGGCTTTGCTTCTTATTTACATACATTGTATTAAGCTGATGCCACCACATCATAATTTTCCTTAAAAAAAAGTAAATATTTGAGTCTCCATGAAAGAGTTTTACTCAGCATACCATTTTCAATCCAGAGAGACTATTAATTAGAGCTTGCACCAAACACGCGGATCCTTTGCTCAATTGGTACCCGGCAGCACGGACAAGTAGCTTTTCCCTTCTTCCCATAATCATTGTTGCAATTGGCGCACAAAACTTGATGGGCACACGGCAGAAAAACAACAGATACTTCATCTTTCATACATATCAAACATTCTCTATCATAACCCACCTCTTTATCCGAAGAATCCTCCAATTTATCTAATTCGTGAAGCATCCTCGCAATAGTTTCTCCTTGGGGCTTTGTCCCCTCAAGGTTTTCAGGTGAAACACTGTTGGTTTGGTGATTTAGATCAGTGGATTGTGATGCTTTGAGCTGTGAAAGTTCCTGTTCAAGTCTTTGAAGATCGTCCTTGTGACGCTGGAAGTCTATCTCAATCTTTAGACGCAAGGCCTCATGCTTTCTCTTATTGCTAGCTTCAGTTGCTTCCTTCAGGCGCTGTTCCTCATCTACTTGGGCTAAGGCCAGCTCTTTAGCCTTCTGCTCTTGCCTCCATTTTACCTGATACAGGAATCAATCGTGTGCGAGTGGGTTTACATACAACCTTATAATTCTTTGAAAGTGAAAAAGCAAAGAAACTTAAGCCACATAGTCTAGGTGGATTGAGATCATTGTTAATTATAAAGTTGCTGTGAGTTTAGGGCCCCAAAAAGTACAAACACTACAAAAAGTTAAAGGGCACTGGGAACATGCACAAATCACAACAATCTTTCCTGAGAGTAGACCAACATAATGAGCAGAAAATAAAATTCGCAAATCACTAGCTTTATCATCAATTACAAAGTTGAAGTGTTGGAGGAGGCTCAAATAAATAAGGAATGGGCATCAAGTACATATCTAGATTAGCAGTTTTCACTATGGAATGGACCAAGATCTGTGCACGCCATCCCAAAAAGTTGTGACAAGGCACACATCTAATATGCTTACACATATTAGAAGAGGGTCTAGTCTTGCAGGACGACCTAATTACAAACCAACAGTTAAAGGTCAAAAGTATCAAAGTATATCATCCAACCTCCACACAAGAGAATGACATAAACTTGTAAAAGCTAAAAAAAATGGATAGCTTGAATTCAAATCAGTGATTAAAGGTACACAAAAACTTAGAACCAGGAAATAAGACGTTGAATCTAGAAAAGTAGTCCGTGACAATCCAATAACCTGCCCATCAAAATGGAAAATACTCCTGATATTTTCTTATGCTTTCTCTACCTCATCTCAACCTAATGATGCCTAAGTTAGTATCTAGTACAACTGAAACCCTAAATATCACGTATGTAAGTACAGAATGATTGTGTACCTTCACCCACAGGTTTACCCCTTTAATTATACACTTAGGTTGGCTTGGGTTCCAAGCAATCCTTCTCTGCCTAGGTTTCCTTTCACGTTTGGAAACCTAGCTCGAACGGGATTCTTCCCTATATGGGAACTCGGTCCATATCTCTTTAGGCAATATAATCTGTATCCATTATTCGCGGGATACACTCCTATCACATAAGGTTTCCACTCCCGAACTTTCTAGATCGCATTCACCGCCTCATCACTTAGGGCGTCTTCGGAAGGGTTTGCCCCTTGTTTGGCTATGAGGCTGTATCCCAGCACACTGCTCAGCATGGCTTCTGTGCACCCCTTCAAGTGGTGCTTTCCCGTTGCTCATGTGTTCAGGACTATTATGCACTGTTCGGGAGAACCCCTCTACCCTTCCTACTACTGTGAGCAGTAAAATTGGAGTCATTAATTGTGCTGGTGCATCCAACCAGGGTGCCTGAAGAGTGGTCAAATATAATATCTAAACATCCTGCATCTCGACACTCATAAAGTTCCCAAAACCAAAAAGCTGCACTCAAATGCCCTTCTATGTACATGAACTCAGCTATCAACAACTAAGGGAAGGAAGAGCACCTTTAAAAAAAAACAGAATAAAAGCAGGGGGAGGACTCTGACTGTGAGCTGTACGGCACCGATAAAGTTCTCGCTATTTGAATTTCGAATAAACATATGGATACTTTAGCAATGACCATGACCAACCATGGCGAATCTTGTTAACTGATACTAGAACAATATTGTGTCACAATTCCATCACCTGAAAAATAGCAGGACTGTATAAACCATTGATACACAAATCGAGAGAGGAGGATAGAAAGATATTTACACACCTCAGCCTCCTTTTGTGCCGCCTGAATCTGAACCAACTGTTGCTGCAACTCCGATATATTCTGTTTTTCTGCAGAGATTTCCTCCTGTAACTTGGTTTTCTGCTTCTCCCAAGCCATAAGCCTCTTTTGGCACTTCTTCTCCCGCTTTTCTACCTCCATGCAAGTTATAGCCGACTCTGACGCGCTCAACTTGGAAGCCTCCATTTCTGCTCTAATCTCTGCATTCTCTGTCTCAAGCCGCCTCACAGCAGCATTTGCACGATCTACTTGACCACTTGCTTTCCTTAGAGCATTTTCCATCTCTGAAAGCCGCTTCATTGTTGAATCCTCAAGCGTTTGCTTCCCCTTCTTCAGACATTGTGTCTCCTCCCTTTCCATCCTTAACATCTTCAGCTCTGTGAGGTCATTGCTTAGCTTCCTTGCCGCTTGCATTGCTTTCTCGTGGGCCCAATCCTTCCGCTCTTTCACCTGCCTCTCTAGATCCTTAATCTGATGAATCAAGCTTAAAATCATCTCATCTTTTTGATCTTCAGGCACATACTCCATATTCTCGTCAAGATTCAATTCGCGGAACTTACTCAGCACGGAATTAACCGCATCTTGGTTCTTTGAATTCAGGAGCTCCTCATTCTGCTCAGAAGGACTTTCATCCCCCGATACAGCCGCATCTGATGAGTCTAAAGCCTGAGATTGTGCCTGCGATTGCTTTGAGTTTGCTCTAAAGCCTGCGGCAAACATTGCAACATTCCTCTTCAACAAAGACTTCATTGAAGGAGTAAGGTTAAACCTCTTTGGACACTCAATGTCTCTTTGCAAAGTCATTTCCGATCCATGCGACAGAAACCCATTTAAAGGAAACTCAGAAGTGCCTCCATTACCAAAACCCCAACCTCCATGAAACCTGCATAATGCAGGGGCAACCCCAACCGGATTAGGCCCAACACCCTCCACATTACTAGAAACAGGATTGCTAGAACCGTTATTACTAGCCGAGGGTAGAACAGGGATTTCCATCACACTCGCTCGACCAACATGAAGATCACTCATCAGGAGACACCACATGGCGTCCCCCTTAGTCAAATGGGGCTTAACTTGTTGCAACAAACACACCATGGCTGCAAGTGAGTACTCCTCCAACTGCCTCAAATCGACGAAATTAGGCTCAGATTCCTCAGAATTCCCACTATTACCACCACACCCGCTATTCAAATACGCCAACGAATTATGCAGTATATTAGTCAACACATCCATGCCTCCGTAACAATGCCCGTTCCTCAATAGAGCCTTCAAAGCAACATCCTCATCGTACCCCAACCCAACGAGTTTCGAAATAGCCTCATTATACAAAAACTCCAAGTTCTTTAACAAGATTTCCTCCAATTGCTCCTCAGTACAGTAACTCCAACCACTATCATCAAAAGTACCATTAGGGTTTGCGTTTGGATTGGGAATTGGAGTCTGGGATGCTTCGTTCACACCCATTTGGTAATTCAATGGTTTGATACCCGATTCGATTACAGCTTGATCGATGTCGGGTTTAACCGATCGAACCCTCCGATTGGTTCGGATGTGTTTTTCTCTCGCCGTACAACCCATTGGGAATTTCGAAAGAAACCCTACAAGAAGATGGTTTTTGATGGATTTAGAAATTTGGGTCAAGAATTTATTATATACACATTTCTGCGTTGTATACACGAGTATATATACAGGATTGCTATATTAAGATTGAGAGAAGAGACTTACAGATTGAGTGAAGATCCGAGCGTATTGGTATGGTCGCAGTAGCTGAGAGAATCGGAGTGAGAGAGAGAGAGAGAGAGAGAGAGGTGAGGATCATGCATTTCGTTTGCCTCCTCGTATATATTGCTTCATTGCTTACGTGGGGTTCGGAGCGTGATTGGGCCAAACCCTCGGATCTTTTTCGGCCGGTTTGTTGGTCCGAGGCTTGTTGGCTGACCCGAATTAGGCCTTGTTCATCAGGCCAAAAGCCCATCCGGGGCCATAACTTTTGCCTTTTAAGAAATTTTTAAGTGTTCGTCTTGATTTTCTTGTTTTTTTTGGAGGGAACGAGAATAAATTCATGGGAAAATGACGGTCCATGATGTGTATTGATAATTAATAACCTCCAATGACATGCTAAGAACAATTGTTAATGCTGAAAATGTCATTGTCAGGTATTAATTATCAAAACATGTCATTGGCCGTCATTTTCCCTAAATTCATTAATATGAAGTATTACAATATACCGTATGCATCTAATATAATCGATAAAAAGACCTATCACACACAAGTGAGCCAAATAATGGATACAAATCAAATGAAGGTTAAACCAGAAATAAATTGATGATTTTCTATATTACTTGTTTTGTAGGGAAAATTCAACCTTGTAAGGACACATATAATTACCGCAGGTCTCTGTAACAACTCCGATTTTTCGTAAATAAAAATCTCGTTTAAATATTTGAGAATTCCTAATTTACGTTATAAATCTCCTTTTAGCTTTAATAATCCTTCATAATTAGATTTAAGACTTTTAAAATCAAATCTCTTAGCATCGAACAATCTAGTGCTTTTCCAAAAGGCAAGTATGCTATAAAAGTACTTGTATATTTTCCTAGTAAAGGAAAAAAAGTCTTTAAATTATATTTCTTAGCTAAAAATCCTACTTGGCAAGTAGAATTTGTTTCCAACCAATTGGTTAAAGAAACCTAGTTACCAATCAACTTAGTTACCTTTCCCTAACATTTAAGAACCATTGGACCAAAGGAAGCCATCATTTTGCTTCCAAAAGTAGTAATCATTATGCATGACATGCATGCAAACCTAAGGTTTATAGCCTTAAACCTAATTACCTTCCAAAGTCACTTTCCTAGATTATCTAAGGACTTATATATACATCTATATAGGTATATATACCTCATAGGCTATTTTAAGCATGCATATATATATATATATATATATATATATATATATATATATATATATATATGCACTTTCTAGGAAAATATTACCCAATGGACAATGTTCTTGTCATTGGAAGCCATCTATAATCATTACCTTTTCCTTCTAGACCTAATAGGACTAATTAGTACCTAAGTATTCTTAGCTATGTATATGTATATGTGTGTGTGTGTGTGTGTATATACATACAGTTGGTTTCTAGTCAGGAAGTCCGGATGGGAGAAATGGTTTGCACCTCTTACGTGAGCCGTTGGATCTTGTAATGCCCCTAATTTTAGGAACGTTAAATAGGCAATTTTCATTGAAAACTAAATACAGTCTGGCTCAATATTACATCATAACCCTTAAAAAAGTACTTTTATTCAAATAAGAGAGGGAAACTAGGGTTCCTATGTACTGCTCTGCCTATTCCTCCATTCTGGCCAACTCATCGGCTCCAAAAGCTTCCAAGGTGTAGAGTAATTAGTACCTAAGTATTCTTAGCTATGTATATGTATATGTATATGTATATGTGTGTGTGTGTATGTGTATACACATACGTACATACAGTTGGTTTCTGGTCAGGAAGTTTGGATGCGAGAAATGGTCCGCACCTCTTACGTGAGTCGTTGGATCTTGTAGCGCCCCTAATTTTGGGAACGTTAAATAGGCAATTTTCATTGAAAACTAAATAGAGTCTGGCTCAATATTACATCACAACCCTTAAAAAAGTACTTTTATTCAAATAAGGGAGGTGTTGAAAAATGTATGCATTATAATTTGTGAAAATTTATATGCATCTCTATTAATTATTTTGATGATTAATTCAATGATATTTTTATTCGGCAAATACAAAATTATCGAAAAGTCGATTCCCGAATTAAATATTTTCGTGACCTTGAAATATAGCATAAAGTCTCTTGGATTCATGATTTATATTTACAAAGACTTTATTGAGCTCAATACATGCTTTAACGGTTTATTTAGATGAAATTGTGAGCCACAGGTTGACGAACCGGCTGACAAGCCGGCTGTCTGAACAGAAAGCTGTGACAACCGGACGACCACCCGGATGACCACTCTATCAAACGGCTAGTTTCCAACGGCTAGTTTCCAACGGCTAGTTTCAAATGGCTAGTTTCCAACGGCTAGTTTCCAACGGCTAGTTCCAACGGCTAGTTTCCAACGGCTAGGAAGCATATGGATGGCTATATAAGGCATCAAGAACTCATTAATGAGTACATACACAAGCTACAACATTCCATATTATTGCAAGAGCAAATTCTCAAAAAATCAAAGCCAAAAATTCTCATTGTTCTTCCACTTTCATATTATTCTTGAGAGAAAATTTGTACAAGTCGTGAGCGATAATTTTCATACCTTCTTCACATACTTGTATTTCCTAAGTGAGTGTTTGAGTCAAACACTTGAAAGCTTAGAAGACCAAATTCGGGTTGGAATTTGGGTGTTATTGTTTTTGAGAAGTTTTCGGAGAAAATTCTTGCGGTTGTGCTAGCTCCTCGGGAAAGCTAGAGGCATTCGGTTCTTGTAAGCACCCGCAAGACTTACAAGTTGTAATCTTTTAAAGATTAGTCTAACCTTCAAGTAATTGCTTGAGGAGAAGTGGAGTAGGGCCGGACCGTGGACAAATCCGGACCGAACCACTATAAACGGGTTCTATCTCTCTATCTCTCTATTTTGATTGCATACTTATTGTTTGCATATATTGTTAGAGATAAATTTTTATTGGTAATTATTACTAGCAATCCTATTCACCCCCCCTCTAGGTTGCATAATTTGGGTAACAGGAGGAAAACTAGGGTTCCTATCTACTGCACTGCATGTTCCTCCATTCTGGCCAGCTCCTCGGCTCCAAAAGCTTCCAAGGTGTAGAGTTCACCATGTTCATCTATAAGATCTTACACATTATACCAGCGTTGCCACCAATATAATATGTCAAGGTCACCAAAGGTAATACCGTAAGCTACAAAAACTCAATAGAATAACTCATACCCACTAACCCTTATCTGACAAACATTAGAGCATAATATTAACGAATTCTACATAGTATATACATATCTAACAATCAGTTAATATTGACACATCCACACTCACTTTTCACTACCGTTGGTGTCTATGATTTCTGAGTTTCTCCTACGTGTCTTTTCGAAGGCCGTGTCGCTGGTTTCACCTTGAACCAATTCAACCTTTTCAAAATCGTCATTTTACACACCCAACCTCGGTTCCGCCGCGTCGGGTTCCCATTGGCTCCTCTCCATAGATAACCAAGCTACACACCCAACCTCGGTTCCGCCGCACCGGTCTCTCGAGTATCCTCACAATGGTTCCATCAAGCCGGGTTCCCATTGGCACACAAAATTTGCATTGGCTCCTCTCCGTGGATAACCAAGCTACACACCCAACCTCGGTTCTACTGCGCCGGTCTCCCGAGTATCCTCACAATGGTTCCGCCGCGCCAGATTCCCATTGGCGTACACACACACACACTACACAATGAGCTACCATGTTCGGCTACATTGCGGTTTCCAAAACATTTCTCCTTTTCAATACACATTTTTCCATTAACCACACCCTAAGTGTCATGTTTCTACTTTCTCGATTCCCGTGTCTCGTTTCATGCAACGACTCCGCGGTAGGACTTTTTACATAAGTAAACATAAATCATTCATTGTAATCTTGAAACTAAACTAGCAAGATCATCTAACTCTATATTACTAATTATGCTCAAATCACTACTTAAAGCATAACGCCACATGTACGCACGCCTTTAGAGTGAAAATCACTTATACTTTATCACACAACAAGTAATACAAACAATTCACGTATACATGCTCATAATCATCCTAAAGATCAAAATACGAATACTTCTATCAAATGATAAAGTTTTATCTTTTGAAAGCCGTTCTTTTCTCCTTTGTGGGAAGTTAAAACAACATATGTTTATTCAAGTAGAAGTCGGTTATTCCACAAGTTCGTATCTCCATTAGCAAAAATAAGTTTATTAACTAACATGCATTTCAAACGTACAAGTAATATACAACTCCTAGTTATACTTAGAGAAATAAGTAAGGATAATCTACCTTTCTTCTTGGCGGTAGGGCTGCTACGGAAAGTAAGTTGGCTATTCGGACGGAGTAACTTCCTACGGTGATCTTACGATAGCTTCAAAAGAGAAAGGTTTCTCTTGAAACTAGTTCTTGACTAAAAACTACTAACCTTTGGATCGAGAGGGTGGTCGGGTGGCGGTTTGGTGGCGGCCTTGGTTGAGTTTCTTGAAGAACACAAGAAGAACTCAAGAACAAAGTAAGAACAAGGCAAGAACACAAGGATTTCTAGAGAGAGAAATTGAAGGATGAAGGTATGAGTTAAATGGTGAGAAATGGGTGCTATTTATAGCAAAATTAGGGCTCCCTCTCCCCCCCGCCCTCCTCTTGGCCGGCCTCCCCCTCTCTCTCTCTTTCCCATAGATTTTGCTCCATTGTATGGTCAAATCAAGCATGCCATGCCCTCCCTCACTTGTCATTCCATTCTAGGCCATAACTTAGGTAATCATGAAGGGTTTTATGGCTTGTCTTGTCCTAGGATGGGTTGCTTGCAAGAAAGAACAAAATAAAAGGCTAGAGTTATGTTTAAAGAAGCCTAGAATGGGTTGTCATGTAGCAAATAGGCTTAAGGCTAATAGGTAGCTAGTGCAAGTGAACAAAACACATGCACACACTCCACCTCTCCCTCTCACTCTCAACCTCTCTCTCTCTCTCTCTCTCTCTCTCTAGTACCATGTATACTAAAGTACTAAGTAGCCCTAATAGGTCTATGGAAGAGGAGATGATGAGTGGTAAGGCTTTCAATGACAAGAACATTGTCCATTGGGTAATATTTTTCCCAGAAAGTGCATATATGGATATATAGACATATATAGGCATGCTTATGATAGGCTATAAGGTGTATAAGCCTATATATAAGCACATATTTTGTACTTAGAGAATCTAGGAAAGTAACTTTGGTGGGCTATTTAGGTTTAAAGCTATTAGTCTTAGGGTTGCATGCATGGCAAGGCTAAGTTTGCTTCTTTTGGAAGCAAAATGATGGCTTCCTATGGTCCATGATTTGTCTTGTCAAATCACATATTCATTGGCAATCTAATGTCCATTGTCCAAGGGTTAATAATTTCCCGAACAATTATTGACCAATGGGTAAAGAGGTAATGATGATAGGTATGGCCTTGAATGACTAGTCATGGGGTATAATAATTACCTCTAATGACCTAATAGTTCAATTAGGGTTGGGAGGGGTTCATAAGGCTCAAAGATGGTCAAAAAGGTCCATCTAGGGTTAGGAAATCGTAACTAGGTGAATTGGTAGCTCGGTTCCTTCAACTAATCAGTTGAAAACTAGTTCTACTTACCATGTAGGATTTCTAGTCATAAAATATAATTTTCAAGGGTTTAAATCTAATTATGACGGATTATAGAGATTAAAAAAGAATTTTTAAAAGTAATACCAAGTAATTAAAAAAATATTCCAATATATAATGAAATTTTTTTTATTTAAAGAAAATCAGAGTCGTTAGAGATCTCATTCAACGAAACGACTGGTGTTTTAAAGAGCCATCTCGCGGATCCAAGCGGTCGGGTCACGGGTAATTAGTTCTCGGGTCACTGTTTGAGGGACAAACGGATCCTCACTTTTCACTTCCATTCTGTTCCAAACACACAGAGAAGAGAGAGAGAGGCGACGAAGACGAAGCAGACGAAGAACAACGAAGAAGATCGATGAAGGGCTGGACACAAGAAGGTCTCTCTCTCTCACTCTCTCTCTCTCTCTTCCATATGAGAACCAGAAACCCTAACCCGTTGTGTTCGAACACAGGAGAACAAAGAATGAAATTGACCACATTACGGCTCTAATTTGATGAACGAACCACACCAACCAAGGTCTCTCTCTCTCTCTCTCTCTCTCTCTCTCTCTCTCTCTCTCTATTATTAGGTTTTTTTTCCGAACCAGTTTAGGGCTTTTTCCCCCCTAATTTCACAAATCAAATTAGGGCTTTCTATTCTTCCCCCCCCCCCCCCCCCCCCCCCCCCCCCCCCCCAATTTCACAAAAAAGAAAAGAAAAGGAGGAAACTGATTATCATCTCTAGATATATACATGATGGGTGAATGTACATTGAATTTGAGTTTACTCTGTATCATTCTGCAACATAATAGTTCACTTGATTTTGATGTATCAGTGTCAGATTAAAAACGATAGAAAACATTCTAAGTGAAGAAAGGTCTCCAATTTAATTATTTTCCTTATGCTGTGAATTTAATAAAAAATTGGAGATATGCTGAGAGAATGATATAGGAAGAAGGTGGCCTAATTAATGTGTGTTCTGACAGGTACTGGAATTGGCTGAAAACCTTCGAGGGACAACAAGAAGACTAGTACCGTGCCGTGACACATTCACCTCGTGGTGAGGAATGATGAAGAATTGAGCAAGCTACTGGGAGATGTGACAATTGTGAATGGTGATGTGATTCCGAATATTCACAATGTCTTGCTTCCAAAGAAGGCCGGCGGCTCGTCTAAGCCTCTACTGATGAGGATTTACATTTTTGAATTAGGGTGTTTTTACTGTTTAGTTTACTGGAGTTTAGCACTGTTGTTTTAGTTGGCAGAACGCATGTTAGCCTTGCACTTATTGGACATCTTGGAGACAAAATGCTCTGCTCTGATTTTGATATGATGGAGATTAAGGAGATAACTTATGCTGCTATGGTGTTGAGCTGATGATGCTAAGGACCTGTTCTCTACTTGTTTATTTCTTGAACTTTGCTTCTTGCCTTGCCTTATGCTTTGTGGCTTGTATTTAGCTACAACCCTTGATGTACACTTTGCGTTTTTATATAAAATCATTGTTGCCGATCAAAAAAGAAAGAGAAAAATATGTTATGGAGTTATTTGAATTGTGGAGATTTGTTATCCACTAGCTCTCCTGTTGGGTTCTCAGTGCACATGTCTATTCCAGCTCTAATGCATGCATTTAGTAGCATTTGATTCAGTTTTATGCTGTTAGAGTACGAGCAATGCCATGCTTCTTGGTGCCACAAATAATCAAAGAAAAAAAATGATATGGAACAGAAGCTGTATCATTACACTTGTTTTGCTGGGAACCTGAGTTACTTTCAACTGCTATGGAAAAAGTTTGATTAATGTATGGCTGTACAATTTTGTCCACATAAAAGTTCGAGTATTTTTCACATTACCAGTCTACATATGGCTCAATTCATCAGGACACGACACGGATTACTTGCCAAAGGTTTGAGCGTCGTGTCGTATCTTTATCGTGTTATTACATCTGGTTGTCTGAGATAAAGGTTTGAATGAAAGCTTGTAACTTGATTGGCATTGACAATGTGTTTCTTCTTGTACAATGGTTTGTCATGAACTTGCAGATTAGAATGGATCCACAATTGGGCATTTGGGCAAATTCTTAGTTGATTATGCCATGTCCAAATTTGTGTCCTTGACTCTCAAAAGATCAGGGTGACATAAAATTGCAACAGAGAAAGGAATAGATTGTTGGAAAGATTAGGCTAATGCAGAATCTCCATGAAAAACCAAACCAAGTCCCGAATTGATTTCAATCTCATTATCCATTCCATTTATTGTACATAAACATCTACCCACGACCACGATTAAGGTATCTCTCTCTCTGTTTTGAGCATTTAACTTCGAATTGGTATTTTTTTCTGGAAGTCCATAGCATTTAACTTCAAATTGGTATTTTTTTCTGAAAGTCCATTCAACGTCAGCTTTGTGGATCGTTTTGTTGCTGTTTTTTTCGAGTTT